>NC_049223.1:50023560-50329310 GCF_011100685.1 Canis lupus familiaris | reverse complement strand
AGTACATGCTCTATGTACTGGTGATCATTTAAAAAAATGCAAGATGGAGTTTAAAGTGTCATGATTATCTAACAGAAACAATGGTGTTGATTTATTGGCAACATGGTAGAATTAAGGTTGCTTAGATACAAAAATTGAATTAAGCATTTTAAGATCTTCCTTAGCCATATACAGATCTTCTGTTTGGTTTGAAACATGTTATGATTTTAAAAGGATGTACAGACTAAATGCAGTTAATTTATTCTTATAGTCTATGCTTACTCTTTTCTATTCTTGCAAATCTTCCAAAAGAAAAAAAAACAAATAAAAATTTTGGTATACAAAATCAAGAGAAAGCTACTATTTTGTGGTTCAAATTATATTACTGTCAAAATGTTTAGTCATGTAATATACGGTGTAATAATGTACAATGTAATGATGTACAATGTAATCACAAATAAGTTACCACTTATATATCCTAAAAAATAAAAAGACACAAATCCTCTTCTTATATTTCACCATGCAAGTATATAAATATTTGCCATATATAAAGACATTTTGTTTTGTTAAATATAGTTTCAAAGGAGAAACTCATTTGCATAGAAAACTGTAATTTAGTGTAGAAAAATATTTGAGAAAAGCATATGTGTTGGGAGATTGATGCATATGATATACTCTGAGTTACAGATACTTTAATGAATAACCTTTATTGTACAGTCTCTCAGTCTCTAAATAGCAACTGCCTTGTCTCTGACTAGTTATGTCACTTATTTTGACCCACTCTCACTTTTTTTTTATTTTATTGCTTATTATATGGTATTACATATTTTTGTTACATTACTGACCATCAAGGGAAGTATATCCAAATGATACTTCCCAAATTCTGTCTTTCATTATATACATTTGATCAATGGGGAGTCTCTCACTCTTGCACAATTTGTTCACAAATACTTACTGAGTACTTATTATATTTGCCAACATAGAGTGTATTGTGGATACACTGATGATGAAAGCAAAGTTCCTGCCCTAATGGAACATGTCCTTTTTTTTTTTTTTTAACTTTTTCTTTTCCTATTCTTGAATAACTTTCCAACTCTTGGATTAGTTACTTCATGAACATCTTCTTCTAATTCACTCTCCTTCAAGCCAAAACAAAAGCATAACCGCTGGGCTGGGATTATATAGGCTGGGATTCAGGGTATATCTTTATAAAAGAAGATAAGAAAAACACAATTTTTAAATTTAGACATAATAGATTCCTAACCATTTATCTGTAGAACTTTTTGGTCATACTTACAAGTCCCTTTTAGAACATCTTCAGTAGCTTTCACTTGTCTTTTTCCTTAATAAATGTACTTTTCCTCCAGTACTATCAATTCTGTAGAAAAATTCAAAATATATCCCATTTTGTTTAATTGCCAGTTCCAGTAGTATTGTTATATACCACTTTTCATTTCAGAGGCACAGGTTTAGTCTGTAAAATAGATTAAATAAGCTTATGTGAGCTATCCTGGACAAATAATAATTTATACCATTATTTCTGTAGTAAAAATTTCAAGGTTCATAAAATCAGCTTTTAAACTTTAGAACTAAGTCAATTTACAAAGCCAGTTTGGGTATCTTGTGTGACTGGTTTGAGAGGTGAATTTAATTGCCAAGTTTTAGAACAAACTATTCTTCATATATTCAGACTCCTGTAATTAACTAAAGAGATATTTTCTTTTAAAATGTTTTACTTTGAAATGTTTTGTGTGTGTGTGTGTTATACATGTATACATCATTCAGATTTAACAAATATTAATATTGTCCCACATTTGTTTTGGGGACTTGTATTGTTATTTTCAAATATTCTGTGTGCCAATATCATGTTGCTTTAATTATCATAGGTTGGGGCTTTTTTTTTTCAGATTTTATTTTTTTATTTGACAGAGAGATAGAGAGAGCTAGAGAGCTCAAGTTGGGGGAACGGCAGAGGGGAGAGGGAGAAGCAGGCTTCCCGTTGAGCAAGGAGACCGACTTGAGGCTCCATCCCAGGACCCTGAGTTATGACCTAAACTGAAGGCAGATGCTTATTCAACTGAGCCACCCAGGCACCCCAAATTATCATAATTTTCTACAGATACTGAAGTTCTTTCTTCCATCTTCAAAATCATCTTGGCTCTTTCTGACCCTATACTTTGCAATATTAATTTTGGAATTTTAGTGTTAGTTCCTATGAAAAATACCTAATAGGATGTTCATTAACTTTTAAAAAATGGCATTGATATGTTAATAAGCATTTTGCATGATTCTTGAGTGTTTTTCCATATACTGAATCAATACTTGTTCTTATATAGGGTAAAGTCCAGAACCTAGGTTGAACTTTAGTGAAAGGGCAATCCAGGGAGTGTTATGCCCCAGAGAAGAGAAATCTGCTGGATAGGGCAGGTGGTGAAATTAGGCCTTTGCCCTCTCTCTGATGGGTGAGTTGCAGTTTTTAAGACCCTGTGTTATTTTAAGTTGTTTATGAACAACTTAAAAATACTGTTTGTTTATGAAAAAAAAAATGGTTAGCAATCAGAGTTTCAAACTCATAATTTCATTTATTTTTCCTACAGAATTTAAAAGTTTTGGTCAAACAAGACAGAACAAGCCTAATGGCATCGTCTTTTTCCTTTTAAGCCATATTCCACAGCTGCTGTCTTCTCCATCCCTTTGGCCTTAACATTGTATTTTTGCTTGGAGCACAAAGCATAAGTGTCAGTAATTCTTAAAAGCACACAAAAGTATGAATAAAATAGCACTCTAGGGCAGCCCCCGTGGCCCAGTGGTTTAGCACCACCGCCTTCAGCCCGGGATACGATCCTGGACACCCGGGATCGAGTCCCATGTTGGGCTCCCTGCACGGAGCCTGCTTCTCCCTCTGCCTGTCTCTTTCTCTCTCTCTCTCTCTCTCTCTCTCTCTCTCTCTCTCTCTGTCATGAATAAATAAATAAAATCTTTTAACAAAATAACACTATAGTATAAAAAGTAACTTGAATAATGTAACTGGTTGTTCCTGTGCTGTAGACATGTAGGGCTTGCTCCCTCTCCCATTTGATTAGTTAGGTCTATTTTATTTTTTAAGGTTTTATTTTTAAGTAATTTCTCCACCCATTGTGGGGCTCAAACATACAACCCCGAGATCAAGAGTCACATGCTCTACTGACTGAGCCAGCCAGGCACCCCAGTTGGGTCTATTTAAAGCGAATTATTCTAACTAATTAATTTAGCACATTATATTCAATTCACATCATTAGGACTTTAGTAGTTTAGTCTCACAGCAGTCCTTGGATGAAAATCAGTCAGGAAATTGTCAATATCATGAAAGTCTGCAGATAGCTGTGAGTATCCCAGAGTGTGGAGCATAAGAGAACCTGGGGTACCTACTCAGGACTTTAACACCCCAAAGCCAAATGGATCTCTGCTCAAAAAGAAATGGAATACTGGTCAGGATCTCAGAGTCTGGGGAGCAGGTGAAAGAAACAAGGGATTCATTTACTAAAACTTGGGTGTAAGGTAGTGTCTTCTTCACTAGAAATAGGACCAGAGGCTAATGATTCCAATTACTTTAAAAACTAGAGAACCAGATCAACGGTATGCCATGTTTTAATACTGCTTCACAAAGCTATGGTCTTTAAAATCTCCCTAACAGTGAACAAAATTGGTCCCAGAACCCATGAGCAGAGTTGTGGCTTCCTGTGAATTATGTAACTCCAGTTAGGTAATTACAAGAAAGAGGGGCAGAGAAAAGTAAAGTTCATCATAGTTGAGTATGGAACTCATGTCAGATTCTTTGGATCCCATGCTTTACAAGAGAATGTTTATTAGATCTGCATTTTAACCTTGTGAATCTACCCAGTTTATCCAAATTAAATCTCTGCTGATAGATTTTTCATCCATTTCACTAAGCCTCTAAGCCTTCATCACCAATCCTTAAAGTCTGATTACATGCTAAATACTGTGAATAAAATTAAATATAAAAAATACTTTCTGTTTGTTGAGTAACTAGTAAAAATGGATACTGGTGTCAAGCCATACTTAGGCTTAAAGATTCATTATTAACAGTCACTTTGGAAGATAGTTTGGCAGTTTCTAACAAAACTAAATGTACTCCTATCATAGGATCCAACAATACCTAAAAATGTGCAAAGCAAACTATTACAGCTTTTAGAACATATTATAGAAGTATATCCCCATGAACTTAGGTTAAAGAAGGATTTTTTAAAAATAAGACATAAAAGGAGCGCCTGGCTAGTGTAATCAGTTAAGTGTCTGACTCTTGGTTTCTCTTCACATCATGATCATATAAGCATGTTCAAGTATTAAATATACAAGTACTTTAACATTTTACAAAAGAAGAAATCCAAATGGTCAATATTCATATAAAACATATAAAAATATAAAATATGTTTAACCTAATTTATAATAAAGGAAATACAAAGTATACCCACCATGATTAGCACAAATTTAAAAGTCTGATAGTATCAACTATTGGTGGAGATGTGGTACAACCAGGATTCTTATGCACCACAGGTAAGAATCTATTTTGGTGTAACCATTTTGAAAAGATGTTTGATATTATCTAGTAAAATTGAAATTTAACCTAAGTCATGACCCAACAATTTGCTTTCCATATATATCCTAAAGTAGTGATTCTCAAACTGCAGTCCATTGATCTCTGGGATTTATGAAGCACTTTTGGACCAAACTATTTTCATAACACTAAGGCCTAATGTGCCTTTTATTTTTTTTTCATTGAAACTGTGTTGATGTTTACACTGATTGTACAAAATCGATGGTGAGTATAAGTACTGGCACCCCAGCATAAGTCAAGGCAACCATACCATTAGTCATTATATTTGTTATTGCCATGTCACTTTTACTTAAGATTGTTCTTGATGCAAAAGAAATAATTATTAATATAATATTAATAATTATTAATTTTATTAAAGCATATATATATATCTTTTATAAAGTAATCTGTGTCACAGAATGGGAATTATGTAAAGCATAAAGCACTCTGCTCCGTATCTTTGTCTGATGGTTGTCACAAAGAAAAGAACTTGAGCCATTGTTTGAGATGAACTAGCTGCTTTTTTCCTGGAACACAATTTTTATTTGAAAGAAGGAATGAGAAACTATGGGTAGTTGGCAGAAATTCTCTTTAAAAATAAACAAATGAGCTTATTATTCAAGGAAAACAACTTATACTGTTTATTACCAATGATAAAATTTGAACTTTTGATCAAAAATCAGAATTTGGGAAAAGTTATATTTGTCATTATAAATTTGACAGCTTCCTAATACTTAAAGACTTTTTGGGATCCCTGGGTGGCGCAGCAGTTTAGTGCCTGCCTTTGGCCCAGGGCGCGATCCTGGAGACCCGGGATCGAATCCCACGTCGGGCTCCCAGTGCATGGAGCCTGCTTCTCCCTCTGCCTGTGTCTCTGCCTCTCTATCTCTGTGTGACTATCATAAATAAATTAAAAAAAAAAAAAAGACTTTTCTTTTTTTCTCTTTTTAAGACTTTTCTGATGAGATTGGGTGATATTAGTAAAACCAGATTCAAAAAGACCATTGGTATGGTTTCAGAATAAGTATTTCAACTAACCTTTAAAAAATTATTTGCCAAGTTTAAAAACTCCTACAACTATCTGAAAGGGTTATAAAAATACTCTTCCCCTTTCCACCTACATATTAGCATGAAGTCAGATTTTCATCATATATTTCAACCAAAACAAAATACCACAGAAGGTTGAATGAAGCAGCAGATATGAGAACCCAGCTATTTGTGAGTAACCCAGACACTAAAGAGACTAGCAAAAGGGGACACCTGGGTGGCTCAGCGGTTTAGCGCCTGCCTTCGGCCCAGGACGTGATCCTGGAGTTCCCAGGATTGAGTCCCACATCAGACTCCCTGCATGGAGTCTGTTTTTCTCTCTGCCTATGTCTCTGCCTCTCTCTCTCTCTCTTTCTCTCTCTGTCTCTCATGAATAAATAAATAGTCTTTTATAGAAAAAAGAGACTAGCAAAAGTATAATTAAACAACATTGCTGTTTTCACTGAAATTCTTCCATTGTTTATAATAAAATATTTATTTTCTCATTTTTAATTTTTAAGATGGCAAATATCACTCCAAATGACATCATAAAAAAAAAAAAACAAATGACATCATAAACAAAAGATCTTGGGGTCTCCACTATTTTTAAGAATGTAAAAGATCCTCAGACCAATAGTTTAAAAACTGTTCTGAAGATTCTCTTCTATCCATGACTGGGAGATGTGTTCAAGAATGCTCATAGCAGCATTGTCTATAATAGCCCCGTAAGAGGAACCATCCTAAATTCATTACCACAGAATGAATAATTAAATAGTGTATTTGCAATGGAAACCTGTAAATGAAGATGAGTGATACACAATGTTAGTTCAGCAGAGATGACCTTCTCTTTAAAAATTGTTGAATGGGGATCCCTGGGTGGTGCAGCGGTTTAGCGCCTGCCTTTGGCCCAGGGCGTGATCCTGGAGACCCGGGATCGAATCCCACATCGGGCTCCCAGTGCATGGAGCCTGTTTCTCCCTCTGCCTATGTCTCTGCCTCTCTCTCTCTCTCTCTCTCTGTGACTATCATAAATAAATAAAAATTTAAAAAAAAAATTGTTGAATGAAAGAAGCAAGTTATAAAAGGACATCTACGTGTGATTTCAGTTCTATAGATTTCAAAACCAGGGAAAATTAACATACGTCATTTAGAGTTCTCATAGAGAATGACTATCACAAAAGTCAGGATAATGGTTCTCTCTCTTAGGGGAGGAAGAAGAATATGAAGGTGAGGCAAACTTTTATTCTGAAAACATTCTATTTCTTAGATTTAGGAAAGATAATGAGGATGCTTCTTTATAATTAACCTTTAAAATGTAAATATGTTTGATTGTCTCTTAAGTTTGCTGGATATGTTTCATATAGTACGCATGTGAGACTAAAACTCACAAAACAAAACAACAAATGAAAAATATCATTAGAAAGTATGAAAAGAGAGTTAATTGGCCTGGTTACAAATTTGATTTGTGTTGGATGCATTGCCTGTTATGGAACTCAAATAGTGTCAATAAGCCATTAAATTTTTATGTTATTTTTAAACTAAGCTGAGGTTTATCTTGTAGCAGTTTTTGTAAGAATGATTCATGAGACCTCTATTCCTTGAGTTTTTGTTCAAAATGATTTTTATACTCACTTTGGCTGAGTCATTACTCTGCGGTAAGCTGGTATTAAATGTCACCATGGTGAAACCTGAGGGTAATCTGATTGTTTTACCATTTTGGTAATTTGTTATTTTGCCCCAGTTGCCTAAAATATATCTTAATTTTGAAGCCCAATAAGTTAACTAAACTGTGGCTCTATGTGAACTCATTCCATGTCAGTTTTTCCCAGGACATCAAATAGTTTACTTTTGATTAGCTTTTAGCCATTTTTATTTCTCGAAAGTTTTCTTGCAATTTTTTATAATCACTTTTATTTCTGTTTTATTATTTTGTCTCTTTTCTGGGGGGACAACAATGATATATAATATGTTGGATTTCTTTACTTTGACCCTTTTAAACTCTGTCAGTTTTCATTTGCTTGCTTTTTCACTCCTGTGAGAAATGCTTTTAGCAGTTGCCTAATTTTTTTTTTCTTTTTTTTTGCTACTTCAGCATGGCCTTTTTCCTGTGATAGTTTTATTTTCCTTTCACTTATTTCCTCTCATAGTTCATTTCGTCCCCTGTCTTGTCATATCTTCCCTGATTGCTTGTATCTCTGCATTAAATACTTGTTTTTATAAAAAAAATGATAGCTTAAGTTTGTTTGAAATAATATGTGTCCAGTTTTTATCTTTCCTGTACCAACATTTTTTTTTCCTGCTAAATGTCTATTTGTGTTTTTCTGTTCTGATTACTTATTTATTCAATATACTTGTAGATACACTTTTTGTCCTTTGGACTCATGTCTTTGAACAAGTTAGATTTTTCTGGATGAACTATTTGTAAGTTTATGATGGGCAGGGACCAGAGCTATTGTCTCATTAGGAATTTATTAGTGATGTAGAGTGGTGCATGTGATTCAAGTTCTTTAACACTGTATTCCTTTATAAAACTTTTAGCAAGATAGAATCTCTCTTTTGCCTTTCCTTACTGACTGATTCCTTCCTACAGATATGATTTCTGTGACTCCCAATACAAATAAGCCCAGCCCCCTCTTCTTCTGACGACTAGAACAAGGGTGTATATTCCAATAGTTTACATCCTTACTCCAGTCGTTCACAAGAAGGTATTGCTGGTTTTACCCCCCGGATTGTTGAACATAACTTTAGAGAAATATGCCTGGCTTTTGTGCTGAGATCTTCAGTTATTGTTGTTTTCTGTCTGTGTCTTGCTGCATTCATCTCTGATTTTTCTGAATTCAATTATCCTTTCCCATTCATTATAATGTTGTGGTTTATGGTTTTAGTGGTTTTCTACATTTCATTAAGTGCAGAATTTTTGTTTCTTTTTCTTATTTTTCCTTACTGCCTTTGGGTGATATCTTAGAGAAAAAAGGTAGGAAACTTTTTGCTTAACAATGTCGAAATAAGATGCCTCTTTAAAATTTTGAGATAGGAACAGAAACAATAAGACATGAGAAAAGAAATTTTTGGTTTTTTCTTGTATCCACTAGATTTAGATGAGATCTTCAACATTCAATTTATCTCCTAGTAGGAAGACAAAACGAAAAGCCTACTTTATTTTTGTAGAAACTGAGAATTTGGGCTTTAGTTAGTTTGTTTTAAATTTATACTAATTTGAAGTAATTTGCTTGTAGAATTACTTAGGTTTTCATAATTGAGTAGGTTATCCTAATCAACTACAATCTTCGCTCTCTTATTAGATTTGAGATTTAACTTTACCCTACTTATAAGCTAATAAATTGGCCTATAACTGTCAAATGGATGCTAGCAAAAGACATGAAATTCCTCAGAGACAAAGGATTTTATTACAGCAGCAGTAAACAACATAAGCATCAGCATGTTTATTTGGTTTCTCTTGGCCCCTAATCCCACAGGGGCAACACAATATGGCCTAGGTGAATGCTTCATACACAGTGGGTTTGCATCACAACTGAGAAACATTGAGCTTGGGGAAATCTACCACTTTTAGAGCAAGTAGTAAGTAAACCTGCTTTTTGTCCAGGGGGGGAATGTTTCCTCATTTCTCAAAAATTATCCTGTGAAATGGACTGGTTAAAGCATAAGGTTTGCAGACTTGGAATACCCAGCAAAATGTGGAGAATCACAAGAAGCCCAGGGAGACTGTCTCCCAATGTCTCAATCTCTCTATCTCTCTGTGTCTATCCTCTCTCTCTCAATGTATGTTCATAAAACCCTCCTCAAATGAGAATCTTTACCTTTATGTAATATGAACTGTTTTATTAAATACATAAAACCAACCATGGAAGTGTTGTCTTGCTACTGCTGTTCACTTGTGAGCGTGGGCCCCATGTTCACCAAAGTCTCTTTTGTTCTTGTTCTTGTTTTTGTTCTCATTCTCTTTCTTTTTAAAAAATATTATTTGTGAAACTCAAGAGGAGAGCATTGAGTTTATTTTATATTTGTTGATCTATTTCTATCTATCTATCATTTATCTATGTATCCTTAGTTCTTAGCACAGCATCATTATCAGTCCCACAAGGACCATTCTTACTTAACATATGTAAATATGTATTTGTTTCTGTAATCCCATTTCCCATTCCACTTTCTTTTCTTCCATAGATAGCTACTCTAATATATTTGATATGTTTTTTTTAATATATTTGATATGTATATTTGAATCCATATGTATCCTTGTAAAATATCACAGATTGTTTATATATGTATGTGTCTGTTTTTTGTATATATAAACCACATCTTCTTATCCATTCATCTTTCGATGGGCATCTGTTTTTTAATCTTTTAAGTTTGAAATGATTTCAAGCTTATAGAAAAATTGATAGAGTAGGAAGATTTCCCACGTGCCGTTTACTCAGATTCAAATATCATTAATACTTTACCATGTTTGCTTTATATCTCTCTTCCTGTATATGTACATGTATTATTTTTCTGAACTACCTGAGAATAAGTTGTAGACATGTGTCTTATCCCTAAATATTTCAGTCCTTTTCCTAAAAGAAAAGATAATGTCTTCTATAGCACAGTATAACTATTAAACTGGAAAATTTAACATTGATATACTATTATCAAATATGCAGTCCATATTCAATTTTCACCAATTGTCCTAGCAATGTCTTTTATAGCTTCCCCCTGCCTAATCCAGTTTGCATAGCATTTAGTTGTTTCCCTTTCGTCTTTAATCTGGACCAAGTTCTTGGCTTTTTTTGGTTATTTGAGTGTGTATGTAATTTTTGCATATATATATATATATATTGATATAATACTATAGATCTTTTCCCTTTTCTTAATTTTTTCCAGTGTTTTTAAGATCCACCCATATTTATATGTAGACATTATTTTGTTTGCTGCTTCCAATTTCTGCTTAGTATCCCGTGATATGCATCTTCCAACATTTATTTATCCATTCCCCAGTGACAGACACCTAGATTATCTTTAGCAACTCGCTATTATAAATAACTCTGTCATGAACATCTCAGACATGTTCCCTTTGGGGATATTCCTGGGATACATATTCAAGAATAGAATCCTTAGTTATAAAATATCTGCCTATTTAATTTGACAGAGTACTGCTGAATTGCTCTCCACAATAGCTGCCTGGACCTCAGTACAACTATTGTACACTAAGCTCCCAGTTTCTCTACACCACTGTCAACACTTAGTTCTAGGTAACATTCTAAATTTTTGCCAGTATCATGGTTCTAAAGTGGGCTGTTATTTATTCTTTCTGATCATTAATGGGTTTCACTTCTTTTACCAACTCTTCCCTGAGATAGACTTTCCCCAGGAGGGAACCTATCTTTATTTTATCTTTTTTTTTTTTAATTTCAAGTTTTTATTCAGATTCTAGTTAGTTGACATAGACAGTAAAATTGGTTTCAGCTGTAGAATTTAGTAATTCATCACTTACGTCTGACACCCAGTGCTCATCACAAGTGCTCTTCTTAATTCCCATCACCCTTCTAGCCCATCCCCTGTCCATCTCCCCCAATCAATGCTCAAGTTTATTCTCTGTAGTTAAGACTTTATGTTTTTTTTCTCTCCCTCTTTCTCTTTTTTCCCCTTTCCCCTCTGTTCATCTGTTTTGTCTCTTAAATTCCATAAATGAGTGAAGTCATATGGTATTTTTCTTTCTTGACTGACTGATTAAGGAAACCTATCTTTAAATATTTATATGTGTGTGTGTTAACTACTCCAGCCTGATCAGCCTATTAGAGGGATCTTTTGAAGTTGATGTCGTGAATAGCAGTTGTAAACTCCCATCACCATAAGTGAACTCTTTAACATTGGTCAGGCCATTGCTGGAATTTCTTATATGTGAAATACAAGCTACAAAAGTATACATTCTCCTAGACAACTGAAATCTAAGTCCTTTAAGATAACTATCTGCATCTGACACCTAAAGATTGTTGGTAGAAATAGAACTTGTAATGTTTTCACCTTCATATACTTGAATTCTGAATTTTTTAAAAAAAATATTCAAGTGTAGTTGACATACAATGTTACATTAGTTTTAGGTGTACAACATAGTAATTTGACAGGTTTTTACATTATGCAATGCTCACCACAAGCATAGCTACCATCTGACACCATATAACACTATTACAATATGACTGTTTTAGTATTCACTATGCTGTGACTTTTGTTCCTATGATTTATTCATTCTGTAACTGGAAGCCTGCATTTCCCACTCTCTTCACTTTTTTTGCCCATATCCCTACCCCTCTGGCATCATTTTGTTCTGTGTATTTATAGGCCTGATTCTGCTTTTATCTATTCATTTGTTTTTTTCACATATGAGTGAAATCAAATGAGTTTTGTCTTTCTCAGTCTGAATTATTTCACTTAGGCTAATATCTTCTAGGTCCATCCATGTTGTTATAAATTACACAATATTTATCTTTTAATTGCAAAGGATAAAATTTCTGAAGTACTGTAAATATTAGCATGCAAAAAAATAAAATTTTATATGCATCTTTTAAATATATCAGTTGAAACTAAATGCCATAGTATTTTGGTAACTTTCATTATACACTTAAAAATATGTATTTAAAAAAAAGGCTCTTCTTTTATAGTCAAAATTTACATCATTTTTTCCCTCCTTTAACTCAATATATCTGCTCCTTCTTTCTCAACCAGAATACTATCCTGATGTATATTCTAAGATATATTTTTATACTTAAAAGTATTTTAATTATATCATATCACTATCACAAAAATGTATACATTGTGATTACATTTACAAAAATTCCTTTGATAATAAAGGAAAAAATTTTCCCTGGATTATATATTCATTACATTACAATCATTGTTAGTCAATTATTGATTAGCAAAACATATATGTATAGGATCAAAAATTTTTTTAAAAAACTCATCAACTGTTCATTTGATTATATCCTCTTCTAAACTTGATGAAAACTAGAAATTACATGCTATTTAGTCATTAAAATAATTCTCTTTTTCAACATTGATACGAAATGCTTCTAAGTATCTCTTGACACTCATGTTTTTAGACCACAAAACAGTGAACTAATTCATGTAAAATTACAGATAGGTAAAGGATAAGTTTTTCTTTTATAAGGTGGGAGAAATAAGATATAAAATGGAGAAGCTTTGCTTTTTTTCTTAGAAGATAGTACATAAGGAAGCTGAAGATCTTGAAAATTATTTTCTTAAAGTCTTCTGTGTTTGCCTATACCCATCTTCATATGACTCAGGAATATGTAATAAGGCTGCTGCTAAAAGGAAATAATTTTTTAAAGCTATCATCATTTGAAAAGAATCATAGTAGTATTCACATGATAGCATCAGCCTTTGAGAGAAGTATACAATATTGTTTATTGAATTATAAATTTACATTAAGGAGCTTTTTATGTAACTCCATGGCTGATTGTTTTGACATAATTATATCTAATTCTATAAACTGTAAACTCTACCATCATGTTCCTAGAAGATCATTCAAAGAGACTGATTCCAGTGTGTTGGGGTCAAACAAGAAAACTAAATACTGGTGTTCATGGAAGGTCATCTGGTGTTTTAATTTAAGGCTCTGGATATATACTCTTCTGTATTTCTCTTCCTTTGCTTATGTTAGTTCCTCCATGTGAATTACTAGTTTCTTTTCCTTGTCCCACATATGATATGACTTTATTATGACTCTTACTGTATTTATGAAAACCAATCCTTTCAGCTTCCTAAACACGTCTCAGATCTAATCCCACTTCTCTATCCAGTGCCCCATTCAGACCTACACCATTTGTCATTTGGTAATTATCTTCTATCTGCTTTCCATGCCTCCATTCTCTTCCCACTCCAGGGTCTCCACCATAGAATTATTATAATGACCTGCCTAAAATACAGATACAATTCTAACATTCTCCTTCTCTGAAATCTTAAGTTGCTCTTACTCACAAATCTTCAGTGTTTGTGTCCTGCCAAAAGTATTAATATTTACTTTAACTTATTGTAATTCTCTGTTCTCAGCTACCTTTCCAATTTTTTCTCCAGCAATTATCTTCATCTATTTTATACTCTTGTCACACAAAATTCTTATTTCTTTGAACACATATCATAGTACATTTATTAGATGTCTCTATGGACACGTAACTTTATTTTTTCACTAATAGTCAACATAAGCTTTTGGTTACCTGTGAAGAGAGACTAAAACTTATGATTTATAATCAATATTGTTTTTATATCACATTGATAATAGCACTAAGCATAGCTATAGGACACAGAGGCGGGGGGGATGGCAAAGACAAGCTTTGAACAATGAAGAGAAACCGACGTAAAGAAAAACTATAATCATAATCCTGAATGTATCAAGATTTTTCAAAAGGTGTTTTGAAAACACACACATACACATACAAACATAAATTGCATATGTATTTAATTCTCCTTTATATTATAAAACAAATGATTTTTGCATTTGAGATTTAACCTAGAACTCAACGGACTATAACTATCTTTTTATAATTCTCTTTTAGATTCAGCATAGTGAGGTAGCATGAACTCTAGGATGTTGAAAGGCAGGTTCTACTAACACTTACTAACTTTATGATCTTTGATAGGTCATTTATCTTTGCTAAATCGCAGTTTTTCATACCCATAAAGTGAAAATTAATATATATTCCCTTTCTGCTCAAGGAAAGATTGTATCATTTAAGTTAACATTTGAAAGTATACGATCAATTAAAGAGATTTAAAAATAAATTCTATCATAGAATTGTTCTGTAGTCTCTTTAATCCTGTATTTCCTTAGAGGATCTTGATAGAAGATATATGTTGATAAGGCTAATAAATGATCAAATAAGGAAATAAAGGACATATTGGGGGTTCATTTGTTTTATTTTTTTTATTTCTTTCTTTTATATTTCTTATGTTTCTTCCTTGTTAAAACAGTTTTGGTATGAACCATGATGGAATTGGAAATTCTTGTGGGACGAAAGGTCATGAAGCAGCAAAACTTATGGCAGCTCACATTACTGCAAATACCAATCCTTTTTCCTGGTCTGCCTGCAGTCGAGACTATATCACCAGCTTTCTAGAGTAAGTAATCTCTGGAGAGTGATGATGAATTGCTCCAGAAGTAAGCCATTGGTAGAAGCCTAATATGTAGTGCTTCGTACTGCATAATGAGTAACTTTTATAGGGTGATATTTCAGGCTGTTCCCAAAATATTTTAATATATCATTGTGGCAAATTTTTTCCTTCATACTCCAACAGAACTTGGTAGATTAGAGAAACTGGAGCAAGGCTATAAGTGGAGTTGATGATGTGAGTGTCAGAAATGTTCAATAAATGGGAAACAATGTCAGAAAGAATTTAGATTTACACAGTTTAATAGAGTATAGGTGAACATTAATTCGGTGATTATCTATTTCATTTTGTTGTTGAAAAAACTGAATTTTTCAGGAATGCTGAAGTATCTAATAGTAACAAACAACAACAACAAAAAACCAAATACCTAGGAAATGAAAATGAGAAAATGAAAATTTGTCTTTGAAAATTTATTTTGTGACTCATCTTTTCTGCAGTTTGAGAACTTCTTTGCTGATCTTTTAATGTATATTTGAGAGTCTGGTTATTTAAGTGTGAAATAAATAAATTAGCTGAGGTATAACTGTTTATTAAAGCAGATTTCCTTTCACATCTTACCTGCATAGGACTTTAGGATTGGACTTTAGAAGCTCATAGACTTAGGTCTCGCTTTCTAACTGTGTTACCATGGGCATGTTACTTAACCTTTCATAATCTTCAGTGACCTCACTTGTTAAATGAATTAGGTAATAATACACACATCATGAGGTTGTTACATATATAATTATGTACAATGTTATAATGTATATGTAACAGTAAACATTCATTAAATGGTATATGTTATTTTAAATAATATGAAGGCTTTAAGCCTTATTCTATCATTACTTTTAACTGTTTTGAGCCATTGTTTTCTTTGGGAGGAGAGATTAAATGCTCTGTGAAAAGTTGAATCATAGAAAAAGCACACGTGAACAACAAATTTTTTTTAAAAACTGTCTTTCTTCAAAATTCACATTTATATTACTGTGGTCTAAAACCTTAAAAATTCAGATAGGTTATGTAAGGTAATATTATTTATTAAAGCTTTGATTCATATCTGCTAATCACTGAAACTTCTGAAAACTTAAAATTATGAATTTTTTAAAACCCCAAATGAGATTTTAAATTACCTAGCACAATGATTTCATCAGAGATCAAAAGATAAATGTTTAAAATTGGCTTTTTTGAATTAATTAATGTAATAATGAAATAGAAGGAATTGGGAATACATATTAGAAGGTAGTTTCTCTGAATAATTATGCTATAATCTAAAATTTTTAATGTTAGTAACAGGTAATTATAATACTATACTTGCCTAGTGCCTAAACTGGGTTGAAGGCTGTAAAGATAGACCACAGTGCATTTGTTTGACATCTTTTGGTAGTTTTTCACACAAAGCACTAGTATTATCATTTTCCAAGATGTTTTTAATGAGATCATATTACCTAAATTTTAAGCATTGTTGAGGATCTGCTTTCCCCAGAAATCAAGCCAGATCTGGAATTTCTCCTTTGACTTGGCTCATGTTTTTATAATGGAATCTTAGTGTCTATCACCAGAAAGACAAACTGTATAACATGCTTAGTAATCCTGTGCATTTTTGAAGGCTTCTCTCCTGGTGTTTTGTTTTGTTTGTTTGTTTGTTTTTTTGCAAGTACCAAGTTTCTTTCTCCCCTATCCTGTTTATTTTGTACAGCCTATTTGCTAGGACCATCTCTGTATACCTAACAAAGACCCATTTTGATCTCTTGCCAGACCTTGCCTTGATGAAACTATATTAAGGCTGTTAAAATACTCTGAAAGGAAATCCCTAAATTACTAATAAAATACTATAAAGAAATCACCACAGATCTGGTGAGAGATGTAAAATTATTACTAATTGCAATAAAGTGTTCCATTGAATTAATTAAAAGAATTAATCCACAGAGCATTATTTAAGCCTTATTGCCTCTTTGCATTTTGTATGTAAGCATGATTAGTGTTGACAGGGTTTAAAAGGCTTATTTATCCTGTATTTTATAAAAATATTTCTGTTGTACATCATCATGGAAATGCTCACAAAGTTAAATCCATTAGTAAAAAAATAGATATTAAAGACAAAGGGTAGAAATTTGGGGAAAGTTGTCTTTTTTTCCTTTTTTGATAATAAACTAAACAACTCTGATTATAATCTGACCAAGCAATAAGGTTTTTTTTTTTTTTTTTTTTTTTTTAAACACAGGGCCCTTTAAAAAGGTCAGTTCACTGGAGCACAAAGACATAATAGTAACTTTCTTGAATTTCTTTGTTCCTTTTTATTAATGCAGTTGGCTTAATTGCTTTAACAGCTATGTGTGATATTTTTAAAAATCCAGTGATATTTTGATCAGGAATTGAGGTTACATTTATGTTTTATAGTTGGCTCAAAAAGACTCATAACATTTTATTTTAGTTTCTCTTCTCAAGAAAAAGAAATCTTGAAAGATGAATTGTTTAAGAACTGTAGCCCAGCCAACAAAATGCATACCTTTCTTTACTTAGTGACTGTATAGGCCCAAGATGATGGTGGATTTCAACAATGAGCTTTCTATGATTTATAGAGAATCACTATTCACTATGTTCAACTGAAAACAATTCCATGGCCTTTAAGTGCCAATAGAGTAAAAGTCTCTCATGTCTTTCTGAAACACTAGGTGCTACTGATCAATCAGGAGATGGTGTTTACCAACTCCCAATATTTTTTTTCAGATTTCTTAAACTCGGTGATTCAATAAGTGGTTCATGAATCGCCCAGAAGCCGTCCTGATTAAATAATAAAGAACCCATTTCCGTTAAAATGGACGTGTTATGCCAGCTTCTGATGTTTTCGACGACGGCTTTGCAGGTAGTGTCCTTCCTATCTGCCTGCGGGACTTATTTACTTATTTATTTAGAAAATAGAGAAAGATGAACCTGGTATTATGGCTCACACTCATTGATGACTATGGGCTAATTTACCAGGCAGTGGAAGGCAGCCAGTAGTTTAGGCCAGTTTTTCATACATTTTCCACCACTTAGTGGTAGTACAGAGTAATTTCATATAGTTTTCAAAAATTCCGGAGCCTCTGTGAATCAATTCTTGCTCTCTTTAAATTAAAGTCTGTTAAATTGTTTGAACTGTCAGAGATCCATAGCAAAATTTCCTACAGCTCCAAATTAAATACAGACTAGCCATTTTCACAGAAAGGATGGAAGCTGAATAAAAGAAAGGCAATATTATGGTAGAAGGTGAACTAGAAAGAAAGAGCTACAAGGAAAGTGATATAAGATGAACAGGATGACTAAGACACTCACATTTCCTCTATACCAATTACCTTTGAAAGTCAGTATCAATAATCTTTAAATGGAAAACGATTTCATAGATGGGACCCTCTTTATATATGGAGCCCAAGAAACAGCAAAACAGGTTTCTCCTCTTTCCATTTATCAGGCATATTTTGGGGACTTCACCTTAACCCATAAAAATCTTTGATTAAGTCATAATTACATATGGAGAAGAGCATAACCAAGTAAGTCATTTGTAGTACAATGTTTGTTTGTTGGAAGCCTCAAATTCAGTTCTATTCAAGCATCCTAATCATATAGATGGCAAGAGAGAAAGGTCTTACTTTTAAGTAAGAAAGGTCTTACTTACAGTCGGACTTTTAGAAAGTAGTTATTATTTGTTTTGTGAAGATTGATAAAGAAGTTTACAATGACATAGTAGGTAAGACACTTGACTTGCCATGGATAATACAATCTAATTCATTTTTGTTTAAGTGTATGAGCACTATTTTGTGGTAAAAATAGGAGTTGGCATTAAATGTTAACTTTTTGTTGTTGTTGTTAAAAGACTGTTAAGATATATATAGGATTATATAGAAAGATTTATTTTTTAGATTGTCCCACTGTGTTGTAGGCTGAAGGTCTATATAGTATAATTGTTTAAATAAAAAAAAAATCTAAATTTGCAATTAGGAGAATGTGCTCACATGTTCTGGAAACAAAGCCAAGGGTACATATTTTATATAGGGATCTGTAAATTTTAGCTGAAGACTTCAACTCTGGCTCATGTTCCCATTTCAAGGCTAATTTTCAAACTATGTAAATCAGAGTTCTCTAAATTAGAGGTAGACTACATAAAATATGATTTTGCTATCATGCTGCAAAGATTTCTGGAAATGTAAATGTACTTTGATTTACTAAGAATTTCATAATCTAGGAAAAAAGCATGTTCTCAAGCTAATACACATTCTTTTTTCTGTCTTAGATGCATAAACAAAAGTAGGGTGTTATTATCTTTATTGCTGTAGATATTAACAAAAATTGAGCTTTTAGTAGTGAAATGTATGTTGCTAGAGAAATTCTCAGAGTTCTAGTTTTTATGTATATGGTTTTGCTCAGGACCAATATATCAGTGCTTAATAACAATAAGCTATAATAGTATCTCATAGATGGAAAATGATAGTGCTTTTCATTTAATTTATTTATTAACGAATGAGGTTTATGTTTTCTTAGTGGAAAAATTTGCATATGACCAAAACACAGACCATCTGTGCTTAAAAGTGCCATATGATGAGAAAACTCAAGTAGATTTATACTACTCTTATTATTTTGATAAGAGTAGCATAAATAATACTAGGTTTAGCATCATAAGAATTGTATGGTTATATCAACTAACTAGAACCCCAGATTTAATAATAGTTACTCCTAATCTCCATTTTGCTAAATAGACTCAATTACAAAATGTAAGAAAATAACTCATCTAATATTTTTGAGAAAGGAAAAAACATTTGTCCCTGGAGACCTGTACAAAAATGTTCATATCAGCATACTTGACAATTTTCAGAAATTAGGAATAATGTAAATGCTTATTAATAGAAGAATGGATAAATAATTATGCCATAGTCTTAAATGGAATATTAAAGAATGATATCAATGAACATAATATTGAACGAAAGTATAAAATCACAAATAAAAATCTACAGCATGACTCCTTTTATGTAGTTCAAAAATAGGCAGATTAATAATTGAGAGATGAATAATTACTAAGAAAATCATGGAAATAATTATTTTAAAAGTCAGAATGTTAGTTCTTCTAGAGAAAGTGAGGGGTGTAATTAGGGTTAAGCTCCTGGGAATTTTATAAGAGGAAAAAAAATACTTCCAGGGTTAAATATACATCTCTCTGATTCATATCCTCTACCTTCTATACTTATATCTGTGATATTTCATAATGGCAATTGATGACTCAGAAGCATGGTAATATCCAGAAATATTATTTTCTAAGAATTAATTAATCATGATCTAGAGGTTTAACTTACTTGAAAGTATTAGGAAAATAGCAAATTTTAGTAACACTATGCAAAAAATATTTTTGTCACTTACCCTCAGGTAAGAATTAAAATATGAAAACTACCCCCCACCCCAAATAGTTTAACCCAGGTTTTATGGTATATATATCAAATATGGTTAGTAAAAATATATATATATACTACATTTTCTACCCAAAATGTAGGAACAATAAATCAATCTTGAAGATAATCCCTACCCTTGCTTTCCCAGAACCGATAAAAATAAGACACGTGACTTGCCATTAGTGGTTTGTATGATAGTATGGCCAAACCCATTTAAAAAGGCCTTTGTTGATGCCTTATTTCTAAATACATGTTCGTTTTGATAAAGATCTATATGTTTTTGTTTATATTTTATTTATACAGTATTTTATTCTTCTGCAAAAATATAAAGAAAAGAATAAGACTTGTCTAGATATTTAATTAGACCACATTAATACAAAGCAGTAAATAATTCTAAAAAACTGAAACAAAAATCCACTTATGGAGTAAACTTTATCAAAAGACTTTGTCCACAGGTGACCACAGTGCATGCCTTCTTTATTGTCTGGAGGCCTTTCCAATGGTTGTCTAATTTGGTATTTTTAAAAGAACATGAACCATGGTTAGAACACCATTAATACCTTGGAGCAAGAACTTTAGACAAATGAATTATTCTTGCTTCCTCCTGGGTTGAGCCAAATTTCAGTTTGCTATCAAAAAAATTTTTTTCCGCAGGGTATCTATTCCCAAAGTCTTTTGGGGGGTCTGTATAGTATTTTCTCTAGGTTTCTAAGTTAATTTTCTATATCTACAAGTAATTATATATAATAATTTTTAATAGATTTTTGAGTTAGTGCTACTTAGGTGAATTTATTGTATAGTTGCTTTGTTATGCTATCGGCAAATATTTTTACCAATGGAACCCTGTACTTAGATCCTTCAGTAGTTAAACTTTTCCCATTAATTTATACTATTACTTGATTTTTTTTTTTACATATTTCAACCCTTTCATAAAGACTTTTGTAATTTTGTTGTAGATGGAACTGAAACTGATATTTTAGAAGAAAAATTATGGGCTTAAACTGCTAATTGATTTATTTCATGCATATTGCATTTTATCAAAATTGTCTTCTTTCAGTATACTTTTCACATTTGACTGCTTTATCATTAATCTTAATATAGAAATTTGAATATGCATATCTATATAGATTAAAGATACTTTACATAATAAAATAAAAGGAGCTTGCTATTTTAAAAATTCATCTAGAAATAATTTCTCTTATTGCAGTGCATGTCAATTTCTCAAAGTTCAATAAATAGGAAGTAAAAGCATTCTTTCATGAAAACTGGACAGCAGGGTGAAAATAAGTTGTTTTCTGTTAAATACATTGAAGAGTGACAAGTGAAATGATTATAATAACCAATAATAAACCCATCTATATTAGTGCAACATTTATTATTTTTATCCAAATATTTTTATTGATGAAAAACCAATCAAGAGGGGCATAAAGGAAAGGAAAGGGTGCAAAGAAGACAGTGTTCTGCCCGTGGGTTTCTGAATCTATCACCTTGTGAGTCGTATGGTTCAATTTTTAAAAGGTATTAATTTGCTCCTGTGCAAATACACATTTTAATATAGCAAATTAACTTTTACATTTTAAGAAGTATGACAAAATAGTAAGTGAATATGAAACTCGTTATTATACATGGCTCTTTCTTAACCTATCTATAAATGAAAATTTGTACTGTCCTAAATAATAGTTGAGGAACTTCTACTTGTGAAATTATTTTCCTTTGGCAAAGTGGATGGAAAAGATTTGGAAAAAAAAACACAAGTGCTGGCACAATTGACAGGAATGTTGGAAAAAATTTTTAAATGTTGGCATAGGAATTCTTTAAAAATTCTAAGTTACTCACATGTGAAATGAAAGTAAAAAAGCATCTGTCCTATTTTATGCACACTGACTAAAAAAATGAACAATTATCTTTAGCAAAGTATAAAGCTCTTTAAACTAAGGTATTCCGTCTGGATTTTGGCGATCTTTATGTTATTTGTTCCACTGAATTAAAATATTATGTTTGAGTGCGAGCATACTTTGAAAGCAGAAATTGCAGAGAGGAGAACATTCTCTTTTCCAACTCTGATGACCCTAGATGAAATATGAAATTTTTGAGAGACTAAACACTCCTAATATACTTGAGAGAACTTTGGATCTTGGCCTCATCTGTCATTCTGCCCATTTATTATTGAAATATTTCAAGAACCTTTGGACATGTCTTACTACAGCATCTATTGTTTTGCCCAAGTTAGAGGAGTATATAGATTAGGTCTTTAAGAATGACAACCATAGTGGCTGTTTGTTTTTGTTTTGCTTTGTTTTTTTTTTAATTTTCCACATTTTATGTTTTTAATTCTACTACCAGATGTGGTTGTATTTTCATGGAAAACAAACAAGAAGCTTAGAGTAATATGAAATTCTATTTTGATTCCTTGAGAAATTAGTTTAAATCAGTATTTTAAGGCCAACATGACATTTTGAGATTGTTGTCTGAGATGCTTTTATTGTGTCTCGGTGCTGGAAAAAACTACTGGGGCTCTTTTTCACATTTCAGTAAAGTTATTCTATTCTGCTATGTGAGTATTTGTTGGTAGAATGTATTGCTTTTCATGCATCAAGTTATTAAAACAAAGAGTTCGACACATGGTTTCATGATTGTGATGGAAATAGTCCATAGTGTACCTAATTTCCTTTGATCCTTTATGTTGAACAGTTCAGGCCGTGGTACTTGCCTTGATAATGAGCCTCCCAAGCGTGACTTTCTTTATCCAGCTGTGGCCCCAGGTCAGGTGTATGATGCTGATGAGCAATGCCGTTTCCAATATGGAGCAACATCCCGCCAATGTAAATATGGGGTAAGAAGTCTTAATCCTTATGTTTAGTCACTTACATGTGTTCTTTCATGACACAAATATTAAGTTAGATTTTAACTGAGTGTAGTTTACCACTGATAACATCATTCATTCAAGTATGGCCTTTGGCACACTGCTTTTTTTCTGATATAAATTGTTTATTTCTAAATATTTGAGTAATCTTAGGTTTCAAACATCTTGTGAAGGATACAGATAGAATTTTAATAATTTATGATTTATTTCTTTTTTAAGTCCTGAGCTTATGATGCCAACTTTAGTTTGTCTTTTGAAATGTTATGGTTTTGAAAACTTCCCCCTCCCAGCCTTTTTTGGTACTTTAATAATTGGGTTTAAGAGAATTTTCACATTGGCTAGGAGCCTTTATTTTAATTTATACTTTTTAGTACTGAGTCATTTCAAGTTGCTTCACTCACTGCCCACATTCTAACACAACAACTGAGTGGGGACAAGATGACATTAACCCAAATAGAAAAACAAGGAAAATTACTGTGGAAAAAATGTAGGTTTCATAATTGACTCTTCATGTCTGCCTAATAAAGTAGGCAGTGGATGGAGCAACCTGAAATGACTCAGTACTAGAACATATAAATTAAAATCAAATAAATAATATTATATCTAGAAATAATAAGTTTTATTGAGAAAAATATCAGTGTTTAGTATAGAGACATATTCATAGAAGGTACACAGTGTAAACATGCTGAATGAAAGAAGAGGATTTTTAAATGTCAAGTTGTAAGAAAAATTCAGGTTTAAAGCATAAGTTTCGGCGGGGGTGGGGGTGACTGGGTGATGGGCACTGAGGAGGGCACTTGATGGGATGAGCACTGGGTGTTATTCTATATGTTGGCAAATTGAACACCAATAAAAAATAAATTAAAAAAAAATACAGCATAAGTTTAACAGCTTAATTTCTATTTTTATGCAAATACTATTTAAATCTCTTTTTAAAAATAGTAGCAAAAAAGGAATTAAGTTTTAAGGTAGAAAATACTAAATAATATATACATTATTCTGTACTAATTATTCCCCTTGGGTTCAGTACAAAAGAAAATGATTTTTTAAAATATCCCTTGGGTGGCAAGTATATTCTTATTCTTGGTGGGCTTTGACAGCATATTTTGTGCAACAGATTTAAAGATTTTGTGCAACTATCTAAATATCTAAAGCCTAGAATAAGACTTTGGTCTTTCTTGTCTCTCTGTACAGAGTCTCCTGTTATTATTTCTATATGATTTTAGGTTTTTGTTTCTTAGGTTGTTTTTTCCTACAGAAAATGTTGGTCAGATTTCAATCATGGTCTTTTTATATACTTGTAGTTTAGTAGGTTGAAATTCATGACCAAATAAGATTACAGATTTTCTATTATTCTTATCTATGATCTCATTTCTTTATTAAGAAGTGAAATAGTTTATCTAATTTTAGTTTTTTTTATTGGAAATTGAGTTTTAACTGCACTTATGTATTTTTATATTAGATAATTTATATTATCAGTTTTGCAGGACCTATGGATACATTTTTTTTATTTCTTCAATAATTAATAAAAATTTTCACCTGATCATCCTCTCTACCTGTATATCTCATTTATTTTAAACTAGTGGATTTGGGATCCCTGGGTGGCGCAGCGGTTTGGCGCCTGCCTTTGGCCCAGGGCGCGATCCTGGAGATCCGGGATCGAATCCCACATCGGGCTCCTGGTGCATGGAGCCTGCTTCTCCCTCTGCCTGTGTCTCTGCCTCTCTCTCTCTCTCTCTCTCTGTGACTATCATAAATAAATAAAAATTAAAAAATAAATAAATAAATAAACTAGTGGATTTGAAGTGAAGTGGATAAGTAATTGCAAAATTGTATATTTTCAGTTTGTGTTCCTTATATTTAGCTTTTTTTAAAAGATCTTATGTATTTATTTGAGAGATAGAGAGAGCAAGAGCAGGGGGAGGGACAGAGGAAGAAGAGCAAGCAGACTCCCTGCTGATCAGGGAGCCGGACACAGGGCTCAATCGCAGGATCCTGAGATCATGACCTGAGCCATAGTCAGACATTTAATCAGCTGAGCCACCCAGGTGCTCCCTTTTATATTATCTTTATGTGTTATGTTTATAAAAACTTTTATAATAGATATAAAATAAAATTTGGAAAACTTGAGGAAAGTCATTAGCATCTTACAATCCTATACGATTTTACATATTTTATCATTAATCTTTTCACTTTGATTTGCAGCAAAATGGTTTTCTTAGACTCATGTACTATATGAAAATGCTTATGCTACCTTTTCGTAATTTGATAAAAATTGTAATTATCTATTAATAGTTTGTAGGTGGTGAAACTAAAATACAGAATGTGATTTACCTACCCCAGGGTAAAGACAAAAAAAAACTTTTAAGATTTTTTATTTATTTATTCATATTTATTCATATACATATATTCTATATATATGTATATATTCTATATATATATATTCTATATATATATATATATATAGAGAGAGAGAGAGAGAGAGAGAGAGAGAGGCAGAGACACAGGCAGAGGGAGAAGCAGGCTCCATGCAGGGAGCCTGATGTGGACTCGATCCCGGGTCTCCAGGATCATCCCCTGAGCTGAAGGCGACGCTAAACCGCTGAGCCACCCGGGCTTCCCTAAAAACAAAAATTAAAAAGGTCTACTTTACTTCCATTTTCTATTAAGATAAAGATAACTTATATTCTATTTCAGAAGATACTTTTTATCAATGTTCATCAAATGTCTATTTCTAAATATCTTCTTAAAAACAAAATAAAACAAAACACCTCCCCATCTTATTCCAGTCTTTTTTGAGAGATAGGGGATCTAGAGAGCTTTCCTAAACTTATTTTCAGGGTTATAATTTCTCAGGTGGTGAAACCCTGAGTGTTGGGTTTGAGTTTTATATTTTTTTATCGTATGTAAATAGTTAGGACCTTCAAGGCAAGGTATAAGTACAGATGAGCAGCATACAAAATAAGATCCTACTAGATCATCTAAAAAGTCTGCTAGCTGTATCATCAAATACTAAGGGTGCCTTTGATGTGTTGATTAAATTGCATTGCAAATAAAACAGTATCAGTTAGTCTTAAAAATGTGGGTTTTTTGCCTATTTAGAGGAAAATTACTCCCTGTAAAGTTCTATAGGATCTGTTGTCTCACTCTTCTTCCATTTCAATTTGTCTCTTTCTTTAGCAGAAAGGAATTATCGAAAGTAGATTAACAAGAACATTTTATAATAATAATAAGCTTAAACTTTGGAAGGAACTCACTAATGAGCCCATATATTTTAAGGGATGTGGGTGATCTTTGCTCTCTAAAAAAAAAAGCACAGATTAATTCAAGACTCAGTCTCAAACATAACTCCACATTTCTTTATTCTGTCACTGTAAATCATATCCTAAACATTGTTTTCATATATATTTAATGAATCAGTATAGGTCAGCAATATCCAATACATAATTTACTGGTAATTGTCAATTGGTGTTGCCCTCATGACACTTTTTAACAGAAATAGAAGAAAAGAAAAAAAGAAGGGTGAAAATTCACAGAGAACCATTAAAGACCCTGAATAGCCAAAGTAATTTTGAGCAAGAAGACCAAAGCTGGCAGCATTATACTTCCTGATTTAAAAAGCTGCAGTAATCAAAATAGTATGATCCTGGCATAAAAATAAACATAATAGACCAATAGAACAGAAGAGAGACTAGACATAGAGCCATGCATATATGACCAATGGATCTTTGACCAAGGCCCCTTGGTCAAATATACAATGGGGAAATGATAGTCCCTTCAATAAATGGTATTGGAAAATTGGACAGCCACAGGCAGAAGAATGAACCTGGACCCTTATTGTACACCATACACAAAAATGAATTCAAAATGAATTAAGGACTTTAATGTAAGACTCAAAACCATAAAACTCCTGGAAAAAAAACATAGGGAAAAACTTCTTGATTTTGGCAATGATGAAAAGGCAACTTATGGAATAGAAGAAAATACTGCAAATCGTGTATCTGTTAAAGGATTTCTGTCCAAAATATATAAGGAACTCCTACAACTCAGTAGCAAAAAAAAAAAAAACACAAAAAAACAAAAAAAAAAAACAAAAACGAAACAAAACAAACAAAAAACCAAATAACCCAATTAAAAAATGGGCAAAGAACTAAATAGACATTTCTTAAAAGAAGACCTTTAGGGGATCCCTGGGTGGCTCAGCGGTTTAGCACCTGCCTTTGGCCCAGGGCACGATCCTGGAGTCCTGGGATCGAGTCCCACGTCAGGCTCCCGGCATGGAGCCTGCTTCTCCCTCTGCCTGTGTCTCTGCCTCTCTCTCTCTTTCTCTCTCTCTATGTCTATCATGAATAAATAAATAAATCTTTAAAAAAAAAAAGAAGACCTATAAATGGCCCATAGGTATGTTAAAAGGTGCTCAACATCACTAATCATCAGGAAAATGCAAATCATAACCATGATGAACTATTACTTCACACCTCTTAGGATATTTATAATAAAAATAAATAACGCAAATACAAAAGAAAACAAATATTGACAAAAATGTGGAGAAAGGGGAACACTTGTGCACTGATGGTGGGAATGTAAACTGGTACAGCCACTGTGGAAAACAGTGTGGAAGTTTCTCAAAAAAAAAAAAATTAGAACCACCATATGATCCAGTAGTCCCACTTCTGGATGTATACCTAAAAGAACTAAAATCAGCATCTCAAAAAGATATATTCATGGTAGCTGAGCTGTGGAATCAGCATCTCAAAGAGATATGTGTATTCTCAAATGCATTGCAACATAATTCACAATAGTTCAGACATGGAAGCAACTTAAATGTCCATTGACAACAAATGGATAAAGAAAATGTAAGAACGTACAATGGAATATTATCCAGGCCTTCGGAGGTGGAGATCCTGACTTTTGTGACAACGATAGAAGAATCTGCTAAGTGAAATAAGGCAAATAAGGAAGTACAAATACTAAATGATGCCACATATGTGCAGAATCTGAAATAGTCAAACTTATAGAAGCAGAGAGTAAAATGGTGGTTGCCAGGGGCTAGGGAAAATTAAAAATGAGGAGGTAATTTGTCGAAGGATACAAAGTTCAGTTATAAGATGAATAAGTATCTATATAAGTATCTATATAAGATGAATAGATATCTGGGGTACAGCATAGTACCTACAGTAAACAATAATCAATTGTATACTTAAAAATTTCCAAAGAGGGTAGAACTTATGTTAAGTTTTCTTATGACACATACACAAAATAATAGAGGACGGGAGGAAGCCTTTGGAGGTGATGGATATGTTCAGGGCATAGTTTGTGATGATGGTTTCATGGATGTATACTTATCTCCAAATTCCTCAAATTGTATGCATTAACTGTGTGAAGTTTTTTGTGTGTCAGTTATACCTTAATCAAGTGTTTGGAGAGAGAGAGAGAGAGAGAGAGAGAGAGGTAATTGCTCACCAACAGGTAGACTTAATGCCCAGGATAACATGAGAGAAATTTTATAGATAAAATAGCTTTGTTTAACATATGGGAAGTTTTTATTATCTATGAAGTCTGTCACTGTCCACATAGACTTACAAATTAGCACATAAATGCCTAATAGTATGCTATACCTTGTTGTTGCTTACTTTAATGTAGAACTGAACAGTATTTTATCAATGAACCATGTATTCTGAATCCCAGAAGGGAACACATGATCTAATACAAGGTTTCACAATGAAACAGAATATTTTAAGATTATTTATTTATTTATTCATGAGAGACAGAGAGAGAGACAGAGAGAGAGAGAGAGAGAGGCAGAGACACAGGCAGAGGAAGAAGCAGGCTCCATGGAGGGAGCCCGATGCAGAACTCGGTCCCGGGTCTCCAGGATCAGGCCCTGGACTGAAGGTGGCGCTAAACCGCTGAGCCACCTGGGCTGCCCCAAAACAGAGTATTTTAAATAACATTCTGCTCATTACTATCCTATTATTATTATTATTATCATTATTACTATGACCTTGAATTATTGATAGATTTTACTTGGGCATTGTTTCCAGTGAACAGCAGCCAACTTGTTCTTGTAAACTTTGGATGGCAAAAGGTACATTAAGCATGCAAAGTGTTTTACCTTTACCTGGCACATGGCAAACGTTCAGTAAGGATTTCCCTTTCTTCTATAAATTATGTCATCCATGATACCGTTCCTCTATAGTTGATATGCTGGTAGTGCTGTAGGAAAATATAAGTCATCTGTATTTGGGGAGCATTTGAAGATATTCTAAGCTCATGCACATCCTTCAGTCTCAGCTCTAATGCATTTTCTCTTCAGACAGACCTCTGTCCAGTCAATCTACAGACAAAGCCTTCTCTTTTTTAACCTCTTTTCTCTTTCACATTATGCTTGAAATAGCAGTCATTTCAAGCCATAATCATTCTATTGGATTACTCATAATTATTTAAATGTCATCTTCTAGGTAAGGCTTCCCCTAGCAATTTTATCTAAATCTGTGTGTGCACATGTGCACATACACATGCACAAGTGCACTTCCTGTCATTTTCCTTTCTTTATTTCTCTCCTTAACATTTATTATTTTTAAACATACTATATATTTTGTTAATTCATCTTGTTTTTGTCTGCTTTTCCCACTAGATTTTTCCTGGGCACAGAGATTTTACCAATTTCATTCCCTGTTAATTTCCCTAACACATAGAACAGAGCCTGGCTCATGATAGGTGCTCAGTAAATATTTGTTGGAAGAGTGAACTGATCAATTATAATAGAACATAAGTTCCATAAGAGTAGGAATCCCACCTGCCTTATTCATGACTGTTTACATGATGCCTGCCTTATAATATGAGCTCAAAATATTTGCTGAATAAATGAGTGAGAAGAATTATCTGGTGAAGAGATAGTGGGGAGAAGACCTCTGTGGCTTTTTTGTGTATTTGAAGAGCTGCCAGAGGCTAGTGTTGCTGTAGCTCTCAAAGCAAGTACCATATAAATGAGATAGAAAAGGAGGCTAGGAGTCAAATCTGTATGCACCTTAATAGGCTGTGTTAAAAATTCTAGGTTTTTATCTTAAGAGCAATGGGTAATTATTGAAGGTGTTTCAATGAATGAGACCAAGAAGGATATTGATGTGCAGAAAATCACAGGATTTCTAAGACATATTGTGTCTTACTAAACAAATGTAATTCTGTGATCTAGAGAAACCGTATTAGAAAGTCAAAGACTTAATATAAAATGGTCTATGTCCTCTTCCCTCTTGTTTTCTATTCCTCTCCAAACACATTCTACACAGAGTACTTAAAGCAGCTCTGTCACGGTTGATACTCCCTTGTAGCAATGCCCTTGCTTTTCATACTGGAAGGTACTACACCATAACTCTGAGATTAATATGAAAGTGTTTGTGTATAGAAATTCAATAATTTTGATGTGAAGTTTGCAAAATCATGGGTATTGTGGTGGATACAGAACATACAAAGAGAAAATATGACACAACTTTGGGAATTTTAAGCCTTCTCATTAGTTTTAAATCTTTCCAGGGGAAATGTGTTTGGGGCATACACTGTGTTTTAGTTATATTAAGGATTAATGAGAAAATAATCTAGAAGTGGTTAAGTATGCCTTTTTTGTTCCACACTTTAAATGATGGCAGATTTTTAGGATCTAATATTAGAAATGGAAGATCACAAAGAATATATGTTTATATACAAAACTGGATTTATTAATTTGTAGTAACAAAGTACAGTTGATATTCAGTCAACTTTCCTCAAGTGTACACATTTTCTCACCTCAGGAAATCTACTCAGTAGGCCAATTAATTATCAAAAGTTTATTTGGTAAGCATAGAATTAAGATATAGGATGGTATAAATTATTTTTATTAATATGTCAACTAATAACTATAATAAGAATACTATCAAGCTATATCTGTCTGAAATATAGCTATTTGTAGGCAAAGTAATCTGCTGAAGATAAGATAGTTGACTTGTCTAATCAGGGTATCCTCCTTCTGGAGAGTACTTAATAAAGTCTGACATATTTTGTCTCTCAGACTCAAGTTTTTAATGTTTTCATGCTTACTCCCTTTTGTTTATTATTTTATCACCACCAATTAGTTAAGATTCAAGTCATTATTGCTTTCTACTTGAGAATCATTCTAATAAAGAGACTTTATGAGTCTTTTTAGGGAATTGTTGGCTACCTACCAATTTTTTTTAAGAGATGCAGATAGCTTGGGAAAGGGTGATAGTGAAATACTTAGAAGTACATATAAGGGAAGTTTAAAGAAATAGAGTTTGAGTAGCCTATTAAAAAGGAGGCTAAATGTTGGCCTTAAAACTGTCTTCAGACTTTGGAACATTTATTATAGTTTGATAGCTGGTAACAAATTGTTCTCCTTCCCTAGCAAGAGCAAAAAAACCACAGTTGTCTTAATTTTTACAGCTGGGAGATTGTAGATGAGGCAGTAGGAAGAATTTCAAGTTATTAAATGTTGGAATGTTGCACTGAGGGTGATTGTAGAACCACTTTCCTTGCAGATTTTAAGGTGGTGTAAATATTCTACAGTGTGGTTTGATATGGAAATAATATTCATGGTATTATTTTAGCAATTCAATATTCTTTTGGAGTCCAAACACATATGCTTATTAGGCATGTGTTTAATAAGAAATTGATTTTGTTTTTATTTTCCCTTAAATTTCAACCCAAAATTTTAGGTCCATAATTACTTGTATTCTTAAAGATCACTTGTTTTTGCTTTGGATTTGCTTCTTAGAGATATTTTTCAAAACTTTTTAATCATTTTTTTAACCTCTTCAAATTGATAATTATTTAACTTGCATTTCTAGATTAGTTCTTTGTTAAATATATGTGTGTGAGTATATATATATATATTTGTATGCATATATATAACAAAAATATATGTCTTTCTAGGATCTCTTGTATTTAAATTATCCACACAACAGGATTAACCTATTTAAAGCTGAAATAAGGGTGCATTATTCTCTTTCTTCAGATGGCTACTAAACACCTGGAGCCAGGCCACGGGGTCACCATATGTTGGTTTTCAATTTTCCTTTGTGTGATACCATGATAAGTAACCTTTCTAATCATTGATGCTCCTTTTTGACCTCTTCAGGCTCTACTCTCCCCTTTGGCCGTCAGGATCCTTTATTGCAAACAGCTGTTGAGAGATGTTACTTACTGATAGGGTAATGAGGACAAAGAAAATGTTTCATATTCAGAACTAAAGACCCAAGATGGCATAGGATTTAGGGTTTCTCAAGGGCAGAAAATGTGTATATGTTTCTTCTATGATCCTTATATTTGTTTAAAAAAAATTTTTTTTAAAAATCATCTAGCAACAAAGAGGCCATTTTCTCTTTGTATACTGTTTTACTTTCATATTGACAAAGTCATTATAAAATGGTTTGGTAATTTTATATCTCTTTCCCCTAATTTTAATTTTCACAGGTAAACTGCTAATTTTAATTTTCACAGGTAAATTAAAGGGCTCTCCTTTGTATTTTTAGTATCTTTTAAGAGCTATAGTTATGAAAACACATAGTTATAAAAACATTAGAAAAGATAATTTAAATTTCTCTTATTATTTTGAAAGAGTTTTTGAGTGTAAAAGAATCAGTTATTCTATTCTGATCAACAAAGACCTAGTTCAGTATTTTACAAAATTGTTTTCCAAATATCAGGTACATTATTTTACTTTATAAAAATTACTTTAAAACTACAACCTTCATATGTATTTTTATTATTATTTGTATTTGCTATTTTTTATTGTTAATATTTGCAAACAGTGTCATTCATTTGAAAATTCAAATAGACTAGAAGTCTGGGAGTTGGTATTAAAATTTTAAATAAGTAGCAATATTTTAAGTCTTGTCTCTTGGAAGATCATGGAATACTTTTAAGGAGTATTGACACACTGACACACTGTAGAATGATGCCAGTGTTACGCGTAAGTCTTATTTGTCCATATATGATTGTTTCCTATTGCATAATGATGTGATGCCCAGGTAAGCTTTCTCACAAAGAAAAGATCAATGGTATTATTGAAAGTCTCATAGAAAAAACCCTGCAAATCCAAAGAAGGGTCTTTATTAGACATAGTAGATCACTTAGTGACTCCATTCTCAAAAGCTTTAAATAATCTATTAAAATCATGAAGGCAAATGAAGAATCTATAATATATCCTTTGTGTTATTTTTAAAAAATGATAAAGAAGCTATGCCTTGAATCCAATTTTTTAATTTTTATGAAAATGACCTCTATGGGAGGCAAATATCCTCAAAGACTTACGTCTCTAAGGAGAAAGCATCACAAGCTACAGGTTCAAGGCTACAAAGGATCAACTAGGGTGCTGGTATCAAATGCAAAGATTTGACAGTGCAAAGTTTTCTGGCTATAAAATTACCTAAGTTTTCATTGGTCTGCCCCAACCCTATTTTCCCCATAAATTGTGTTTTCTTCATAAGTAGTTTTACACAATGCAGGGGTTTTCACAGAATGCATTTATTACATTTCAACAGAAAGCTTGTGTGTATCAGAACGAGAAAAGGAAGGTAGGGTCATGGCAGAAACAGAGAGGAGTTGAAGTTCAAATGGCAAGCTGGTCAGGATCCCTTGGTGGCTCAGCGGTTTAGTGCCTGCCTTTGGCCTGGGGCATGATCCTGGCTGGAGTCCCAGGATCAGGTGCCATATTGGGCTCCCTGCATGGAGCCTGCTTCTTCCTCTGCCTGTGTCTCTGCCTCCCTCTCTCTGTCTTTCATGAATAAATAAATAAAATCTTAAAAAAAAAAAAAAAAAACAGAAAACAAATGGCAAGCTGGTAAGCTGAGGTTTTCTGCATTAGAATAGGGGACATCAGCCTGGTATGAGGTAAGGGTCATTTCTACTGTGAAGGAATAGCGAAACGGAAATGACAATTAAGTGTCTATCCTATGCTTTGGATGGGGAAAAAATAGCTCACATGAGAAATTGAAGCTTTAGGCTTGTGCCTCACATAAGAACAGAGTATGAGGGGATCCCTGGGTGGCTCAGCGGTTTAGCGCCTGCCTTTGGCCCAGGGTGCGATCCTGGAGTCCTGGGATCGAGTCCCACATCAGGCTCCCGGCATGGAGCCTGTTTCTCCCTCCTCCTGTGTCTCTGCCTCTCTCCCTCTCTGGGTCTCTCATGAATAAATAAAATCTTAAAAAAAAAAAAAAAAAAAAAAAACAGAGTATGACTTTGTATGGTCTCCATACATGGTGCTGACCAAATAAATCAACACAAAAACCAGTGAAACAAAAAAAAATGAGTCAAACCTTAGGGTATATGATAGAAACAAATGCCCAAAGCTTCAGCAACTCATGAAGCACAGGATGCTCCATCAAAAAACAGTGTTCCCTGAAGATAAGCTTGAAAAGAAAATAACAGACATTAGGAAGCAATCCATCATGATGTGAATAAGCAGAAAGATTAGCACCCCAATGGAAGAATAAATGGTAAATATGAAAAGGACTTAATAGACATGGTGGTTAGAATGACAATATCCAATATAAGTGAATGAACTATAATTATATATATAATTAGATATAAATATAATATTTGTGATATTATAATATATATTATATATAACTTAATATATAATATTATAGTAATATAATATATTTGACAGTGCAGTTTTCTGGCTATAAAATATAATATATTAATATATATAATATAGTATATATTATATTTGTGATATATACATCACAAATATATAGCTATAATTATATATTATATAAATTATATAACTAATAATTTTTCAGAATTAAAGAAAGATGTAAATTCAAAGCATGAGCCCCAAGTAGATAAATAAAAGGACACCTAGCTACTGCAGTATAGCAAAGACAAACTTTTGAAAGCAGCTAAACTTCATCACAAAGAAATAGTGATTAGACTGATAAATTATTTCTCAGTCAGCCTCCATGTATGGAGTCCAGATAACAATGAACTTAGTACCTTCAAATGCTAAGATAAGACAAATGCTAGCCTAGAATTCCATATTCAATTAAAATATTTTTAAATTGAGGGTAAAATAAATTTTAAAAAACGAAGAACAACAGTCCTTTGGGGCACTTGAGTGGCTCATTCGGTTAAATGTCCAGCTCTTGATTTTGGCTCAGCTCATGATCTTAGGTCATGAGATTGAGCCCCACATCAGGCTCTGTGCTCAACAGGGAGTCTTCTTGAGATTCTCTGTCTCCCTCTCCTTCTGTCCCTTCCCCCTCCTCTATCTATCTAAAACCAATCAATCAATCAATCAATCTTAAAAAAATCCCAGAATCTCTTGCTAAATTCACTCTGGAAGGATGCATGTCAAGAAGAAAGAAATTGAATTCAGAAGATAGTGCTGGAACATAAGAAAGAGTTGATCAACGTATCGATATGTTTAAAAAAAAAAACACTGATTATCAAGTTTTGGGCAGTGCGTGATTCAGAAGCTTTTAGGTTTTTGTATGCAGGAAAATTTCTCTCTGAAAATTAGCAAACCGATTCAGGGATGCAAACTTTTAATTTTGCCAAGTAGAAACATTTTGTCAAGACTGCCATTAACACACATACACTCTGCCCTCAGGAACTGTACAGTCTTTTGTGACACCTAAAAAGTAAAAAAAGAACCATACCTAAAAAGTAAAAAGTAATAAATAACAAGAGTCTGTTAAAATTAAAAATTTTAGTTTCATGAAAAAAATCTAACCACACTGATATCACTCTTCTAATTTTGTCGCCAAATATTGAAAACTCCATAAAGCAGTACCAATCTATGTCTGATTGTACCCTACTTTCTCCCTGGTTTCTATAAATTCTTTGATAGTGTTATTTTTTCATAATATAATGCCTGGTGAATAGTAGACACTCAAGAAGTATTATTGAATGAATGGGAAATAATGTTTTGTTTTATCCAGGCAATCCTCCCAACTGGTTACAAGTTGAGCCCAAGAAATGAGAGAGTCCATTTCCAATTTTCAGTGTCATGTAACAGAAATTTCCCTTAGTGAAGACTGTTGATGACTTCCCTCACCTTCCTTAAACTCTAGAGCAAGCACAGAGACCAAAATTTCTCCTAGAGAGTAGGGTTAGAGAAAGGAATCTCCCTAACACAGGCAATAGTTTATTAGTTCATAGAAGTTATAAAATAATCTTAATAAATCTTAACTTCTCCTGTAAAAAATTAGGAGTATCTGAAAGAGAACTATGTTTTTCTAGAGCCAAGCTGGCGGGTAGTCAAAAATCATCAATCTATCTCACTAACTATACTCTATGTTATTTATTTTATGTAGGAATATTAATCCATCTAATATGATGGTGGTTATACAAATTCCCTAGGAGCCAAAAAATTTCAGAATGCATTTAACTTATTAGTGAAAAACTTGGGACCTAACTTAGGATGCTTATTTGGCAACTGATATACCTATGCATATACCTCTGTAAATATATCATCCATGTTCTAGGATCCAACAGTTTAAAGAAGAGTATTTTGGAATGTATGAAAATGTTCTCCGGGAGCCTGAGTGGCCTAGTCGGTTAAGCATTTGACTTTTGGTTTGGGCTCAGGTTGTGATCTCTGAGTCATGGGATTGAACCCCATGTGGGGCTTTGTGCTCAGGAGGGATTCTGCTTGAGGTTCTTTCCTTCTCCCCTCCTCCCTCTCTGCCCCTCCTCCCAACTCATGCATGCACTTTCTCTCTAAATTAAATAAATTAAAATCTTTTTTAAAAAGAAGAAAGTATTCTCAAGTTCTTTCAGGAAGTGTACCTCTTGCTATCTTAGTATAAAATAAGATTTTCTTAGTTTCTATCTTTTAAGTGAATTTTTTTTATCTTGGGAAATCTTAATTGAGATGTCATGATCTTTATTATTCAAGCTGACATTCTAGATAAGAGATATATTTGAAAAATCTTCAGAGCCTTTTCTGAGACTAGTTTTACATCTTGGGAGTATTTCCTCTACATAAATTTACAGTCTCATGCTTCAAACAGTAATTTGTGGGAAGTTAATGCCCTAGCAAAATTCCAATCCCCAGGAGCCCACTAGGTAATAAAGTTCTCTTAGCAGTGGGAATCTACCTTTCAAAATGTGTTATTCTCTATAGGATAATAAGGCTCTATCAAGGGCTGTACTATGAATCTTGAGATTAAAGCTTTGAAAAAATATCTTGAGCATTTGCTGTTTTGGGTAGAGATTTTCAAGGCACTTTTGGAAAAAAGTTTTTGTAAGTTGACCTCATAGTAGTATGTTTTCCTAATAGATGCTTTGAACATTTTCCCATTCAATGATAGAATTTTCATTTCACAGTGTATCTAAACTTCAGGCTTCTTTTACTTCTGTCTAAAGTTAAGACTTAGACCTAATAAAATCATAAAAGATCAGTAGTATAGTCCAGGATTATGGATTTTTTTTTTGTAATCTCTTAATACATTTTTTAAGCAATGCTTCTCTGTTTTAGCGAACACAGTTTCTCTTTGAATATGGGTGTTTTTGATGTATGGGATAGTATTTTAAGACCCTAAAATGTTAGTACTACTGTTTTTCTAATATCAAACTGAAATAATATATTTAGGAACATATATATTAAGAAACCATCTCCTATAGGAAAGGAACACTAAAATAGTTATTTATAGTCATAAAACAGAAACTGAAACTTTGAAAGAAAGTAGAATTTGCAGTAAATTAAGTTGTAAGAACAGGAAAATTATGTTTATATTATGATCTACAAGTACATGTTGTTTTTCTTTTATAATGTTTTAACTCTCTTCTAGCTCAATAATTCTCCAAATAGAATTTAAAGTAGATATCGAGTAGATTTATTCAGAAACATTTTAGAAGCCTAATAGAGGGGCACCTGGGTGGCTCAGTTGGATAAGCATCTGCCTTTGGCTCAGGTCATGATCTTGGGATCCTGGGATCCAGCCCCAAGTGGGGCTCCCTGCTCAGTGGGGAGTCTGCTTCTCCCTCTCTTGGTGTCCCTCCAAGCCCACCCACTTATATGTGCACTTTCTCTCTCTCAAATAATTAATCTTAAAAAAAAATTAATGGAAATTCTATGTCTCCTTTTGTGCGGGGTGGAAGGGAGCATCGTAAAGAGGAGCCCAAAGAGATCTGCTCAGTGTTATACCCTGTAGGGCGTTTCCATTTGTAGGAACAGTGAACCAGTGAATTTAAAATGTTACTGCTTTATTTCTGAATTGTGTTTATATGACATACGTTTTTTATAATGATATTTTGAGAGTAAAAAGAGCAGTTGGGGAATAGAAGCAATAAAAGTGAATGTCATACATAAATTTATCTTCACACTCCAGATTAGTATATTTTTATTGCAAATATATATTTTGTACTACATGGTTCTAGTTTAACTTAAAAACTTGTATTATTGGTAATGATGCCAGTTGGTGATCATAAATAAAAAGAAACTAAAAAATTTGAGTATTTTCTTCAAAGCAGGTTTTTTTTTTTTCCTGTTACTTAAAATACTTAGGGACATGTTAGACAGCTTATTTCAAAATTTGACAAATTAATATGGTATGAACAAGCTAAAGTATTTTTATATTGCCAATATTATAGTAAGTGTTTTAATTCTCCCATGCTAAAGTAGGATAATGAGAAATCATAGTAAAGAGGACAGGACAGCTCCAAACAACATCTGAAATATGTCTGTTTTGAAAATGACACATAAAGAGCAGCATTTGTTCAAAACCACATTTCCTTCCATGCAGGTGGGCTACACTGATGATCTGCAAAAAAGCATTGCTAGATTGTTCTTTAGGTGTATATGAATTTTAGAAATTAGTCACTGCCCATACCTGTGGTCTCTTTTTTTCTTTTTCTTTCTTTTCTTTTCTTTTCTTTTCTTTTCTTTTCTTTTCTTTTCTTTTCTTTTCTTTTCTTTCTTTTATTATTATTTTTTAAAAAGATTTATTTATTTATTTATTCATGATAGACACAGAGATTGAGAAAGAGGCAGAGACACAGGAGGAGGGAGAAGCGGGCCCCATGCCGGGAGCCCGATGTGGGACTCGATCCCGGGACTCCAGGATCGCGCCCTGGGCCAAAGGCAGGCGCCAAACCGCTGAGCCACCCAGGGATCCCCTTTTTTTTCTTTTTAAAATGGTCTTTGAATATTACAATATATCTAGGAATTCATCTACTTGGTAACACTTTATTAGTAATTGATAAGTTTGTACTATTGTATATTCTTAAGAGTAGTAAATTCATTTTCTACATATTCATTCGTTCTCTGTACTCTTCTATAGTAATGAAATTTCTTTTTTAAAAAACATTCTTTTTTAAAGATTTTATCTTTAAGCAATCTCTATACCCAACATGGGCCTTGAATTTACAACCTTGAGATCAAGAGTTGCATATTCTACTGACTGAGTGAGCCAGAGGCACCAGTGTTTCAGTGAAATTTCTGCACAGTACTTTTCAAAGATCCTAGTGGGGGAACGCCTGGGTGGCTCAGCGGTTGAGCGTCTGCCTTCGGCTAAGGGCGTGATCCTGGAGACCCGAGATTGAGTCCCACATCAGGCTTCCTACATGGAGCCTGCTTCTCCCTCTGCCTGTGTCTCTGCCTCTCTCTCTCCTCTCTGTGTATAAATTAATAAAATCTTTTTAAAAAAATAAAATAAAATAAATATTCTAATAAAAACTAAGATATTCTTTATCCACTAAAATAAGAATTATAAAGAAAATTATTTAAGTGATTCTGCAAATGGGTAACACATCTTGCATAAGAATCTCCTTCCAAAATTTTCATCTCTTATGCTTTAACAGCAGGAAAACACCTGGGATGTCTTAGTAAAGTAATGCCGAGTGCACATAGGTATATTTTATGGAAGAAGTGGACGTGATTTTAGTCTCTACTTCTGATCAACTTGCTTTTTGCCTTCTTTCCTAGGAAGTGTGTAGAGAGCTCTGGTGTCTCAGCAAAAGCAACCGCTGTGTCACCAACAGTATTCCTGCAGCTGAAGGAACACTCTGTCAAACTGGGAATATTGAAAAGGGGGTAAGCTCAAATGATTTATTATCTATTTGACAAGTAGACTAAATTGATCCATTTCTGGTGTTGGTATTCAACTACTAGGAAATCATGCATGAGAAAATAGTAGATATCTAGCCTAATGAGTTAATTGGCACAGATTGACATCTGTGCATCTGCTATGTTTAGGAAATTACAGTGATGATTATTCTGGCTCAGTTACACCTTTCTGTGCATATATGTATATATTTGAACAGAAAATCCAACAATAATCTTGTCATATAATATGGTCTGTTTAGTCACATAAGTTTATGTTTCTTTGATAAATAATTCTCAGGAAAATTATGTGACCCACAAATATATTTTATTACTAGAGTCAAACTAGAGTTTATTTTAAAATTACAATATAAGAGAAAGGGCAAGTATTGGAGGAATGATCAGACAATTTACTGAGCATAGGAATTATAGCTAAATAATTTTAGTTTCATTGGTCTAGTTTTCGAAAAAATATCATTATTAAGAATTGTTCAAAAGGATAAGAATAGTTTATACTATTTCTGAAATTCTTTAAGAATTGCTATAAATATGAATTCTAGAATTTATTTGCTGCCTACTAAATTTATAATAATAGCTACTACTGTCTTCTGTTCTCATTTCTAAATTCTTCCATGTTAGTTGGGGTACTTTCAACAAAGATTACACTGAATTTCAGTTTGCAATCTGATGTTTAAATAAAAGAATGAAAGCTTTTGGGCAGCTGTCATAGTTTTATTAATCCTTGCTGACGGCTTCATTCAGGACCCGTGACCTAGTGCCATGTTGATGGCTTTTCCATGCTGAGTTTGGAAATGTTGGTAAATTGTGCTAAATGTATGAATTGATAGGGTCATTTTTAAAGGATTAGGGATCTTTTTTTGAGACTTTGTAAGTAGCCAATAAAAATACAGAGACCTTCACACACTACCAAAAATTCTTTCTTTTTTTTTTTCACTGAAGTAATAGAAAATATTAAGAACTGCATTCTTGAAACAACAGTCTAGGTTTATTTTGGAGTCAGCAGTTCTTGTCAACGAGAAGTAGCAATTTACATCAATCTGTACTTAGAAGAAATACATAATAGTGAGGGGAGAAAGTTACGGTGAGAATCCCTTTCTTTATTTGCCCCTGATTGATTATTATTCTTGTGATCTAGTCCATGGGCCACAGTTTCTTTTTGCCTAGAATAATACTATCGCTAAGCCTGATGACTCTTTATTTTACTTTATTTTTAAATCCCAAGCATAAAGAATTCATTCTTTTAAACACTATAAATTCTATAAATTATATATATAAATTATAATCTATAAATTATAAAATCTATAAATTATATAATCTATAAATTATATAAATTATAAATTATATAAAATATATAATCATTTCAAGTAAAGAAACCATTAATAGTGGCTATCTATCTGAAAACATATAGCTCAATCCCACTAATCATTTATGTGTAGATACATATTTAATATCTTATCATTTGTGCTTAATAGTAGAATCCCCAAATGTTATATCTTACAGCTATTTGCACATGTGTAAGAGAGGTGATATTTTGGGGGGGAAATTACAGACAATTTTGAGGAATACCAAGAAAAAACTCTCAATAATATTAAAGCTAACAGTATTGAATTTAAATTTAGATAAACAGAGATATAATACTTTTATATTTGTGTGCATACACACAAATAAGGACAGACAAGAGAAAGTGAATAAAATGGGGCAAAAACATATTTGATTTCTAAAGATTCCCATTCTGTTTTTAGAGTTTATTTAAGTAATCTCTGCACTCAACATGTGGCTTCAACTCACAACCCTTAGATCAAGAGTGGCATGCTCTTCTGACTAAGCCAGCCAGACATCCCTAAAGATTCACATTTTTTTTAAAGATTTTATTTATATATTTGAGAGAGAGAGAGAGAGAGAGAAAAAGCACGAGCAGGGAGGAGCATGTGGGGCTCAGTCCTAGGACCCCAGGATCATGACCTGAGCTGAAGGTAGACACTTAACCAACTGACCCATCCAGGCACCCCAGAGATTCACATTCTTTTTTTTTTTTCTTAAGATTTTATTTATTTATTCATGAGAATACACAGAGAGGAGAGAGAGAGGCAGAGACACAAGCAGAGGGAGAAGCAGGCTCCATGCAGAGAGCCTGACGTGGGACTCGATCCCAGGTCTCCAGGATCACGCCCTGGGCTGAAGGCAGCGCCAACCGCTGAGCCACCCGGGCTGCCCGAGATTCACATTCTTAATCTTAGTTAATGGTTGTCGACTTTTTGATCTCTAAATGCTTTCTTCAAACAAAGTCTACAGAATTCTGATATATATATTTGAAACAATGGATATACTCTTGCTAAAAGAACTCCTTGCCTACCTCCTCACCCTGTCCGTGGACCCTTGTCAGCTTCTGACATACCTCAACAGAACATCTTAGGTTCCAAGAAAGACTATTTAAGAACTTTGTAAGTGTAGCTAAGTTTGTGTGCCAAGAGAGCATTCAACATCCACAACATCATAGTTTCATATAGTCAATATGTTAGATTTCACCATCCAAAATTAATCTACAGGGCTCCATGCTAGGTGTAGAACCTACTTGAAACAAACAAACAAACAAATAAATAAAATTGATCTACAAAACAAATGTTAGCCATTCTTTCAGAGACGTGGAAGATCAACAGACAGCTTTAGGAAAGTCACTAACGAAACTTAAATGAGTGAATGAAAAGAACGAATATGTAGCAGACTCGTAGAAAAGAAAAGGGCAGAGTGCTATGAGAAGACCCTCAAACTATCTCTGTTATTAACAGTGAGTTTATGAAAAGGCTTTCAAAGTACTAGATCAACCTACAAGTTTAAGGGGAAAAAATACAAAGAACTAGAAATGAGACCTGAGCCATTCTTTATTTTTTATTTATTTTATACTAACTGAACTTGCCATGTTATTTATTTATGAATATTTATTGTCGATTTCAGTTATTTTTTTTTCCTTAAAAAGGAAGCATGTTTACAGTTGCCAAATGCAGATTTTCCTCTTAAGGCTTTATCTGTTTGGAAATTAAAACAGAACTCAAAAAAAAAAAAAAAAGAAATTAAACTAGAACTCCAACCAAAATAGCCATGCGAAGAGTCAGTGACACAAAGTAGCAATTTTGCTTGGTCTAGTCAACTTTGTGTGGCATTAAAATATAGTTGCCCATTACTAGTAACCATGATGATCATGATGATGACAATGAAAAATTTTAAAGTACTTACACTGTGCAAGGCACATATTTGTTCTATTTAGTATTGGCAAAATTCCCATGAGGTAAGTACTGTTTTAACCCCATTTTACAGATGAAGAGAGTAAGACTTGAAAGCCTAAGATTGCAAAGCAATTTAAAAGCAGAGCTGAGACTCTAGGATGGGTCTTTCTAATTCCAAAGTTGAAACTTTTGCCCCTCTATACTGCCTCTGATTTTACTTTACCTTCAGATGGGAAATTGCAGAGAAAAAAGCAAATTTTTATTGTCACAGTCTCGGAACCTGAGATTGGGGGTGACAATGTATTGAACCCTTTAATACTAAGTGAAATTTTCACATACCTACCTGTAATGATTTGTTATCTCAGGAATTACAGTCAGAAAGCACTGTGGGCATAACATTGAAGAAAGAATATACAATTGTGTTACAACTGGCAAAATAACGAATCTCTACTTTAAAATGAGAGAGGTCTATTTCTACATTTGTAGAGATCTTGTGAGGATAGAACAAAATAATATCTCAGTAGAGCTTTTTGTGGGCTTCTTCAGAGGGAAGGTGCCAGTGTATGTTACTAGAGCATCATCATTCATTTCATTGTTATTTTCCAACCTTGGATGATAGGCAGGAAATTCTTCACCAGACTGTCTTAACTGGCACTAACGAACATCAAAGAGTGTAAGCATAAGTTTGTGTGTCTCAGAAACATGAATGGAATACCCATGACTGGCCTCTGATCTTAACTTTGAATTTCAAAACTACTGTCTTCAGAAGGAACAAGAAAAAAACCTGCATCCTGTCTAGCCAGCAAGATAAAACCAAAGCTGTTCGTTGTGTTTTGAATAAATCCTTTAAAAAGAAAAAAAAAAAAAAAAAAAAGGTCAGGGGAGGGGAGAAATATTGCTCAAGTGATAGCATAGACATATCCAGAGGACTGGATCCACAATGATCTCGTCAAACTCTGGCTGCAAAAGATATGGGATTCCTGCCCGGGGGCGCAGTTCCACAAATGTTCCATGTAAGTATGGGAACTGTTCCATGCACATTTAGCAGATGGAGTAAGAAATATGGCCAAAAAATTAAAAACTGATCTTTGCGTGAGTCCTGGGGGGTCTGACATCGCTATTACAGCCATTGGATGTTTGCCTGAATAAGCCATTCAAGTATTGAATAAGAACCATATGGTCAGAATGGATGTGCTCAGGGACAGTAGCATTAACCAAAGGAGGAAATTTGATGAGCCCAGACGGTGCGCTGGTACTGTGCATCCACAGGTCACACTCCTACAAATCAATCAATATAGCTTTCAGCCAAAAGAACTTTCCTTAGTCGTGGCATCAACAATAGCTCTTTGGACAGGAATCAGAGGGATGCCATACGTGATAAAATAATAAACAACGGTTTAGACTGTAAAAACTCTGATAGTAGTGTTGGCATTGTTACTGAACAGGACATTAAGGAAAATCAAAACTCAATCTTTGCAAGCTCTGATGGTGACCAAAATAGTTTCCAATACTTGGTTTATTGCCAAAATGCTGATTTAATGATTCTACAAGACCAGTTAGAGATATAGCCCAGAATTTAGGCCTATTCATACTTAACACTGATTCCTAATAATCTTGGCATGGGAGAGACATAGGACTGTATTAGAATAGGATTATTATATACCCTTTGAAAGCACTAGATATGTAAATAGGACATTTGCAGCCCTAGATCTTAATTCACTTAAGAGTAAAATATATTCTGTTTTGACTGGGTCCCAAACTATAAACACAGGAAGTGAAAAAAGAATAGTCCTTTCAATTGCTCTAGAAATTTAAATAGTATGGGATGACAAGTTCTGATTTAGAATTTGGGCTGAAATAAGCTTTTGCATTCCTGCACCTGCACAGCAGAAAGATAAAGCTTTTAATAGTGCTATGCTCCAACTCTCAGTTTTTCTGACTTGGGAAGAATGTTCCATATTGAATCACCAAAATCACTTCCCTCAAAATCTTAGGATTTCCTTAGAGGTCTCTCATTCCAGATGCTGGCTGGACCCAAAGTGCTGGCTATGGTACAAGATGTACCATAATCACATCCTAAAATGATTCTTACTAAAAATATATATATTATATATATTTAAAAATAATGTCTATACTCATGTTGAAATTTTGCTTTGTGGAATTCTGACAAATTCTCATTTAGATTGTTTGATTTGTAATATTATCTTGTTTGAACATAATTCCCTATGTAGATCATGAAATTGAGTGGTCTAATATCAAAGGATGTTGATTATTAATGGGTAAGTGTTTCTTAAGAAAACTTTTAAAGCCTCACTGGAATGTATCATCTTTCTAGATAGTTTTAATAACATATTTATTTTATTTAGAAGGAATGTGAAAAACAAGAATGAGCAATATGAGATTTTATTTTTGAAATGTGATAGTTTCACTTCTATCACCTGTCCGAATCTGGTTTAGCATATCTGAATTAGCAAAAAGAAGGCCAAATTTACCCAATTTATCTAGAAAATTTAGGCTGAAGTAACAAGACTGATACTTAGAATAGTCCTAAATCACTAGATTGGATATAATTTTTGAGGATAAAGGAAACTTGTCTCCATCTGAATATTTAACTTCTGCAGTTTAAGAAATTAAGTAAAATTCTGTGCCTGTAGAAATAGAGCTTTTATGGGTTCAGCAACTTCAGATGGAAAAAAAATAAGAAAAGTAGAAAATACGGCACTCAAAATTCTCAGCTTTATGTGCTTACAGGATTTATATACCTCAAGTTGCTTTATTTTGTGTAATCTAATTATATTACTTATGACTTACGTTAAAATCTTGGTGTATATCGATTCATGTAATAATCTAGAAAATTGTCTCCAATAACTTGATCCACATAAAGTTCCCTGGAGGTTCCTTAAAAGCATTTATTATTAAGTTAAATAAGTTTCTTCTCTAAAATCATGTACTACATCAAGATACTTACCTGCGCTGGAGCAGAGAAATAACAAGAATCCGAAAGATGTCCTTTACTTAAGTATAAAGTAGAGGGAAACTAAACAAAGCTCAAAAGACTGTTTTGCCAGAGATCAATATCAACCAAGTCCTTTGGTAGATTTATAATTTTTTGAAGGCATGTCTGCATAGACTAATTTTTAAAGTTGTCCTAATCCAAACCACATTGGATTTAAAAACTAAAGTTAGTACCCATCTTATAATTAGGGAATCTGAAAAAAGAAAATCACTTGCTTTGGACCATGGATATTGATTGCTAGAATAAGAACTCAGTTTTATAAAACAGACTACATAGACTGAATTTACTTGTTGTCTAAGTTGTTAACTGGTTATTAAGCTAGACACTAGTCTCTTGTCAACTGCTAGATGACTGATACTTATAATACAATTTTGAGTTCTTCATTTTTTAGCCATTAATATTTGTTATTTAACTTTTCTCATACAATTGTCTATTACATTATAACTCCATGGAATAGGTATAATCCAATAGCAGGAATTTATGCAATAAAAGGTTCTAGCAAGCCACTTATGAAATACTACTGCAATGTAGATGTTAATTGATGATGAGAACCGAGGAGCATCCTACAAACTGAATACTGTTTGTTTTTTACCTTAAGAATACGTTTTAAAAGGAAAGCAAGAGAACTTATGTAACTTCTCTCCCTGTACTGCATTTTGTGAGCATCCCAGAAACATCTATAACAATATTATAAAATATTTTGGAACCTATGTCATTCAATATTCTTTTTTTTTTTTGTCATTCAATATTCTTATGGCCTTCACCATTTCTCTGTCCCCTGAAAAATGCAAAAAAAGTCTTATCTATAAATTATAAGAATACTCAAAGAAATCTGAAATAACATGTAGCAGTACACTAAGAGTTTTTATCTCCAGTGTTATTTTGTATTTTATGAAATAAATATAGTCCAGTATACTTTAATACTCTAATATACTTCAAATGCATAATCCTACTCCTACATTGTTTTTTTCCCCACTGATTTTTGTGTATTTTTGGACAGATAATCCTTTTTCTGCCAGTAAGTGACTTTGGGCAAGTCAGCCTCCTTAAGGTTCTGGTTTCTTCCATGAAAAAATGAAGCACTTAGACCACATGAATTTCAAAATCTCTCTGAGCTTTTAGATGCAGCTCTGTGATTGTATAAAATAAATGTAAAATCAAATTTTAATATTATTTTACATCAAAAATGCTAAATTTCCAACTTGAAATGGTAAATTTTAAGATTTGGCATTTTTTTAAGTGTTGTCATTAATTGAAACTAGGGGGAACAAAATCAGTAATTGCTGGTCAGTAATACATTGCTCAGCTATTCCCATAGGAAAATAAGTGCAGGCATACATATTATACACAGCTACTTGTAATAACAAAAATGTGAAACTGGAGATTATTTGGCCCAAATTGTGACTTTTGTATAGGTGAAGTCCTAACACAATTGGTATATCAATATACAAATAGTGGTCTTCAAAATCAATTAAGTAAGCCATAAACTGTTAGCTAAAATATTCTCTCCCTCAAGTGTATTTTATTATCAGTAGCCCTGCTCCCAGGGTTGATACTGTTTTATCAGTTCAGCCAACTGTCTCTGGTTCACCACCTTGGACAGAAAGATTTTTTCCTTCATGGTAATTTTCATAAAACTAATTATCTTTCTCAATGTCCTACATTAATATTTATTAGACTTGAAGTCAGAATGCTCTGCCTTGGGCAGCCCAGGTGGCTCAGTGGTTTAGCGCTGCCTTCAGCCCAGGGCCCGATCCTGGAGACCTGGGATTGAGTCCCACGTCGGGTTCCCTGAGTGGAGCCTGCTTCTTCCTGCCTGTGTCTCTGCCTCTCTCTCTGTGTGTCTCTCATGAATAAATAAATAAAATCTTAAAAAAAAAAAAAATGTTCTGCCTTATAGGCAAATTTTTACTTTCTCTTGCCTAATTTTTGTAAAAACATTTTATTTATTTATTTGACAGCACATGTAGAGGGACCAGCTGAGCAGGGAGCCTGATGTGAGACTCAATCCTAGGACCCTGAGATCATGACCTGAGCCCAAGGCAGATGGTTAACAGACTGAGCCACCCCAGTCCCCCTCTTGCCTAATTTTTTTTGGACAAATGATAATCACCCAGTACTTCTTTTTTTTTTTTTTTTAGATTTTTATTTATTTATTCATGATAGACCGAGAGAGAGCGAGAGAGAGAGAGAGGCAGAGACACAAGGCAGAGGGAGAAGCAGGCTCCATGCCCGGAGCCCGACTCGGGACTTGATCCCAGGACTCCAGGATCACACCCTGAGCCAAAGGCAGACACTGAACCGCTGAGCCACCCAGGGATCCCCCCAGAACTTCTCTTAAAAATAAATAAAAATTCTTTTATCTTGTTACAAATACTGAAAATTGGCTGAATGCAACTACCATGGAAACAAAGATGAATTTGACTTTTTTTTCCTCCAGTATCTCTATTTCTTTCCTTACTTGCAGTAACCAGAATAGAACACAGAATTCTGTAGTTTAAGTAATGAACTCATTCGTTCAATAAATTTTTGTTGTTTTTTTACTACGTTAGATGCTGTTGTAGACATTCAACATTTCTAATAGAACATTCTGTGATGATGAAATGTTCTTTATCTACTCTGTCCACTATAGTGGGCACTAACCTCGTGTGGCTTTGGAGCTCTGGAAATGTAGCCATTGGGTTTGAAGAACTAAATTTCAAATTTTAATTAAATTTAAATAGCCCATTATTGCTATATAATGCTATGTATTGATTATTAATATATTATATTATTAATATAATGTATTAAATTAAATATATATGTATTTTTAAAAATCAGTTTCATAGATAATAGAGGACAGTTTGGTGGTTGCCAGGGTTTGGAGAAATGGGCCAACTATTTTTGGTTTTGTCTTTTTAATTTAGATAATTTTTTAAAATAAAGGGTATTAAAAATTCTTACAAGAAATTTTTAAAAAAATGCTCAGGGCCATCATCTATAGCAAGAGATGATAAATGTGCATCATTCACTGTGGAGAGAAACCTATCTTTCTAAGGGTGCTTGTTGATTGCTTTCCACATTCTGGAAGATTTGTGTGTCCTTCCAAGAATTCAGTATCTGCACCATCATCTAGGGCTGGCAGGAACTTAGCTTTCTCCAGGATTTTGGAAGGTTATAAATGCTGTCCACACTACATTTAGATCTCTGCAGTTGCATAAGCCTCATTCCTACATGTGAGCATTCCATATTAACAGTGATATTAGCTAATTTTGCTGAAGGCCTAATATGACACTACCATTGTTCTAATCACTTTATGTGCCCTGCTAGAGGGATGGTGTTATTATTCCCATTTTATAGGTAAGAAAATGGAGATCCAGAGAATTTAAGCAATTTACCCAACAGTTACTAACATTTACAGAACTCTTTCCATGTATCAGATAACTTTCTACTCCCTATGTACTGTTCTTCACATTATCTTTGTTTAATCTCACATGCTATAGGCTGTATTATTATTTAGCTTTTTATTTATGAGGAAGTTAAGGAGCAGACAGGTCAAATTAGTTACTCAGCATCTCAGTTTCTATTCAGGTCTCAGTTCTCAACCATCATGCTATCCTGCTTCTCAGGATATATTTTGCTAGAATAAGTTGATTATTTGTGCACTTAGATTTGTTGCTGAATTTTTCCCTTCAAAGCATAGATGAATTGCCTAAAATGAGTATGATGCTATGTTCATAATTCTTAAAATAAATAAATAGCCATATGTGCATCTCTTGGTGTTATATACTGATGAGAAGAGATAATTACTAAAGAAGTAATTTGAAAAATAAACAGGGTAATTTAAAATAATGGTAAGTGCTAAGAGGGAACTAACACAGGAGGATGTAATCTCTATTACATCTGGAGTTAGCAGTGGGAGCGTGGGAAGTAACGGGGAGTACCCTTTTCAGAATAAGGGTAGTCAAGTAAAGATCTCTGATAAAAGGACACTTGATTGAGACTGAATAATGAGAAAACAGTAACATAAGTAATTGAGAGAATAATATTCCCAGAAGGACCAGCAATTGCAAATGCCCCAAAGTGGGAACACACTTAGTGTATTGAGGAAAAGAAAGAAGTCCAGTGGTCTGGACCAATTTGTGCAAGAGAGAGTAAGAGTGAAGAAGGAGGCAGGGGTCAGATCACAAAGGCCACTACTGACCAGAATTAAGGTAAGTAGGGAAGTAGTGCAATCATTTAAGCAAAAGAGTGACATGATGTGATAATATGTTTTTCTTTTTAAAGCACTCTGAATGTTTACTAAGGACTGGGTTTGATTATAGGTAGAAAAAAGTAGAAGCAGAGAGGCCAAGTAGAAGCTATTCCATTTGCCTGTTTCATCTGAGGTGGTAGCCATGAAAATAGTCAAAAGTGAAAGAATACTGGATATGTGGAAGTAGTGTAATAAACTGATTACTTTCTAAGCATCTAATGTTAGAATACCATTATATTTTAACATAAAGTTGAATTTTATGTAACAGTCTGACATTGCTGCCAGTTATTCAACTCTAATAAATGTTTCTTATTGTTATTCATATACACGAATGACTTTCAGAGCATCAGGATGGTGTGTCAAAATTTGATAATTCAGAAAAATGCCCCAATAAAGGCCTAGAAAGGCTTGGTTTAAAAAAAAAATAAAAAGGCTTTTTTTTTTTTTTTTACCATATTCTGTGAATAAGATTTATCATGTTAGAGTTATGACCTGATTATGTGATGTCTGTGTCTCGATAAATTATTCCTGGCTTTCTACTTCCATGCAGTATGTGTGGTTTACTGCAGAGTAAAGCTGAAAGAATTCCAATACACATGTTCATGCAGGGACTATACACATGGCTAGTCAGCATATGTAAGAGTTTTTTGTACCCTGTCCCTAGTATCTTGGCATTACTTTTATTATGTCTGCAGGACTCGTGTAGATGAAATGCCACAACACATTCTTTTACTATTGTAGCCTCAACCAGCTTTTTTTTTTTAAGTAAAAGCAATTACCATCATAAAAATTCCTTACTGGGGAACTTTCCATATTGCGTTATCATTCCATGAGTCTAATAATAGTGGAATATAAAGAAAAAATTTTTAATGCTAAAATATCTAAAAAAGACTTTTGAGGTCTCTTTAATGAGAAACACTAGGATTCTGGAGGAAGAGAAATAAGAAAAAAGGAAGTAAATCAAGTTTTTTTTTCTAGACTCCTGGTACATAATAGAGGTTTATAAATCTTTGCCTAACTAAAGATAATTTGCAAATCACATGCACCTTCGCCATTGTCTAAACAGTTAAAGAACCCTCCGTCTGTTATCTGTTGGAGAATGCTAATGCCTATAATTGGTCATTGCCGGACCCTTATGTGTTTCTAACCTGATAGCTCTATCTGCCTAAAAGCTAATTCTGTGTTTTCTGTGAAATCTTGCAGTGGTGTTATCAGGGAGATTGTGTTCCTTTTGGCACTTGGCCCCAGAGCATAGATGGGGGCTGGGGTCCCTGGTCACTATGGGGAGAGTGCAGCAGGACCTGCGGGGGAGGCGTCTCCTCATCCCTAAGACACTGTGACAGTCCAGCGTAAGTAGCTAAAGTAAGCCGAAGCCAACAAAAAGACACAGTTGGAAATGATTCAAAGCTGTGGTTTCACATGTTATCTGTAAAAACGTTTCACTAGTGAGCCAAGTGTTTGTCTTCTGAACAAGCAATAGGCACAGGAAAGTGGAAGAGCCTTGTTAGACTCTTTTTTTCCCTTCCCCCTCACTGTGTAACTAAAAATAAAAGAAAAAGAAAAAAAAAAAAAAGCATTGTGTATCTATCCCAGGTGTAGCCAGACTTTTAATCTAGTAATAATCAGATAGATTTCCTCCTCCAAAAACTACTGAATTATGGATGAATCCAGGTCTGATCTTAGCTACATTACCATTATTCCCAGGAAACCTAAGGTCTTTTCACATGTCACATAAAATTATTACTGCTACATTAGTATTAAAAGGACCAATGAGAGCACTTCAAGGGTTGAAATGCCTTGATTCGCATCACAAATCACAATGAAAAGAATAGTGCCCATGTGTTAAAATAGTTTCCATTCACATGCCCCTATTAATCATCTTCCGGAGTTGCCACCACTTTTCTCCCCATGACTATTTTATGCAGGTCGGACTGTTCCTCTCCCACCACTCTTTTTCTCCGGTCAGAGCCCCCCTGGCGAAAGGCCAGCCCCATCAGTATTCTTTGGTAGCCTGTATTGCCTCGCCCTCCCACCAGTGCCCGTTACAGGTGGACCAGTCCCCCAGCTGGACCTTCCTATTTGCCCCAAGACGAAACTGCTCCTTAGCTCCTGCATATCAAGTGCTCCCCGTTTTTGTCTAGAGCTCAGGTTGCAGCCCTTCTTTCTCAACTAATAGCGTTATCACTTCTGCTTTCCTCCCCGCCCCCCCCCCGCCCTTCCTGGTGTAAAAGATAGTCAGCTTTAATTTTTATTTTTCTCCTCTTAACTCAGGATCCCTCTTTGGTTCCCCTCTCTACACATCTCTTTTCATCTCTTTTAATTTTTTTTAGCTTGAAATTATTTCCCTTTGCACTCGTTCTGTGTTTCCATGCTCCAGCTTTCTTTCCATTATTATCATTCTGCTAAACAGAGCTAGCTCACTGTCACCCACTCATAAACTAGTCATGCTACCACCATCCCCACGCCCTTGTTTTTGTCTGACCAAACCATTTCTCCCAAGCTGATTTAAACCAGGCCATTCCTTTTCCTTTTTAGAATCACTATTCACTGGCATTCAAAGTATATTCAAAATATAACTAATTATTCCATTGACTACCAGTGGGCCAAAATTATAATTACACTTGACCTTTTTCAAGCAAGTACAGAATAATTACCTAAGTTCAACTGCAAGCTACTGTAAATTAGTAACCAAAACTATAAATCTCTGTGATAATAAGTAATATAAGAGAATGACTTGGACTTCTTTCAAAAAAAGAAGTTAGTTTTTTCCATTTAAAATAGCATGCCCAAATGATAACATATGGCTTTCCCTGATGTTAAATACTTGAATTTATGTAATCAAATATTGGACATCTTACTTTTTCATTGATTTGAGTGTATTACACAGTATTTATGCAATGCAAAGCCCTGATATTTAGATGTAATTTTTCAAACTTCACGTAATGAGATAGAAATTCATTTCTGTATTATTTAGTTTGAACTGAAGCTATTTCCAGAGAGTTATTTAGTATGCTTTCATTACCAGTCTGGAAAAAAATAGTAAACTTACCATTGCCTACTCGATAAACAGATAGCATCAGATTATGTGTTTTATTGAATACGATTCAAATGGTTTTTCATTATAAGTAAGTGATTTTTAAACTCATGGTGTTGAACTAAGCACATACTTAGTATGATAATTAGAAAATAAATTTATTTAATTGAATTTTCTTAAGAACATAAATCATGACAATTAAGTCTTATAAAGTTATCCATAGCAAACTGCCCTAGTTTTTATGTTCAACAACCATAATCATTATTGCTAACAATATTTTAATAACTAGAAAGATGTCAAATTTTGTATTTTCCTAAAATAAATGCTAATATGTTTTGGTCAAGCAATATATGTACTCTCTCTATATATATACTATATATTCACATGTTAAACAAAATGTGTTTTCAGACCTTCAGGAGGTGGAAAATATTGCCTTGGGGAAAGGAAACGGTATCGCTCCTGTAACACAGATGTAAGTAAAACCAAACTTTGCTTTGAAAAATTAGCTTACATTTCCCCTAGAGCAGGGAAATTTTTAAAACTCTAAGCTATTTGGTCATAAATCCATGTGTATGAAAGTCACATGAATTTTTTAAATTGTTAATAGTGAATGGAACAGGTCTCATGTCCAAAAATTCCATCAATAGAGGACAAGGGGAAGGTCCAGCACTAGGAGCAAATACAATCTCCCTTACAGGTAGCAAGAGAGAATCATAGACCCCTCAAAATAACTTGGCCCTCAACACTCACCCCTATGCTACCACTATCTTTCCTGAGATAAATAAGATTTATCTTATCATGCCCATAAAATAGGATTATTTTGTTTTTGCCACTGTAAGAAGCCCCAGATTCCCACATCATTACTCATCTCTTGCCATCCAATCCCATGAAGTTCTACATATCACATCTTCTGTTTCGTATCTCTGCCCAGCTACTGAAACTTTTCTTCTGTGCCCTTAGGAATTGATGATCCATTGGCAGCAAAATCCCTTATATCATGATGTCTGTGAATTTTCCTTCTCTTTACTTTGTTGTTCTAATGGAAACTGGCTGTCCTCTAATGATACTTATAATAAACTTTAGCCCTCTAAAGGGCTCCCTTAGCTCTTGAGTGAGTGGAAGTGGATTGACTTTTCTTTATATCTTGTTACCTCTTTCAGACCATTCTTCCCTCCTACCTACAAATTACACATTTCATTTCATGTCATCAGACTGTTAGACAGTATTCCTCACTGTCATGCTCTCCCACTCCATTCCTATCTTTATTCTTGGCTATTTCATAAATATATATTTTTCCAGTATCTTCTCCTCTGGATTTTTCTGTAAACATGAAAACATATTGTTATTTCTCCTATCTTAAAAACAAAACACAACAAAAACATCTGCCAGTTCTTTTCCCATTTCTTTTCTTCATTTTGAAACAAAATTCCTTAAAAGAGTTATATTTACTTCCAGATCCAATTCCTCTTCTGATTTTTTTCCTTAAATCATTCCTGTCAGATTTTTGCCTCTATCATTCTACTAAAAAATGCTCTTGTCAAGTCATGGATAATTTCCATGTTGCTTAATCCAATAGTCAATTCTGAGTGTTCATCTTAGTTGATAGTCACTAGGCTTCCATAACACTACAACTTTTTGGTTGTTCTTTTCTAATGCTACTTGTTTTTTTCTTATTCTCCTTTGCTGGGTCCATTTTCTCGTACTTCTTAGAGTGTCCAGGACCTAGTCATTGGCCATTTTTTGTGCACTACCAGTATTCATTTTTTTAAAAAAGATTTATTTATTCATGAGAGACACAGAGAGAAAGAGGCAGAGACAGAGGGAGAGAGAAAAGCAGGCTTCCCACAGGGAGCCTGATGTGGGACTCAATCCTAGGACCCTAGGATCATGACCTGAGCCAAAGCAGACACTCCACCACTGAGCCACTATCAGTATTCATTTCCTTGGTGATCTCATCTAGTTTCATTGCTTTCAATAGCATTCATCTGTCATTTGACCCCCAAATTTATATTTTTAGCTCAGATTTCTTTCATGGATTCCTGACTCATATTTTATCATTGATTAGACTTAATAGACATCAAATATTTAACATGTCCAAATGTTATCTCTAAAACATTTCATATACCTGTACCTCCAACAGTTTTTCCCATCTCATATGTCAATTCTATCTGCCTCAAGCCAAAAACTTTTGAGTCATTCTTGATTCCATTCTCTCACAGCTCATATCCAATCCCTCCGGAAATTCCATTGGCTTTCTCTTCGAGATATATCCTAGATCTGCCTACTTCTCACTGCTTCCACTGCTACTACTCTGTTTTTCACTGGATTACTCTGAAGAGCTTTTTCAGTGGATTTCCCATTCCTACTCTTGTTCCATACAGTTCTCAATATATGAGGCAGAGTGTATCTGATTATATCCTTTACTCAAAACCTTTCAGTGGCTCCATTTTACTTTAATCCAAAGTCCTTAGAAAGGCCTGCAAAGACTACACAATCTAGCCCTCCATTAGTTTTCTGAACTTATCTCTTGTTATTTCTTCCTCAGTAACCCTGCTCTAGCCACACAGGTCTCCTTGTACGTACCAGGCAGGGTCCCACCTTAGGGCTCTTGCATTGTCTGTTTCCTTTACCTTATATACTCTACTCCCAAAATATTTACATGGCTTACTCTCTTACCTCACCTTTATTCAACTGTCACCTTCTCAATGAGGCCTAGCCTGATACCGTGTTTAAAATTGTTACCTTTCCTACTCTCTACAACCCTAAGACTCCTAATCTTCCTTACCTTGCTCTATTTCCCACCATATCTACTTCTAATATCCTCTGTAGCTTATTGATTGTATTTATTTTTATGTTAAACTTTCATCTTAAAGTAATAACATGTAGCTTCAATTACAATGATCATTTCAAGCTACCAGTATTATTTATTCATTCACAAACAATTGAGTGCCTGCTCAATTATATATAATTATATATCAGACTGTTCTAGAGTGATAAAGACAATTTCTGGTCTCAAGGATCTTATAATTTCCTGGGAAATCAGTTAAGTGCAGAAAATCACCACTCAGTAATAAATGTATGACTTGATAGAATAAGTATGGGATGCTATAAAAGCACATAGAATGGGCACATAGCCTAATTAAGGATTTAGGGATTTCTTCCCATAAAAAGGTAAAGATATGAAGGGCAAATAAGAGCTGACCAGAAGAGAAGAAAGTGGCAATGAGAGCATTCCAGGTAGAAGGAGAATTAAGTGCAAGGCTTCTAAGTTAAACAGCCTGATCTATACCTGTAGGTAGTAAGACACCATGCAAAGACTTAGCCTCAGATTTATACTTTAGAGGAGAATGGATGAAGCTGAGACTACAACAGAAAGATAAACAGATCAGAAAGAATTTAAGGGTACTCATGGAAATGACCGAAGTGCTGAGCCATGCACTCTGCATTGAGATGACAGTGGAGTCTAAAGAGGGCTAAAAGGAGAAAATTAAGGGCCTAACTTAAAAAAAAAAAAAAAAAAAAAAACATAAAAAGTGAAGAACTGAGATAGTAGGAAAAGCAAGGTGAGACAGATAGAAGGGGTGAGTGTCAGAGAATGGAATGTACTTGAATTTCATATATGACAAGTGAGACTTTTCTCAATGATGACAAAGCTGCGGTGTGGCCAATGGAATGCATACCTAGCTTTGGGCAGACATGAATGAGTTCAAGGATCATCAAGGCTGGGGAGTCTGGGGAGTCTTCTATGCAGTTGTTGAGGTCACTCAGGATGATGTTAAAACCTGGCGTATAGAGTGTGACTGTGAACCAGGTATCAGGTAATAAGTGAGAGAAAATGACCATGATAAGATTAGTAGGAATGATGAAGCCAGATAGTGATTTGGATGAATTGCGTGAATTTCAGAATAGAAGTATTACACAAGGGTAGAATAAATAAATAACTACTGTATGTCAGATGGTGTTAGATAGGAGTGAGAAAGCCAACCCCATGTTTAAATTCACGTGTTTCTGTTGTTATATACTTAGAGGGGAGAGGCACATTTTTGGGCCTTAATAAAATAGGTCCTATAATACAAATAATATATGATAAATAAAAAGAAAAAAGTAATAGACATATCAAGCTTGTTGCTTTTTACCCATGAACTTTGTTTTAGTTGCTCAAAATGTAGAACTTGCTATATTGGTGGGTAGACATTTCTATTGCTAGCTTTGTCTTCTATTTCAGCTTTCAGCATGAAAAGTTAACATAACTATGTCATGGAAATACATTTTTTTTTCACAAATGTAGACTCCATTGTTCAGAATATGAGACAATTCAGTTATCACACTGAAACTTATTTTCATGCTAAGTTAATAAAATTGAGCATAAGTTTATAAGGTGGGGACTTTTATTTAAAAAAAAAATTTTTTTTATTTATTTATTTCAAGGAGAGAGAGGGAAAGGAAACTCCCCACTGAGGAGGGAGCCCAATGTGGGGCTTGATCCCTGGATCCTGTTATCATGACCTAAACTAATGATAGATACTAACCAACTGAACCACCCAGGTGTGCCTAGTGTGGACTTTTAAAGCATAATCTAATATATGAAAATTTAAACTTTCATAACACATAATCTAGCTGCACTGTACAAGAAGAACTTTCTTGATTGATGGAGATGTTCTATATATGCATTGTCCAGCTTGGTAGCCACTAGCCAAATTAGTTATTGAGCACTTGAAATATGGCTAATGTGGGGGCACCTGGGTGGCTCAGTCAGTTGATCTCGCCTCAGGTCTCGATTTCAAGGTCATAAGTTCAGGCCCTGCATTGGGTTCCGTGCTGAGCATGGAGCCTACTTAATAATAAATAAATAAATAAATAAATAAATAAATAAATAAATAAATAAATATAAAAATATGGCTATATAAATGAAAAGCAGCACTTTAATTTTAATTAATTTAAATTTGAATAGCCACATGTTGCTCCTGGCAACCATATTGGACAGCACTGAGTTATACAGTCTAGCTGTGCAGTAGAAAAATAATAGTTATAAAGAAGACTGTAAATATTCTATATAAAATTCGCAAAACAAATCCATATTAGATCATTTTGAAAACAAATGTAGAATATTTCCATTTTTTGGTGATGATAGAATAAGTCATTCTGACAGAATTCCTTTTAAAAATTATTGGGTAAGAATGTTTTAAAACATCACTTTAAAACCTGCAAGTAAGTGACAAGATAGTGAGGGAAATTCCTGAAGGTTACATTCTTTGAGAAAGGGGAATTCAAAAATGTAAGTGGAGCATCAGAGCACCTAAAGTACCTTTGCCCTGACAATATTCTAAAGAAGAGAAGAAATAAACTATTACTGTGTCTCTTTCCTACCTATACAGAAAGCTTTTCCCAAAGCTCCTCCCTTATTCTCTTGGCAGACTTCATTCATGTTTTATTGGCCTGGAGGCCACGTACCCACTTTAAACCAGTCATGGGCAAAAAGAATGGGATTACCATAATTGGTTTAGACTAATCCAGATTTGCCCCTAAAATGAGGTTAAGGTCACCTTTCCTGAGAGGTAGATTCCTGGGCAAGAATCACAATTCTGTTAGCAATAAAGTGGAGAGTAATAGATCCTGGGTACACCACACATGTCTGCTCAGAGCTCTTTTAGTTTCCATCTTTACTAGTAGAAGGAGCAGCAACAGAAGTAGTAGTGGTAATAGCTGCTGCTAACATTTATTGAGCATTTGCTATGTACCAGACCCATTAATTTAACCATATTTTCTTCCCATTCTGAGAGTTCTTTTCCTTCCAGGCAGTGAGTTGGCTTACTGAGATATTTTAAATGTTTATTCTTTCAACAAAAATCTAGAAAAGATATGCTATTTGGAGTCTTGGTATAAGTTGTTCTATTACAACTTTGCCTCTGTAACATGAATTAGCTCGTAAGTGATCAAGTCATTTTGTGCCATACTTTTGCCACTAAGTGATACAGCGCTAAAGTCAAACTACATTGACACAGCTGAATAGTAGAGGAAAATTGTAGTGTATATGATAACCATTTATCCCACATTCTTGTTTTGGCTCAGTTTGGCCACATGCTCTGTCATAGAACTCCCTGTCATGCGTTTCTGCCTTTTGTCTCTATAACTCAATATCCACAACGCTTTGTTATTAACTTATTTCACTTTTTTTTTCCTTTTTGGAAGATAAAGTCCTATGTTTATTCCAGTATTTCTTTGTTAGGAATTTGCCATGTATTTTTTAAACTGTGCTAGTATTTTATTAGAATTGTTATTGTTTTAGTTAATATCTCCTGTCTCTGATTTGTCTGCCTCTAACACTATTTTTCTCATATGCCTGTTATTTTTAGTGTGTGATTTTACAGAAAGAGGTTTTTCAAGAACATATGTGTCATATTAGAGTAGAAACTCCTATATTCTAAGGATCTATTTTAAAAGTTTCTATTGGGACACCTGGGTGGCTCAGCAGTTGAGCTTCTGCCTTTGGCCCAGGGCGTGATCCTGGCTGGGATCTGGGATTGAGTCTCATGTTGGGCTCCTTACAAGGAGCCTGCTTCTCCCTCAGCCTATGTCTCTGTGTCTCTCATGAATAAATAAATAAACTCTTTAAAAAAATAAGTAAATAAAAGTTTCTATTAAATAGACTATAAGACAGAGAATTTAATGATAAATCATGAAGAGTGAATCGACTGTAGTTAAGATTGAGTCACGCAAGCAAAAAGACTTCAGTATGTTCCAGTAAACATAGAATGGGTGTTACTGTGGAAGCATTATAGGGCTATTGTATTTGTATTCTTTAAATTAACCTTGGAGCTTTTTTTTAAATGTACAAGGGTTTAAATGTTCTATTTTTTTCTCATATGGCCTGGATATCTCTTATGTATGAGCTACCCTAATTTAAGGGATTCCAGAGTATACTTATCTTCATCAGATCAGCCTCCAACACTAGTGCATTTTAAAATAATTTAATGCTATGAACATCATATTTAGTGACACTGTAAATAATATCTGAGAGAAATCATTACAATTAGTTAAAATCATCTTGACAGTCAAAAACTAAGAAACAATTCATAAGCATTTTTTGCTTGTCATTTGTGATCCAAGAGCTTCTCTTGAGACCTAAAAAGAGGATAAAGGGTAAATTCAAATGATCCTGGAAGAAGTTTCAAATCATTGCATGGAATGAGAGCATGTTAGGCGGTCAAACGGCAGGAACACTCATTTATGAATCTTTGAAGTTTGCTCTGTGCTACTTATGCTCAGAATGCACATTATAATAGAAAATAGAAAATCTGTGGGGTGCCTGGGAAGCTTAGTTGATTGAGTGCCCAACTCTTGATTTTGGCTCAGGTTATGATCTCAGGGTCTTGGGATGGAGCCTGAGTGGAACCTACTTAAGATTCTCTCTCTCCTTTTGCCTCTCCTCCCACCTACCCGAACCCCTCCCCAAGCTTTCATGCGCTCTAGCACACAGGCATATGCATACTCTCTTTATCAAAAGAAAAAAAAGAAAATCTAGAAGATAGTAGTCTGATTTACATGTATTTGATAGCCTACTTGCATTCCAACCAATTCCTCATAGCCTATTAGTTTCTCATGTAGTATAGCAATCTTGAACTTCTCATTTCTGTGATTCGACAGCTAGTTATAGTTTACCACTTAGTTCTCATGTTTTTACATATCATAATTATTTATCATTATTAGCCATTAATCTTTGTTTAGAGTTGAGTTAGCTTCATAAAAATCCTAAGTGAAAAATAGAATAAATTAGAAAATCCAAGGGAACAGAAAATAATATTAAATTGGGATCATTATCTTAAGTGTGTATCATGAGTTCCTTCTACATATTAAGATGGACCACACATTTTGCTCTAAGTTTCTTAGAGGCCTGAGTAAACAGGCAAACACTATGACTTCTTAGTTTTGCGGGTTTTTTTGTTAAAGATTTTATTTATTTATTCATGAGAAACACAGAGAAAAAAGCAGAGACACAGGCAGAGGGAGAAGCAGGCTCTCTGCAAGGAGCCCGATATGGGACTTGATTCCAGGATCTCGGGATCACGCCCTAAGCCAAAGACAGGCACTCAACCACTGAGCCCCCCAGGCGTCCCTCACTTCTAAGTTTCATAATGTCTAGTAGCTTTGACAAAAGGAGATATATCACAAAGGAACACTTTACTATTTTGAAGCTTTGGTACTCCTACAGGGATCTCCACACTGATGAATCAGATTGAAACACGCAAGGCTAACAGTACTCTTTTTGCTTAAGTTAGAGGAAAAATTAAAACTGAGAAACTTGGGATCCCTGGGTGGCGCAGCGGTTTAGCGCCTGCCTTTGGCCCAGGGCGCGATCCTGGAGACCCGGGATCGAATCCCACATCGGGCTCCCGGTGCATGGAGCCTACTTCTCCCTTTGCCTGTGTCTCTGCCTCTCTCTCTCTCTCTCTGTGTGACTATCATAAGTAAAAAATAAAAATTAAAAAAAAAAAAAACTGAGAAACTTTGTAGGCCAAGTAGTCTTAAAAAGTGACTAGCCCCAAAACGCGACAGCCACACTTTCTCCCTGATGCTGATTTGATTCCCACCATAGGCATTTGAAGAATAGAGGAATGGTACAAAGACAAGAACTCTCCAGTTGAAAGGGAATAGTGACCCCAGTTGCAAAGAAAAAAATCCCTAGAGTTAGAAGATGCAAGTTATAAAGAAAAGATTCTCAATCTTTAAAAATAGGTCAGAAAATTGTATCTAGCTGTAAAATTGGCCTGACCAGTCTCAACAGCAACCTAATCAGCCTAGAAGCCAAAGGTATTTGTACGTACATTAGACTCGGAGGCTGATTGTCCGAATTAGGACGAGTTAGGCAGTTTCTTCCCTGAATCATCATCGGTCACTCTCAGAAGCCTTCAGAAGCAACTAAACAAGGACTCTTTGACGTTCATATGATGGTCTCCAGGACAGGATAGCATATAAAGACAATAGCTATAGCAAGAACAAATTAAACTGGTTTTCATCTTGAAGCTACTGAGCTTTTTTTTTTTTTAATAGAATAGAATTGGATGAAGTTGGGTCTCACTGTTAAAGTAGGATCTACTTGGATAGATCCTACTAGATAGATTATTTGGAATCATAAACAAATCTAATAGATAATGGACATGGCCCCTGTGAGACTTTGAAGAACAGAATTTTATAGAAGTCATAATGCCTTAAAAAAGGATATTTCTACATTTCCAAAAAAGAATTTCCTGTTGTTACTTAGCTATTCTCCAAAACCAAAGGAAAAAAAAAATCCTTGTTGTTTTCCTGTTCTCTGTTATTTGTGATTTTTGTGTGTCTGCTTGTCAATGTGACTAGTGTGGGGTGACCTGAGTGGGTGGAGGCTGGCAGCACTGGTTGGGAAAGAATTCACCCAACGCAGAACAAGGGAGGTAGAGATTGATCAAATGCACCATAAGGGAGAGGCAGGCAAGACAGCAAAGCAGAGACTGTGTGTCCAGAGACGGGGGCGGTGGGGCTGCAGTTACAGAGGGAAAAAGAGGGAGTGTTGGAATGTGTGGGGTTTTCCTATTTGGTACCTGCGTCCAGATGTAAGAGACCCATAGGTCAGCTAGGGCTTATGGATATTTTGAGGTGGATTACCAGAATAGCTGTTTGTATTCAGCCTAGGGGTTGGGAGTGTGCCTCTCTGCCTTACTCAGGCTTCCATTGTTCAAGTCCGTTGCCTAAAAGCAGCCTCTACAACTAGGGTAAAACTTCTGGTGAAATACCTAAGCTTCACTCAGGCTGGGATGGAAAGTCATATTGGCCTTCATCTTAAACATCGCACTTCCTCCTTTATCTTACACATGAAAACTATAAAAAATTATGGACTCAGAAGGGTTTCCAGGTCACCTGTGGTCTGTTCAAAAAGTGAAGCAAGCATAGGTTGTGTAGTACCGAGCTGTTCTCTCAATCAGCTTTTCTAGAGAGGCGTACTATTCTGCGACTTTTTTCTTATTCATCGCTTACAGTCATGAAGCAGTGATAGTCCTTTGGTTTTGGAGAAGTGCAGCCTATATTTCAAGACAGGATTGTCACAGAGTCATGGAAAAAGCATGGGTTTGGGATTCAATTGACTTAAGGTTGAAGGTTGACTGAAACACTTGTTGCCATTTGGTCTTGGGGAAATACCTAATCTCACTAAACTTCAGGGAACTCCTATACAGAGTATAAATATATCCAACTTGCAGAGGTGTTTGAGAATTAAAAGAAGTAACACATGTAGGGACATGTGCTACTTCCTAACACTTAATCTGTATTTAATACAGCATAGCTATTAATATAGACATTTTTGTCTCCAAGTATATTACAAAGATTACCAAGTACTTTTCATTCATAACCTCATTGTATCTTCAAATCACTTTTATGTATTTTTTATTTTTTAATAGATTTTATTTATTAATTCATGAGAGACAGAGAGAGACAAAGAAAGAGAGAGACAGAGAGATACAGAGAGGCAGAGACACAGGCAGAGGGAGAAGCAGGTTCCATGCAGGGAGCCTGATGTGGGACTGGATCCCCAGTCTCCAGGATCATGCCCTGGCCTCAGGCGGTGCTAAACTGCTGTGCCACCAGGGCTGCCCTCAAATCACTTTTATAAAGAGGAAGAACAGTGTTTTTGTTTTGTTTTGTTTTTTTAAGTATTTTAAAATGAAGAACTAAAGCTGAGCAGCAGGCTAGTACCATGGAAGGGACTGAGTCAGGCCTTTGAGAATTTCTGAGTACAAATTTAGTGTTCTTGTCACAGACGGAGCCCTTGGGAGGTGGGTAAAGTAAGCTTCTCTGAATGTGGTCACCTTTGACATTGTCTTGCTTCCGGTCTAACCTTACCCTGCAGCAGAACCAGATAGCTGAGAACATTCTGAAACTACAGACCTTGCCCCCAGGGAGAGGTGTGGGGTAAGTGATAACAAGGTACAGAGTTGATCCATTAACAGTGTTATATCCATGTCCCAAGTTATAATTAGAAAATAGATATGTATCAAACACTGGGTTTTTTATGAATACTATATATAATATCTATTATATTCTTATAATAATGGCAAAAAAGTAACAGGAGCAAGTGTCATTAATCTTTAGGTTAGTATGAATTTAATGGTGTGCATCATGTTTGAAAAATAAGGACTAGCTTTTAAGCACAAAACAGAGCTTGCTTGTTTACTTTGTTTTTAAAAGGGATGTTTTAAAAATTACGAAGTGAATATTTGTTGCCTAATATTTTCATAGACTTAGGGGAAAGGGTTATACTATGGACAGAGAGCACTTTAATTAAATTTGGGCTATACAGAAATAGATTTAAGTTTGAAAACTTGCATAGAAGATTATGGTATCAAATATGACAGCTAGATTCTATTTGGTCTGGACAATATAGGTTTATCAGGCTTTTGTTTCTTTTTCTTTAAAAGTAAATATACAATGAAAATACAAAAAAATCAGAAACCATTTTGGAAAGAAAGCTTAAGAAGGTTGAATCAAAACTGGTTGAAATGATTCATTGGACACTACATTTAACTTTGGCGAGAAAAATCACATAATTATACCTGATAACTAGAAAATCAGGATTTTTGTTTGCAACTTAGAAGGTGTGGAAGCAAGGACTTTGTTAGCCCTGTGGCATTGTGTGATTTAGAAAGTGATGCCTGTCTGGGTGAGCAAAGAGAAATGTCCTTTCTTCACTTGCTAAGCAGATCAGGGGCTGGAATCTGAATTCCACTTATGCTCCTGAAACTAATAGAGTGTAGCCCACTAAGAGTATATTGCCATCCTGGAGAGGGAGAAGAAATTAAATTTAGGGAGTGTTGAAGTTTGACCTAGTGTAATAGTGAAGAAGCAAAAGTGCATTTAGTGTGGAAGCAAGAAAGGAAGAAGCAGCAGAAGATGAGAAAGGCAAAAGAGAAAAGAACTAGAATAAAATGCCAGTATTGCTCATTTTGCAATTTTCCCCAAGGCTGTAGGAAATCCTTGAATCCTGCCAGCCTGCCTATCTCCTTTATGAAGAAGGGAGGAATGGGAAAGGGGAAAAAGAATTTTCACGCTCAACTCTCTTCTCACACTTTATTGCCCATAAGACATAATACAGTATTTACAGAATTTGCCTCATTTGCAAGACATTTTGGGATGTATTTCTCTTGAAGTTAAATGGCATTTTGGGTGTATTTTACAAATGAAAGAGAGAAGGCACAAAGGGCTTCTGCGACTTGCCAAGGTCACCCTATTCTTTGGGACAAAACCAGGATTAGAACCCCAGTAATAGAAATGCCACTACAAAGTTTGTCAGCGGAAGCTGAGATTTCTTTCTGTAGCAACTTTTATGCCCCAATGAATTATCCTTTTTTTTCCCTAGGTTTATGTACCAATAAAAAGTATTAAGTTTAGTCAAAAGGAGATGCTTTTAAACAATTGGTGTAATTGGAAGCATAAGATAGTCTGTGGAATGTGCTAAAATACGTATCGCTGTAAAAAAGAAAAGTGCTGATAAAGATGCTAGTGTTAATTTTTTTTTTATTTCTTTGAAAATGCCAAGATTAAAAATGCTGAGACCTGCAGCTTTGCCCTCTGGATTTATGTGGGGTCCTGCTGGTTGCTTTTTAGAAGGAGAAGATGCTTGATTAGTGTTAACACTAGGAGGCTGAAAACCTGTCAGGCTTTACATAAAAAATTGGTTGCTTATGCCCACTGTTTTCTCTTAGAGTTTTTGCATGGTGTCAGCATTTATTACCTCTAAGCAATTTAAAAAGCATTACTCCTTAAACTCTCTACTATTACCTAAAAAGCAAAACAAAAAATATACTTTATGCAATTTTTCCTTAAGATATTACTTTTTTTCTTTGAACACTCTTATTCTTTGGAATGAGAATATATAACTCCTACTGAGTTAATTTCTGATCAACACATATTCAGAGCATTCACAGAAGGAAACATTGAAATCAAGAAAACAGAACACCAGCTGATATATTCTAGAAACAGAAAGGCATGGGATCAAGACTTCTACAGTTTCCTTAAGCCTTTCCATCCTCCATGTTATTCTAAGAACATTCTTAACACACTCCTGTTTGAGGGCCTCTATTTCCTATTTATTCTCCTCACGGATGTGTAAGTAACTCCTTCAATTTCTCTTTACGCTCTGCTCAAGGGCCGCCTTATTAGAGAGAATTTCTCCAGCCATACTATTTTAAAACAACTTGCCTCCCACCTTACTATCTATCCCCTTTCCCTACTTTATTTTAATTCTTTCTCATCTCCAGCTAGAATGAGCTCCATGAAAGCAGGGACCTAATCTATTTTATTGCTTTATCTCCAGAGCTTACATCTTATGCGACACATAAACAAACATATACATTTACTGAATAGAAGAAAGATATTTAAGGACAGTTCTTGGTGTTATGATGTGCCCATAGGAAAGCCATCAAGGTCTAGATACCTTTCACTTAGGGATCATATTGTTCAGTGTAGATCCAAAAGAAAGGAGCAACACCCCTGGGTTATAGAATTATAGGAAGACAGACTTGAGTTAAAAGTAAGGGGAGGGATGCCTGGGTGGCGCAGTGGTTTAGCACCTGCCTTTGGCTCAGGGCATGATTCTGGAGTCCCGAATCAAGTCCCACATCAGGCTCCCTGCATGGAGCCTGCTTCTCCCTCTGCCTGTGTCTCTGCCTCTCTCTCTCTTTTTTTCTCTCTCTCTCTCTCTGTGTATGTGTGTGTGTGTCTCATGAATAAATAAATAAAATCTTAAAAAAAAAAAAAGTAAGGAGGAACCTGATAGTAATTGCAGCTGCCTGAAAAGTGTTTGATTTTTCTATAGATGCTTATATAGATCGCATGACCACTTAGGGGATAATTATAGAGGAAACTGAAGTATCTTATGCAAATTAGATTACATCCTAACATTTCTTAGAAGTATATGATTCTGTATTGACTCAAAAGTTAATCACTGAGTTTGATTATTCTTCAACGTGCTGCTGGGCATGTGTATCTGTTATGTTAACATTCTAAATCAAGGGGTAGCCAAATTGCACCTCCTGGGCCAAAGTTGTCCCCGGCACCTCTTTTTGTAAATAAACTTTCATTGGAACACAGACCTGATGGTTCATTTATGTATTGTCTGTGGCTTCTTTCACACTATACTGCCACAGTTGAGGAATTGGAACAAAGACCATATGGCACACAAAGTCTGAAATATTTATTATATGGCCCTTTACAAAAAAAAAGTTGGCTAATCTCTGCCCTTAACCAATAAATTGCAAAAAATAATACATAGAAATAAATCTCTATTTAGTTTCCTGAATACCTTGTCAACATCATCATCATTATTATTTTTGATTATCGTATCAGTTAAGTTCCAACTGTAATAGACTCTCTGAATATACAAGACTCTCTGAATATTTAAATAGAGGGAATTTCATGAAAAAAATTGTTACACAAATGATGGAAGAGGCTGACAAGCCCATCCATAGATCAGCATCAGCAGGAGGATGCCACCACTCCTCTCAGGGAGACAAAGGAAGGAGGTTTTATTAGAGTCTAGAGGCTAGAATTACACAGCAGAAGCTAGAGCCATAGGATAGGGCCAGAGGGTGGAGGGATGGGGTAAGTGTGGTGCTATTACCTAAAGTTGGAGTCACAAAAAAGATTCAGCTTCTGCCTATGATGCTGCTAAGGTGGGGAGAAAGAAAGGGAAAGACTTTCCCTTCCATTGCCTGAGTCATTGTCAGAAGTCAGCAGGCACAGAAGCCTGGGAAATGGAGCTTGCAGAGTTTGTTCCCCTGAAATACAGAGCAGAGCAGGAGAAAGAGAGAATGAATCTAAGAATGCCTAGACCCACGACCAGAACAGCTGCTAAGAGTTATTCAGGACTCCCCTGTGCCAGCTACAGAGCTAAACAGTTCACAAGAGGAGGTGAATACTACTATTATCCCCCGTTTATAGATGAGGCTTGGAAAACTAAATTGCTAAAGGCCATGAATTAAATAAATGACCAAATTAAAATTGAGTCCATGTTCTCATACTCCAAAATTATGCTTTTAGCCCTCTTGTTTTATGAATGAGGAAAAAGCAACTTGAAGGAGAAAAGAAACTTGCTGCTGAAATGACAGGAACTCAAGTTATTCCTATTAAGCTTTTATCCATATTAACAGAGCTAAAGCTTTGTGCTGTCCCTGTAGCACTTAGACTTCAAAGGAAGTTCCCATTCAGCAGAAGGAGTGTCCTTACACCCAGTGTACTCGGTAAAAGGAATTATTAATTACAACTACCTAAGGGTGTTGAAAGAGATTAAATAGATAATACATCTACAATAGGCCTCTGAATAGTGTGCCACAGAGTGCGTACTTGCCAAATGCTTAGTAAATGCTAAGTAGCTGCTGTCACTGTTAATAATTTTATTATGCTGACCCTAGGAGTGGTTATCACAGGAAAGAGTATAGATTAGAAATTTTATGAAATGCTAATCCAAGTACTTTATTAAACAATAATAGCCTCCTGTCAGACTTTTTACTTTACCTGTATTTTGGAGATTCATTACAAGGTAGCCAAAAAATGGGATTTTGTCTTTAAGTGAATAGTCCTCACGATGCCTAGGTTGGTTAGTTCAGGGCTTTTTTTTTTATGTACCAGTGGTTTTCTACAAAATGTCATCTCTTCCTATGATGTCATAAGTTTCTTTCATCTAGGATGGCCTTTTTCCAACTATTCCCAACATATGACCTTCTTCCTTTACCCATGGCTTTACTTGGCTTCATTCTTAATAGTTTTAACCCCCTAGAATATTCTTTCTCAGTGAGTTCAATTCCTATAATGATTTATAATATTATAAAATAATTATTTATAATATTTGTATTATAATTGTAGTTTACTTGAGATTTTCCTCCTCCACAAATATTTCCCTCATCAATCACGTGACACATGGATCTTTTACCTTTATACGGCACTGATAGGCCACCTGTACCAAACTGTTGTATACTCACTGCCTGAGATAGCACCACAGTTCTCCCATTTGTGTCTGGTTTCTCCAACTAGATTGAAAGCCATGCTTGGATGAATGTTTGGGTGGTTGTTGCTTTACAAATACTTAAATAGTATTTGAAAACTTGTAGTCAGAGATCAAACTTCTTGTATTTTTTTTTAATTGATGATGTTTCATTAAAAACTAGTCTCAATGCATGGCAAAGCCACTGACAACTTTAATCCTCGTGTGGGATTCCCTGAAAATGGTTAGAATGACTTTTTTTTTTGATCCAAAGAAAAAGCACACCGTGAAACAAAATACCCTGGAAGCATATCTTTTCAGCATGGTGTATGCTGTAGGTAACCTATGCTAAATAGTTTATTTTTCATTTTTTTAAAAGAAAAGTAAGGGTGATTTGACAGGCAGAATCATTAGGTTTGAAATTGTGGTGTCAAGTTTTAATATGCAGAAAAGATTTTAAAATACAGGGCTCACAATAGAATGTAAAATATTTTCAGAATTTGAGGCTTTGGACTTGATGTGGTAGAGATTTGAACCAATATATAGGAAGTAATGATGAACATGCAACTATTTGCACATTGTAATCTATTATTTTTGTACATGCTTCAAAGGACCATTTACAACATACTGACCTTAGAAACTACATAAAGTGAATGTAGAGATCCCAGGGAGGGTAGTAAAAAAGTCTTTGAATGATTTCTGAGAGTTTAGTCTACTCATCATTTATTCACAATTAAGAATTTTGTCTACTGACCTGTCTTGCTCTGCCATATATGTGTGGGATATTTTCTCCATCAATATATCAAAAGCAGTGATTGTTTGAGGTGTTACAACTGCAGAACTCTTAAAAGATAAGTCAAATTAGGTCATATTGCTCAAACTCCGTGAGATGTTATACTTTTAATTCTTTGTGAACTTAAAGATTGAATTAGGATGGCCTGTGGTATTTGGAATCTAGACCTAACTACATTGGCAAGGTTTTCCTTTATAAAAAAAAAATCAGGTAGAAGAAGCATTCCAAACTTTTAAAAACAAACAACCCTCTCTTCACCCTCTCAACATCTTTCTCTCCTCCCCACCCAACACTTGCACATGTTTTGAACCAATTTAGTATTTTATTTTCTGTGATGTTTCATAGATTAAATGTAAATCTTAGTAAGTCCAAATTCCTTGAATTTGAAGGTGTTTAGACTTGAGGCCTAGCATTTGCCCAGTTCATTCCACATCTTAAAATATGGTTTTTGTCAAGACTAGACAGTAAACAGCCATAGTAGTAGGGATCCAAACCACAATTAATAGTGCTGAATGTTGTGTTACAAACCTGCCTCTTGATTTCTTAAAATAAAGAGCTGGGAGTAGCTGTGGCAACTGGACCTTAAATAATGTTACCAAAAGGAATTTTATGTTTTAGTTTCTTCATCTAGTTTATGTATGTTTATAAGGAGGTACCAAATGGATTGATTACAAAGTGGACTGTGACATGTATCTGAGTATAAAGTTTTAAGGAAACCGTCTAACACTTAATTTCGTTTAAATTACTTCAGTTGTTTGTTCTATGGCTAAGATTACAATTCAGACACATCAGTCTGAATACTGGTTGTAGAACAGTAAAGTAAATGCCAGAAATATAGCTACAGCATCAGTCAGTGAGCTAATGTGACAAGTTCAGGCAATTTTAATTTTAGGGACATTGTCCCTTAGTTTTGGTATTTTTCAACAATCATACCATTTATGATTTTATTTTATTTTAGCCATGTCCTTTGGGGGCCCGAGATTTTCGAGAGAAACAGTGTGCAGACTTTGACAATATGCCTTTCCGTGGAAAATATTATAACTGGAAACCCTATACTGGAGGTAATGTATAACCTAGCAGAGCATTTCATCATGCTTGAGAGCTTTGCAAATATAAAAAAAAATATAAATACATACAAACACACACACATTCATACACATACTAGTAAAAATTAGTGTTTGTAAATCAAAGCAGGAAAAATGCTTACAGTACTAAAAAGTTTCCCTGTAATAAAGTTTGTTAGTAAAAATGATCAGAAATCATTTATAAAAACCTAATTCTATAATAACAAGGTATAAAAGTCCTAGAAAGGATGTAAATCCAAATAATGCTTTTGAGTTCTTGAGACTTCCTTGGGATACATGGGCACTACATTATAATCATTTATAATCATTGAATATTTAGAATTATCACCCTAAAAACAACTTATAACAATATAAATCAACTCAAAAAGTGGCCAGGAAAAGCTGTATTCTTTCTTGGTCAAAGGCCAAGGATCTTCCCATAGATCATTATTATTCATTTTTAGTATTGGGACACATTTTTACCCTTTAATTTGGGCATGTATCAGACACTAATTGTTCAGTAACCACAAGAAGTTTCCTTGTACTCCCAAAATACAAATTAAATTTTGTTAAAATTTTCTCTTGGAGATTTTAAAACACTTTCATTGTTTGTTTTTTATTCTAATATCTTACCTTGAAAGCTTTCCAACAGAGCAATATTAAAGAATCTTACACTGGCAAGATTCTATCATTCATATTTTAATATGCGTTGTTACATTTGTAACTATCTCTCTATCCATTAATTGATTTATTTTTTAGATGCATTTCAATGTAAATTGTAGTCATTGATATAGTTTCCTCTAAATACGTCAATACGTATAATAGTTACCACAGTTCAATACTGGTTTTTTGAGGTTAGATGATGTATAATGCATTGCACCATCTTAACTGTACTTTCCCTGAGTTTTGGCAAATGCATACGTGTGCAAAGCCCTATTAACATATAGGACATTACCATCCTTCCAAAATTCTCATAGTCCTCCTAGTCCTTCCCAGTCAATAGCTGTCTCAACCTATTTCTTCCAAGAGGCAACCACGGTTCTGATATTTTTTGCTTATCATAGATTAGTTTTGCCAGTTCCACTTCATGTAAGTGAAATCATGTCATATTTGCTCTTTTGGGTCAACCTTTTTTGAGTCTAGTGTTTTTGAGATCCAGCCAGGTTATTGCATGTATGAATAGCTTATTCCTTTTTATTGCCGAGCAGCATTCCATTGTAATACCCAGTCTGTTTTCCCATTCTACTATTGATGGTGGGCCACCTGAGTTGTTTCTAGTTTTCAGCTGTTCTGAATAAGCTGCCGTGAACATTTTTGCACAAGATTTTTTGTAAGCGTATGTTTTCATTTCCCTTGGGTAAATACTTAGGAGTGGAATTGCTGGGCAATAGGGTAAGTGTGAGTTTAGTTTTAAAAGAAATTGCCAGATGTTTTTCCGAAATTATGTACCATATTATACTCCCACCAACAATATATGAAAGTTATGTTTGTTCCACATCCTCGCCAACATTTGGTGTTTGCAGTCTTCTGCTGGTAGGTGTATAATAATGTCTCAGTACAGTTTTAATTTGTGTTTTCTGATCATTGATTATGTTGAGCACATTTCTATGTGCTTATTGATGATTTATAAATCTTTTGTAAAGCATTCAAATCCTTTGCCTATCTTTCCTTTGCCTATTTTTAATTGGCTATCTTTTTATTCTTGAGTGGTAGTCATTTATCAGATAAATTTTATGAATATTGTCTCACATCTTTGGACTTTCTTGTTACTTTTTAAATGGCATTTTGGATGAGTATAAGATGATAATTTCTATGAATGCTAATTTTTCGGTTTTTTCCCTTTTATAGTTATTGTATTCAGTGTCCTGTCTTAGAAATCTTTGCCTTTCTCAACCCAAGAAGATATTTTCTTATGTTTTCTTCTAAAAGCTGTGTGGTATTGGTCTTTACATTTAGATCTACAGTCTAAAAATAATTTGGGGTTACTGTGTGTGTTTCTAGTGTGAACTCTATTTTGTTTCACTATTTGTCAACAGCAGAAATGTACAATGAAATGTACACAATGCACAGTGAAATGAAATGGCAGCAATACTATGCTAGTACCACACTGACTGAATTATTGTGAATGTATAGTCTTGGACATAGGTGGTGTAAGTTCCTCCAACTTTGATCTATTTTTCAAGAGTTCTTTGGATATTCTAAGTGCTTTGCATTTCCATGTAAATTTTAGAATTGTTATTAATTTTTACAGAAAAACATGCTAGGCTTATGATTGCTATCATGTTAGAGCTATAGATCAATTAAAGGGAAAGTGATAAATCAACAACATATTAACATTGAATATTGCATTCAATAGTGAATTTATGAACATGGCATATAGATACCCATTTATTTATGTTTTCTTTAATTTCTCTCAGCTATGTTTTATAGTTTTAGGTGGTAGGTCTTGCACTTCTTTTGTTAAATATATTCCTGAGTAATTTTTTTTAACTATTGTAAATAAAAGTTTAAAATATATCATTTTCAATTGCTTGCTCTAGTAGCTAAAGATAGATTTTTGTATCTTAACTTTGTATTCTGTGACCTTCCTAAATTTCCTTTGTTCCTTTAGAGCAACTATTAGTCCTAATAGTTGTTTTGTAGATTGCTTAGGATTTTCTTGGTAAATAGTCATGTTATCTGGAAGCAGAGACTCTTTGTATCAATCGTTATGCCTTTTAATTCACGTTCTTGCCTTAAAGCACTGGATTGGCCCTTCAATACAATTTATACATGTAGTATTATATGTGCTTTTCTTTTATTCTGTTGTTAATATGGGAAGTTGGATTTTATAATGTCAAGCCAACCTTTTATTCTGAGGATAAACCCCATGTGGTAATGATTTATTATATTTTTATATGTTGATGGACTTAATTTCTAATATTTCATTATGGATGGTTGTATCTATTTTTTTTTTAAGGAATACTGATTTGCAATTTTTTTTCCTGTCATGTCTTTGACAAGTTTGAATATAAGAGTTACTATGGCATCTGGAAATAGAATCTCTATATATTTTGAAAGAGTCTGTAAGATTGACATTATTCTTTAGATAGAATAGATTTCACTACTAAAACCTCTCAGGCTTGGTATTTTCTTTGGGGAAAAAAAATTGTTACAAACTCAACTCCTTTAGTAGATATCAGGCTATTCAGATGTTTTAAAAAAAATCTGAAGAAATTTATATTTATGTTACTCCCACGTCCCATTTCTTGACAGAAAATTGATTATAACATTTTTTTACTATCCTGTTTATTATCTGTAGGCTCTGTAGTGATGTATGCTCTTTCATTTCTGATATTGATAATCTGTGTTTACTCTCTTTATCTTGATCAGTCTTGCTTGAGGTTTATTAATTTTATTAATCTTTTCAAAGAATCAACTTTTGACTTTAGCACTTTTCTCTTTTATTAATTTTTGCTCTTATATTTATAATTTTTAAATTTGGGGTTTATTTTGCTTTCCTATATTACCAAAACTTGATTTTTGAAGTTTCGCTTAGTTCAAAATCTTTTATTTACATTGTGATTTCCTCTTTGACCCATGGTTTATATAGAAATATGTTATTTTAAAAAAAAGAACGATGTTATTTTTATTTCCAAATATTTGATATCTTCTAGATTTTTTTGGTTATTGATTTATAATTTAATTCTATGATCAGAGAATACTCTGTATGATTTAAATTTTTTAAGTTAATTGAGATTTGTCTTATAGTACCGCTTATAGTTAATTGAGATTTGTCTTATAGTACCGCTTATGTTCATGTAATGTTCTGTCTATACTTGAAAAGGATGTGTTTTCTGCAATTGTTGGACACAGCATTCTATCATGTCAAGTTGTCTGATACTGTTGTTTAAAGCTTTTAAACTATTTCTGATGTTTTTCTGCTGTAGTTCCTCTATCAGTTACTGAGAGAAGTATGAAAATCTCCAACTATTATGTGGCTTTCCTTTCTTTTTTGTAAGTTTTTCTTCATGTATTTCAAATTGCCTTTATTAGGTACATATACAGTTAGGATTATTTTGTTTCACTGTAGGAGGAAGATAATTATAAGCTTAGTGAATTAACCTTAAATTCATAATAAGCTTTCACTAAGGGTAAGTGGTAATGATGTGACTTTACATTTAGAGAATCATTTTTTCTTGAAATAATAGCAGTACCTCTTCTGAAAACTCAGTGTAGCTGAGTGGGGTACCTGGGTAGATCAGTTGGTTGAGTGTCTAATTCCTTATCTCAGCTTGGGTATTGATCTCAGAGTCATGAGTTCAAGTCCTGTGTTGGGCTCCACACTGGATATAGAGCCTACTTAAACAAACAAACAAACAAATAAACAAAAAACAGCTTCACTGTACCTGAGCAAGCTGAACACATCTTCAGTAATAAAAAAGGGAGAAATGTATTCTTCTTATCATCACTTAGTGTAATGGTCTAAGGAATACAGCCATAGGGACACCTGGGTGGCTCAGCGGATGACCATCTGCCTTTGATTCAGGGCAGGATCCCTGGATCCTAGGATCAAATCCCACATCAGGCTTCCCAAAGGGAGCCTGCTTCTCCCTCTGCCTGTGTCTCTGTGTCTCTCATGAATAAATAAATAAAATATTTTTTAAAAAAAGGAATATAGCCATAGCATTTGTATGTCCTACATATCAAATACTACCTTACATAATTAAATAATGTTAAAATTGAGTTTAACAAAACTCATGTTCTCTTTTTAAAGCCTGATACATAAAAAGCTACATTAAATTCCTAAGCATTACAATAAAAAAAGGGTAGCAATAAAAAAAAAAATCCCAGTAAGGTTTATGGAAATTTAGAGCAATTTTATTCATGAGACTATTATAAAAGTAAATATAAATACCTTGATTATCAGTTCAGGAAGAAACTATTCTATTTATTAATTGTTATATTTATGCTCATTAGAGCAAAATGGATCATTGACTTAAGTCTAATAACATTTCAAATTATATACTAGTTCAATAGCCTACCTATATGCATTGATAATGGAAGTAAACATAGACTTAGGCCAGTGGTTGTAAACTGGAAGTTCAGGAACCAGATTTTACTTATGTACATGTTTTAATCTCCACAATGTTTTTGAAAACTTTGAATGAGTGTCCAAAAACGAGTTTTTATCTTAAAAATCGAGTCTTCCATCTTCTCATGAAAAAACAATATCTTACAATATTGGGCCATCTTCTTGCATTTATACAATAATCAACTATAACATAGATCTTCTTTAATGGAATGTTCTCTCTAATTTAGCATTGTCTCTATCACTCAGTTGGCCTGTCTCTTTTATTTCACATACCTTTGCTGAGCTTTCTACTTTCTACTGAGACTAAGCATATTATTTTATCTTCCTGCCTTATTTTCATTGTTAAAATAGTCTTCATTATTTCAAACAGAAATTGTATCAGCATAATTAGAATAAAACCAAAATATTTTAAACTTCATCAAATGAAGTGTTTTTAAGTCATAATTTCAATCAGTAGTTACATATTCATAAATAGCTCTCTCATGCAGTGTTTTGTATAAAATAAATTCATATGCATTGTCATTTTTCCAATATACTATGAGGTTAGGCAATTACTCTGCTTGTTTTTTCAAATTGCTACTATTTATGCCCATTTTTCACATCAACCTTAAAAAATACAAATTTCAGTGACAAAATGAAAATGATGGTTATTCTATTCACAAAAAATTTAGGAATTGTTTGGACACCTGGGTGGCTCAGTGGTTAAAGCATCTGCCTTCTGATCAGGGCTAGATCCTGGAGTCCAGGATGGAGTCCTCATTGGGCTCCCTGCAGGGAGCCTGCTTCTCCCTCTGCCTATGTCTCTGCCTCTCTCTCTCTGCATTTCTCATGAATAAATACATAAAATCTTTTTTAAAAAATTTAGGAATTGTTTTAATTATTCGTGTTTAATGCTATATGTAATATTTATCTTTGATTTAGTAACAAGAATTATTCCAATTTAATGTTATAATTAGTTTTTACCTTTGATTTGCTTATGTAATAAAGATTTATCTCTAAATGTGTGCTACAAAATAAATAATAAATAAATAAATAAATAAATAAATAAATAAATAAATAAAGTATGCTACAGCCACATTCATGGAATATGATATCTTTAAAGAGGCATAAATGTAGAAGTTTTTTTGTTTTGTTTTGTTTTGTCTTTTACAACTACCATATCCCTGCTTGAAATAGCAGAGTTTTTGTATCAGCTTCAGTTAACAAGTGACATATGTTGTAGAAATTCCCATTTGTTATATGCAATTATTGTGTCTAGCCTCCTCAAGCTTTATTTTCTTAGTTTTTTAAAAAATGTTTTCATTTCATCCATTTTTTTCGACATTCAGGTACCTCCACTGCGATCCCTTATAACCTAAAATATATTGTTAAGTATATATTAGAATTACCTAAACACTTTAAACCTTAAAACTGTTTAATTCATCCTCTGTCAAGTTCCACAAGCAATGAAAATAAATATGAAATTTTAGCAAAGGAGGAAAGAAACCTACACATCTGGGTATATAGTAAGGGAATGATGTCTGTATGAATTGTAAATTTACTGTGGTTAATATGGAATCACTGTTTCTTAAAAGAACCACTCCATTTATTTCTTTTCTGCTGTATTTATCCAGGTGGGGTAAAACCTTGTGCATTAAACTGCTTGGCTGAAGGTTACAACTTCTACACTGAACGTGCCCCTGCGGTGATTGACGGGACTCAATGCAATGCAGACTCATTGGATATCTGTATCAATGGGGAATGCAAGGTTGCTCCAATTATGAATTTTACCTCTTTTTTGGGGGGCTTTTGAGACTTCTATCGTTTTTCTCAAATAGTCACTCCTAATTAATACTATGCTCAGAATAAAGAGAGCCACATTTTTGAGAAATTCAATTTCCAATTAGGAAATATATGTCATATACATATACTATGACAGTATACATAGTTAAACTTAGAATAGCCTGTTCATATTCAAACATGATGCAAATGTGGTTTATTTTGGTGCTATAATTATATATATAGTAATTGCTAGAGGTCTGAATATATTTTGAACTTTAATTTCTGTTATTTTCTTTCATTTATAAACAGATGACAAAGATGATAGGAAGAGAAAGGGAATAAGGATTCAGCTCTTATTCATATGGCTACCATATGTTTTCATTAGAAGACTGATATATTTCATAGCATAATTTTTCCTCAAAGTGTGAAACAGCTATGTTTCTCCTACTTTGCCTCTTTTTGAAGCATTTTGAAGCACAATGGTATTTATTATAGTTAGTCTTTACCTTATTAAAGCATTCATTTTAGAAAATTAGCCAGACTAGTTGAGTTATAAGAGCAAATCCATGCTATTTTCCTAGACCTGTATATAAATCTACTCATAATAAGAAAAGCCACAAAAATCACTGTTCTCATAGTTTTTTTCCTTGTTTGTTTTCATTTTATATTAAAGAGAAGCACAAAACTGAATCTCAGAAACTTAGAAAGAAGAGATAAAAACGCTATCAGCTTTGTGTCATAATTTCTTGCAAAAGTTTCTATCCTTCACACTACTTGCTTCCCAGTGTATCTGATGAGGATATCCTGTGCAAGCCTGTGATTTTTATGACAGTATTAATTTTTTTTTTTTTGGATAGCAAAGACTAAAGTACAGGTTTTTTCAAAGATCACGTGTCTGATATCAATGGCCCAAGGTCATTGTACAAATTCTAGTACCAAACTAAATACCAAAAATATATAAAAATCTACATTTCTGTGATTAAATGCAAAACTGAAAGGTGGAATTTCAGCTTCCAGAATCCTATGCTTCCATCTCCTTGTTTTTATGCCAATTATATTCAGCCAGTGGAAACAGGTATTCATTTTTAAAGGCTTCCCCAGTTTTAAATTCCACAACTAATCCTTGACACTAAAAATTGGATATCCAAAAGAGCCAGTGATTTAGAAAGGTCAAACCATAATGCTCAGTCAAGACTCCTGCTGTTATTACCCTGTGTAGACAACATGCCATTTTTCTTAATTCTTGCATTTCTTGATTAAAGGTGTAAGAAAGAGTTCATTGCCAACAATTTCTATTATTTTAAAATTTGGAGCACGGTATCTATAAATGAAGAAGAAATCTAGGTTAGAAATATAGACAGAATTTTTTTTTCTTTAAACTTATATGTTGAGAAATGTTAGCTAAGAACTTTGTAGACAGTGAAGGAAAAAGAAGAAAGAAAAGTATTTCCTGTTTTGATCTCCTTTCCTGGAAAAGCAAATAAATGAATATATTTATTTGGTTAGTTATGGTTCCAAGAATTCCTCTTCATGACATACTGAATATTCTTCTCTGTTTTCAGCATGTAGGTTGTGATAATATTTTGGGATCCGATGCTAGGGAAGATAGATGTAGAGTCTGTGGAGGGGATGGAAGCACGTGTGATGCCATTGAAGGGTTCTTCAATGATTCGTTGCCCAGAGGAGGTGAGTGTGTAGAGAGAACTCTTCCTCACACCTCTGACATCCTGGGAATAGCCAAAACATTTGATTTCTTCCCTACCCCCTTCTCTCTACATTTTTTTATTTAGGCAATGTTTTTTTCCCCCAAAATACCTTCAGCCTCTTAAGTATTAAATATAGATTCATGTAAGATTTTATGGAAATAATATTCCCTTTATATTTGACTTCATTTAGCCATGTTTTTCCTTCAGATCAGAATCCCCACAGAACATTGATGGCAGGACCATGTGTTGAAAAAAACAAAAACAAAAACAAAAATCAAACCATGAACATGTTGAGGCTTTGAAGACTATCTTGAGATATTTCAGAGAAAAAGAAAAATATTCTAGCTGTGTTCATGAACCCAAAAGGAAATTGGCCCATATTTCATAATTTATAAAGTGCAAAGTGAACAAAAGATTTGAAGAACAAGGAAACTTATTACTGAATGGTTACTAAATACTCATTTTCTGACTAAGGCTGCACATGCGGCTTATTACTGGTTGTCTTCTGTGTTCCAGGCTACATGGAAGTAGTACAGATACCAAGAGGCTCGGTTCATATTGAAGTCAGAGAAGTTGCCATGTCAAAGAACTATATTGGTAAGTAGCATTTTTTGCTAGATTTTTAAAACTGCTGAGGAAAAGCAACACAGTATCCTGAAGGAAAAGACATATTACTTGGGTAAAACATTTTCATGCTTAAATGAAGTAAGTTTCAAATTTTATAAGAGCTAAACAAAAAATTCGTAGTTTATAGCGTAATCTTCACTGGGTTGGTTATTTGATTTTTAAAAATCAGTTTTTTTGAGGTATTTATATATGATAAAATACATTTATTATAAGTGTACATTTCAAAGAATATTGACATATAATAAATATATAAATAATATATATTATTACTATAAACATGAAAATAGTAAACATACTATTACTTTAAATATGTTACTATATGTAAATATATTTTTATATATTTATGCACATATACCACATATTTATATATTTGTATATATATATACATAAAACACCACAGCCAAGACACAGAACATTTCCATGACTTCAAAGCATTCTCATATTGACCTTTGCAGTCAAATCCCCATAGCTTCAACCTTAGGTAAACATTGATTTCTTTTCTAACATCATGTATTTTATTTTTATTTGTTCTGGAATTTTACACGAATGGGATCATAAAGTCTTTACTCTTATGTCTGTTTTTTTTCCACCTAGGATGTTTTTGAGATTCATCCACATTTTTGAGTGATAAGTTGAATATATCTGAAGTTTATTTCTTTATATTGCCAAGTATTATTCCATTGTGAGGACATACCATAATTTGTTTATACACTCACTTGATGGATGCTTGGGGCATTTCCAGTGTTTGACTCTTATGAATATAGCTTCTTTGAATATTTATAGAGAAACATGATGTAGACATGTATTTTCATTTCTTCTGGATAAAAACTAAGGAGCAAAATTGCTGGGTCATATAATATGTACATGTTTAACTTTATAAGGAATTACTAACTTGTTTTCCAAAGTGGTTGTTATCATTTATAATCCCATAAGTACTGTAGAAGAGTTTGGTTTCTCCATATTCTTGTCAATATTGTTGAGCTTTTAAATTTTACCCTTATAGGTGTCTTCTTTGTGAAGTGTCTCAACAAATATTTTGCCTACTTTACTTTTTTTTCTTTCAGTCAAATTATGAATTCTTTGTATATTCTAATTACAAGTCTTTGTTTAAATATACATTTTATGAATATATTTTCCAGTCAGTGGCTTGTTTATGCCTATTCTTAATGGGTCCTTTAATTTTCATGAAATCTAATTAATTAATTTGTTTATGCTTTATACTTTTGTGTCCTACCTTTGAAATTTTGCCCACCCCAAGATTGCAAATATTGTCTTCAATGTTTCTTAAAAAATTTATAGTTTTCGAGGGTACCTGGGTGGCTCAGTCAGCATTTGACACTTTGTTTTGGCTCAGGTCATGATCTGAGGATCATGAGATACAGCTCTGTGACCGGCTCCACGCTCAGCATATAGTCTACTTGAGATTCTTTTCCTCTCTCTCTCTCTTCCCCTGGGGATCTATTTCTGCTCCCTCCCATTGATATGTATGTGGGTGCTATCCTTATATCAGAACTACACTGAATTAATAGAGTTTTCTAGTAGAATTCCAAAATAGGAAGCATTAGGTTCTCAAATTTGTTCTTTCTCAAAATAATTTTTGTGTATCTAGGTCTTTTACATTTGTCTACACAGTTTAAAATCAACTTGACAATTTCTAGAAAAAGAGATCACATGGAATTGTGTACCATCAGCTTGGGAGAATTGATATCTTAAAGATATTATATTCTAGTACATGAAAAGATTTACCTGTATATGTATTTAAGTCTTTATATTGTTCACCACTGTTTTTTTTTTTTTTTTTTGACGTACAGGTCTTCCACTTATTTTTTCTTAAATCTACCACTAATTATTTCATGCTTTTTTATATTATTATAAATGGTATTGATATTTTAATTTTACTTTTGAATGATTTGTTCTTATATAACAATAATTGATTTCTTTTTGTATTGACCTCATGTCCTGTGATTCTTCCAATTTGTGAGAATGGAGTATCTTTCCATTTGTATCATTTTCAGTTTCTTTCATCAATATTTTATACTTTTTAGAGTACATGTCTTTTACCTCCTTAATTAAGATTATTCATGGATATTTTATTCTTTTTGATGCAGTGGTAAATAGCATTGTTTTCTTAATTTCTCTTTCCGCTACTTTGTTATTACTGTTATAGAAATACTACCAATTTCTAGGCATTAATTGTTTTCTGCAACTTTACTAAATTCCTTTATACTTCTGATAGTTTTTTGATGGAGTCTTTAGTGTTTTATATGTATAGTAGCATCATGTCATCTGCAAATAATGACACTTTAACTTTTTCCTTACCAATTTGGATGCCTCTTATTTCTTTTTTCTTATCTGATCACTGTGGCTAGGATTTCTAGTACTATTGAATAAAAGTGGTGAGACTGGACATCATTGTTTGGCTCCTGATATTATAGGAAAAACTCTCAGTTTTTTATCATTGAGTATAATGTTAGCTGTTGGTTTTTCATGTATGGCCTTTATTAAATTGTTAAGGTATGTTCCCTCTAAACCTACTTTATTGAGAGTTTTTATTATTAATGAGTGTTGAATTTTGTCAAATGCCTTTTCTGTATCTATTGAGATCATATGATTTTTATCCTTCTTTCCTTTTCTTGATCATGCTAGTGAGGCATTTGTTAATTTTATTGATCTTTTCAAAGAAAAAGCTGTTGGTTTAAATGATTTTTTTTCTGTTATTTCTCCATTTTTCATTACATTGATTCCCACTGTTCTCTGTTTCACTTTTTTTCTACTCCCTTTGTGTTTGTCATTTTTAGCTTCTCAATATAGATTGATTTAAAGAATATTTGTCTACTTTAAAATAAGCATTTTGCATTATAAATTTCCTGCTAAGTACTGCTTTAACTTCATCCCATATATTTTAATACATTGTATATTTTTTATCAGTTTAAAATATCTTCTTATTTACATTGTGACTCAAGGCTTAGAAGGTATTATTTAGTTTTTGAGTATTTGGGAATTTCCCAGATCTTTTTAAACTGATTTCTACTTTAATTCACTTATAAAGGGATGCCTGGGTGGCTCAGCAGTTGAGCACCTGCCTTCGGCCCAGGGTATGATCCTGGAGTCCCAGGATCGAGTCCCACATCTGGCTCCCTGTGGGGAGCCTGCTTCTCCCTCTGCCTGTGTCTCTGCTTCTCTCTCTCTGTGTCTCTCATGAATAAATAAACAAAATCTTTAAAAAAATTAATTCACTTATGAAGAGATGACATACTTTGTATGATTTTCATTCTTTTACTAGGGTTTGTTTTATGGCCCAGCATATGATCTATCTTAGTAAATGTTCCATGTGTACTTGAGAAAAATGTGTATTCTAATGTTATGGTGTTTAGCATTCCCTAAATGTCAATTAGTTTAAAGCAGACAATAGTTGTGTTGAAGTCTTCTATATTGTTATTTTCTGCCTTCTTGTTTAAGCAATTATAGAATCATGTTGAAATCTCCAACTAGAGGGGCAGCCCGGGTGGCTCAGCGGTTTAACGCCAGCTTCAGTCTAGGTCATGATCCTGGAAACCCAGGATCAAGTCCATGTTGGGCTTCCTGCATGAAGCCTGCTTCTCCCTCTCTCTGCCTGTGTCTCTGCCTCTCTCTTGCTGTGTCTTCTCATGAATAAATAAATAAAATATTTTTAAAAATAATAAATCTCCAACTACAATTGTGAATTTGCTTGTTTCTCCCATTAATTTGTAAGGTTTTGCTTCATTTATTCTGTAACTTTGTTATTAAGTGTGATGACATTTAAGATTGTTATATATTCTTGAAGTACCTGGGTGGCTCAGTTGGTTGAGCACCTGACTCTTTCTTGATTTTGGCTTAGATCATGATCTCAAGGTAATGATAGAGCCTCGAGTTGGGCTCTGTACGGGGCATGAAGCCTGCTTAAGATTCTCACTCTCCCATTCCCTCTGCCCTTCTTCCTCTGTATGCTATCTCTAAAAAAATAATTTAGGGGATCCCTGGGTGGCTCAGCAGTTTAGTGCCTGCCTTTGGCCCAGGGCGTGATGCTGGAGTCCTGGGATCGAGTCCCATGTCAGGCTCCCCGCATGGAGCCTGCTTCTCCCTATGTCTGTGTCTCTGCCTCTCTCTCTCTCTCTCTCTCTCTCTGTCTCTCATGAATAAATAAATAAAATCTTTAAAAAATAATAATAATTTTTAAAAATTGTTATATCTTCTTGATATATTTAGCATTTTATTATTATCAAATGTTCCTTTTTATCCCTGATATTAATATTTGACCCAAAGTCTATTTTGTCTGGTAGTAATCTAGCCACCCAGATTTCTCCCAGATTAGTGTTTGCATGGCAAATCTTTTTTCATCCATACGGTTTTCACATGTATGCATTTCTGAATTTAAAATGTTTCTTGTCAGCCACATATGATTGATTTAGATTTTTTATTGTGTCTAACAATCTTTGCTTTTTAAATTGCAATCACCAGATGAGGTATGGGGTGGTTGACCAACTTTCTGTAAAGGGCCACATAGTAAATATTTTCAGCTTTACAAGACATGCAGTCTGTCTGTCTCAAGTATTCACTTCTACTATTGTAGTGTGAAAGCCAACATAGGTAATGCATCAATGAATGAGTGTATTCTAATAAAGCTTTATTTAGAAAAAAAGTTAGTGGGCCATAGTATGACAACCCCTTGTCTAGATCATTTATATTTAATGTAATAATCAATATCATTCAATTTAAGTCTACCATCTTGCTATTTTTCTAATTGCTTTACATGTTTTTTTCCCTTTTATCTTTCTTTTCTGTCCTTTAGGTTTATCAAATGTTTTATAGTATTCCATTTGGTCTGTATTAATGGTTTATTTGTTATACTTTGTTTTATTTAGTGGTTGTGCTAGCATTTACAAAATTCATCTTTAATTTATCAGAATACACCTTTAAATAATATTACACTCTTTTTATATAAGACTACACCCTTGGGCAGCCCGGGTGGCTCAGCGGTTTAGCGCTGCCTTCAGCCCAAGGGCCTGATCTGGAGACCTGGGATCGGGTCCCACGTTGGGCTCCCTGCATAGAGCCTGCTTCTCCCTCTGCCTGTATCTTTGCCTCTCTCTCACCCTCTCTCTCCCTGTGTCTCTCATGAATAAATAAAATCTTAAAAAAAAAAAAAAGACTATGCCCTCACAACAGATTATTTCCATTTTCTTCTTCTACCCATTGTCTTATTTTTTAAATACATTTTATTTCTCTGTATGTTATAAGCTGCATAATACATTGTTATTGTTTTAGTTTTAAAGAGCCAATTATCTTTTTTAAAAATTTAAAAATAAGAAAAATTATTTTCTGTTTGCCTACTTCTTTATTATATTTGGCAATTTTCTTTCTTTGTATAGTTCTGAACTTCCATCTTCTAATTTCTTGTCACTATATTTGTTTTCCCTTAAAATCCTGGCATATATTATAATAGCTGTTTGAAAGTTATTTTTTGACAATTCCATAATTTCTGTCATTTTGGGATCTATTTCTTTTACTTGGCTTTTTTCTTGATTTGGGTCAGCTTTTCCTGTTTCTTTCCAGTTGTAGTAATTTTTTATTGGATGTTGTACATTGTGAATTTTTCTTTTTTTGAGAGTCTGGATTTTGTTTTCTTCCTTTAAAGAATGTTAAGTAATCTATAGATGAGCTTGATCTTTTAAGACTTGTTTTTGAGCTTTGTTTGGTAAGTGCAGACTAGCCTTTATTCTTGAGCCTGCTCAACTCTAATTTTTAAAAGACATGATTCTCCTTGGATGTCTACTGAATGCCCTAGTGATTGAAACTCTGAATTCTTGCTCTGGACATTTGTCAGCTTATAGTTCTCTGGTAGGGTTTTGGTTTTTGTTATTGTTTTGTTTTTTGTTTTTGTGTATGTGTGTGTTTTTGTTTTTGCCTTGCTTTATGGAATTTTATTCTATGCATACATAGATTGCTATTCAGCAACAGATTCCTTCTTTTTACTCTAGACATCTGGCCCTACAAATTCCATCCCTTGGCCTTCTCAATTTCTGATCTCTCACTTTTAACTCAGTGTGACAGGTAGGGTTTGCTTGGGTTCTTCCATTTTACACTGACAGAAAGTGCCTCTACCACTCACCTTATTTGTCTTCTTCCAGGTATCACAGTTCTGGGCAATGTCTAAGAACAGCTGATTCATGTTTTTTAGTTTTGCAGTTGTTTATAGTTGGAGGGCAAGTCAAGTACCAGTTATCTTAACATGAGAGAAGTGGAAATTCTATTTATTTGATGTTTGATCCTTTAAGACAGATTTAGACTCTTCAGATACTCCTAGCAAGACCTGGATGAGTTCTTATTCTCTTGCAAATATCCCCTTGACTTAAATCTTTTTTAAAATAAGACTACATCTAGAATGCTTCTTTAAATAGAACACTAGTATTATCAAGCTCTTACTTTATTTTAAGAAAACCTCTTAATTGGGGCACCTGGGTGGCTCAATCAGTTGGGCATTCCAACTCTTGGTTTCAGCTCAGGTTATGATCATATGGGTCATGGAATTTATCCCCTTGTGGGACTCCGTGCTGAGTGGAGAGTCTGCTTGGGGGCTCTCTCCCTCTGCCCCCCATTCTCTCTCTCTCTCAAATGAATAAATATTTTTTAAAACCTCTTTATTTTTATGCCATAATTTTGGATTGTTTTCCATATTAACAAGACTAAAAAATAGGATTTCTAATATCAGATTTTTTTGCCTTTAATAATGCTCTGTCCATAAAGCCACATCTTCCTCCTTATTCAGTCTTTTTAAAATACTTTGTGTTTTTCTGAACTTACTAGTAATGGCAAAAGAGAGTTAGGATCCATTCATGAAGTAGTTGAGAGAATGGGAAGTGAGAGCTAAAATTGAAGGAGAATTCAAAGCTGCTGGCAGTGGGTGTGAAAAAGGTGATTTTTACTTTTGTTTTTACTATTTTATATTATACAGTCTGATGTCCTTATATAGCTAAAGTAATTTTGATGTGTTAAATGAGACAAAACTACTGGGAGAGTTGAAAATAAAAACTTTAAGCTATAAGAAAAATTTAATTAACAAATTAAATAATTCTTAAAATTGGTTGACATGCTCCTGAAAGATAAGTGAATTTTCACAACATATCTGGAGTCAAGAAAGTACAAGTAATTTGCCAGGCAGATAGACTTGAGGGAATGGAAATGGTCTATAATATTAAGGACAAGTGGTAGAGGTCCAGTGAGTCAGACTCCATGTGTCATGACCTCTTTAGTCCTTTTGGGCTGCTTATTCATCTGGCCTGATAAAAGTTTTTTTTGTGTGTGTGTTTTAAGATTTTTAAAAATTTATTTACTTAAGAGAGAGAGAGTGCATATGTTGAGGGGGGAGGGGAGAGGGAGAGGTAGGGAGAGAGAGAGAGAGAGAGAGAGAGAGAGAAACAGTCTCTGTTGAGCATGGAGCCTGACATGAAGCTTGATCTCACAACCCTGAGATCATGACCTGAGCTGAAATCAAGAGTCAGATGCTTAACCAACTGAGCCACCCAGGCATGGCTGGGCTGATAAAGGTTTTGAAGAAGCTACCATGCTAACAAAAAGTTATGCTGACATTTTTGTCATTGTCAAATCATGATCATCGTTATCAAAATTATCATCTTATTTATTTATAGGAATTTATGTATAGTAGTATTAATAACCCTTTTTCCTATCACATATTTTTAAAACTTTTTAATTCATTATTTTCCTCTAGAGGTTTAAAAAATTATGCATACATATTTATTGAACTCATTCTTTATAGTTTCGGAGAGGTTTTTTGTTATTGTTGTTTTGTTGTTTTTGTCATGCTTAGAAAAGCTTTTCATACCCCAATATTTTTTCTTTAAGTTCTCCCATATTGGGACACTTAGGTGGCACAGCAGTTGAGTGTCTGCCTTTGGCTCAGGGTGTGATCCCGGGGTCCAGGATCAAGTCCCGCATTGGGCTCCTTGCAGGGGTGCCTGCTTCTCCATCTGCCTGTGTCTCTGCCTCTCTCTCTGTGTCTCTCATGAATAAATAAAATCTTTAAGAAAAAAGAAAGTTCTCCCATATTTTCTTTCGAGCATTTTATTATTTAATTATGTTTACATTTAAATATTTACCCATCTGACATTTATTCTTTCTTCTTTTAACTTTTTGTTGAGGTAAAATTCATATAACAGAATTTAACCATTTAAAAATTTTTTTTAATTTATTTATTTTGAGCACAGGGGGAGGAGCAGAGGGAGAGGGAGAAAGAGAATCTCAAGCAGGCTCTGGTGAGTGTGGATCCTGACTCAGGGTTTGATGTCAGGACCCTGAGATCGTGACCTGAGCTGAAATCGAGGGTCAGATGCTTAACCGACTGTGTCACCCAGTGCCCTGGGTTTATTTCTTAACTGTTTGGCCCCATTGTTCTGTCTGTCCGTGTGCCAGTACCACAAGTTAACTTCACCTCATATTAGTTTAATTATCGTTTTAAGTTTTAAGACAAGAAAGTCTGCTCCCTACTCACACTCCCATCCCCAATTATTGCTTTTGTTATAATTTCCCTTTGTAGGGAATATGTTTATTTCTCCAGGTAAAACTTTCATTTCTGTTTATTAATATCATTATAAACACTTAATATCTTCTTGACATGCACATGGAAAATTACTATGTTAATTTGTACTTATGAAAATAGTCAAGAATCCTATCTCTAAATGGAAATGGCATGGATATTCATTGTACACTCCAGTGCAGTTAATAAGTGACATTGTGGTAAATGAAGTTTCACATTTTTAGGTAGACTGTATTGTTTTTTTGCCTTTGTTTTTTTGTTTTTTTTTTTTTGTTTTTTTTAGCTTTGAAATCTGAAGGGGATGATTACTATATTAATGGTGCCTGGACTATTGACTGGCCTCGGAAGTTTGATGTTGCTGGGACAGCTTTTCACTACAAGAGACCAACTGATGAGCCAGAATCTTTGGAAGCTCTAGGTCCCACCTCAGAAAATCTCATTGTCATGGTAAATGTGTCTTTACCACTTAATTTCTCCCGTTTTTGTAATCTGCCCTGTGAGGTACAAAGGAGCAGCCTTTATTATCTCTGTTTTACAGGTAGTGAAATTAAGGTTAATAAAGGTAAAATGGCTTAGCCAAGGGTATCAGATATGTGTAAGGTTAAGGCCATATTGCTCCTTCCTTTTGACCAATCTTTTCAATGCCTGCTTGAATAATATTTTTATAACTAAGCAAGGAGATGAGAGAAATGGCTCTAAATTACCCATGAAAATGGAAGGAGAAAATTCAGTATAAATGCATGTGTTCTAAATGTTCCCTTAAATTTCTTATAAGACTTACTTTATGACATTTTCTTCTTCAAAAGAAATAATAAATATCTGAATGAAGCCTCATTGTATTTTAATTATCTTCACCAGTTGTTTTCAATGGCAGGTTCTGCTTCAGGAACAGAATTTGGGAATTAGGTATAAATTCAATGTTCCCATCACTCGGACCGGCAGTGGAGACAATGAAGTTGGGTTTACATGGAATCATCAGCCTTGGTCAGAATGCTCAGCTACTTGTGCTGGAGGTAAGACACCCACTAGGCAGCCCACCCAGAGGGCAGGATGGAAAGCAAAACATACTCTGAGCTATGCTTTGTGTTTGCTAAAGAAGCTAATTGGAAACATTTCTTGCAGGTTTGCTTCAAGCTGTAATTTAGCAAAAGAAACTTTGCTTTAATTATATTATATTCCGTTTGTTTTTAACCTCATGTAATTTGTACAGATTTGTTGGTAAAATACATCTTGGCACAATGAGTGTCTCTGCTGGTGCTTCTTCCAAGACTATCTTGAAGGTGGGCTGTTTGCTTTTCGTGAACACATTCTTGGTAAAGAACATCAAGAGTTTTAAATAAGAAAATGAGCAAGAATCAGACGGCACAGATGCAACTTCTTGTAATGGGGGATGAGAATGTATGTCTGTGTGCTTGCGTGTTTGTGTTTGTGCGCTTGTGTGTTTCCCACAAACCTATTCAAACTCCCTTCTTCAGCCATCACAGTTAAGGGGCTATATGCTGGGATACTACAATAATTCCTGGTGTCTGGGTCTCTGGGTTAATGGTGTATGCTGAACCCATTATAGTCCCTCAGAAAGGTAGCTGCTAGGCGGTGGTTGGTGATGTGTTGGTTGTCCCATGTGCGTTTTTCATGGGTGCCTTTTCCCCACAATTTACTCTATTCCTAATCCTCCTCCCTCTAGTGGCCACCAATGCAATTCTTTACCTCTGGCTGGGAGAGCAGGACAGTTGGCTTCCTTCAAAGCCAACACCCTTGCTGCTGCATGGACTGGTGAGTAGAAGTGCTGTGCAAGCAGCATCTTCCTTCTCTCTGGAGACTAAATGCATCGCCTCCACCGTACACCTTGGTCCCAATAGGCGAGGAAACAACCCTGTCCCTCAGGCCTAGGATGGGCTAGAGTACCTCACCATTCCAAAAGCAAAGAGTGATTTTGAATAGTGATATTTAGAATGGGAGAAATAGAAATAAAGCATATCATCCCATTTTATCCCATTTCCAATGTATTACCTATTTTCCCCTTCTAAACTGCTCAGAAACATATGATCTGACATGGCCTTTACCCTATCTTGTCCTGTACTCACTGAATTTCTAAACACCTCTGATTCTTGAGGCTTGTATTGGAGGAATTATTTTTACAGAAATGATTATTATATAATATATTCAGTATTTTTAGACTCATACAGAAATAAATCATTGATAAGCTACAACTCCAACTTTAGTAGTAAACACTATATAAAACATCAAAAAAGCAAATTAATAATAATAATAATATCTTCTGTGTGAGGTGTCATGAAACATGGTTTTATATAATTTGAGGCATATATTGAAAGATCTCTAATTCCCATCCGTTTTATATGTAAAATGGCTAGTGATTTGTGACATAAGTTTTTAAAACTATAAGGCATTACTATGTATTTTAATAAAATAAAGGATATTTGAAATTAATTATTCAAGTGAATGCCATTGTATTATATCTTAGTGGCATTTATTCATATATCTTTCTTTGTTCCCAAAAATTCATTTTTATTCAAGCTATAAATTAGCTTATCCCTTTCACATACCAATAAAGAAGTCTTCATGATAACAGTACATACATAATTCAGGCCCTGAAGCATAAGGTGGGATAAAGTTATTAAGGAAGAGTCAAAATAAAGTTTAGGAAATCTAATGAGGGAAGTCTAAATGTTGAAGATGATTAGCTTGGAGAAGAGAGGGCTGAAGGAAAGTATATTAGTATCTTCAAGTCTGTGACAGAATGTTGAATGAGAAATTCTTAGTGCCTGTTCTTCTTTGTACTGAAAATTGCTATATTTGGGGATGGTTTAGACACAGTCTTGTCTGAGGCCAAGGAGGGATTAAGTGAATTCTCAATGTTCCTCCTAACCCTATGATTCTTTTGTTCAAAAAGGAGATAGTCCAACAAATAGGGTGGTTGTTAGGCCATGAGAACTGAATTTAGAAGAAAAGCTGTGATTGTATTAAAGATACATGAAAAACTTAAAGGAGTGTTATTCTTTTCCATAATGCTCAAATTGGGAAATCATAATACAAAAATGATCTCTTGTGGTAGAGGGTAAAACAAAAAGAAAAACAAGGAGGGAAAAAAGCCTCTGGAAAGAGAATTTTCTGTTATTTGTACTTTTTTTCTCTGTTCTGGAGCTAGCGATCCCAGATATTTGAGGTGGTTCTAGAAACTAGAATTCTGCTCAGTTGTACGTGATTATGACAGCAGGCATGAGGCAGTCATGAGGCCATTGCCTTCTTTGGAAGAGAGATGTACAGTGCTTGGAAGTTGGCAGGGATAGTGTGAAGAGCTGCTATTTGTCTTGCTTGGTAAGCAGGTTCTCAAAGTGTGGCCAATAGACTGGCTGCATCAACATCACCTGAGAATTTAGTAAAAATGCTACTTTGGGGGCCCCATCTCAGACCTACTGAAAGAAACTCTGGATAGACTTCAACATTCTGTTTTATATAGCTCTCCAGGTGATTGTGATGCTTACTCAAGTTTGAGTACTAGTGGTTTGGTTGACAGAGAAACTGAAACCTGGACACATAGAACCTATGCCCTCCTCCTCACTGAAGTCTGTGCATCTCTCTAGACTCACTTTGCACCTCGAACTGTATCTGGAATATGCTAGATACTAAATAAATATTTACAGATGAGGAAAAGGAATTAATTATTTTGACAGTCATTTATTTGTGCTTGTTTTTTCCAGTATAGGAAATAAGAGTTTAGAATTGTGCATTTTCTTAGGAGATGGGGCAGTTTTTTTTTAAATTGGGATAAAGTAAGTTCTTTTTTTTTTTTTTTTTTTGAAAGGTGTTACTTATTTGTTAATAAGAGACACACAGAGAGAGGCAGAAACATAAGCAGAGGGAGAAGGAGGCTCCTCGAGGGGAGCCTGATGTGAGACACCATCCCAGGACCCTGAGATCACACCCTGAACCAAAGGCAGATGACGATCAATCACTGAGCCACCCAGGCATCCTGGGATAAAGTCAGTTCTTAATTGGGATATTTCACTGTCATCTTTGTAGGGTGGTACTAGGTGTCTTGAAAACACCAAAAATTTTTAAAAAGGAAAAAGAGAAAACAAGAAAGATCTCAAAAAACTTTGCATTGCAATCTCACAAGACTCTTCAGTGAACTCACCTCTTACTGTCCTGCATATGTTTTATTAGTGGCAAATAACAAACTTTGAGTCTGGGAGCAATGTTGATAGCTTTCTCTTATGATATCTTTTAAGATAAGAAATTTTGAGATTGTTTTTCTGTTGCTTAGCAGACCCAATGACAAATTGCATGCTCCAGGAAATATTGCTGGTGATTCAGTCTAAGTTATGGTCTTTTCTCTGAGTAAGTGATGAAACACTTCCTTAGCCTGAATAAGAACATTGAGATGCTGTGGGGTGTTGTCTTCAGGATAAATGTGATTTTTAAGATACAGTTGTGATTCTTCCTCTGAGAGAAACTCAGGCCCAGTGAATTAAAACTTAACTATTTTCTGAATCATTGTTAACTCCGACTAGAGTTTTGTTTCTTTATTCCTTATCCAGAGTGTTTTATACTCTGATTTATTTGATTCCCAAGTTTATATGCTACCATTGTGTTCATGATTAATGTGTTAATTGATAAAGCTTGGCTGGGTAAAGAGAATTATATTATTTTTAATACAAAGCTTTTTTTTAAGTAGTATTACCCTGTGTCTTTGCACTGCAACTTTTAAAGTTTCAAATAACAAATATTGTGTATTTTTCCTTTGATATTAGTCATACATACTCACTTTTTACTCACTTTGGCTGGATGTTTGGTCCTCAGACTTTACATCAGAATTACCTGGATGTCTTATTCAGATAATATTGCTAAGATCTGCCTCCAATTTTGGATTCAGGAGGTCTGGGATAGACCCCAAGAATCTGCACTTCTAAAAAATGTCCAGGTGATGCTGTGCTACTGGTTCAGGAACCATACTTGGAAAAACATTGGGCTAGACACTTAGATTTCATAAAGTAAATGCCTATTAAAACAAAGTGGCAAATCATTTAGGTAGTAATCCATATTGCAGTTATAATCTACATTACAGCTAGTCTTTTTTTTTAATGCTTTTTTTTAAATATTTTTATTTATTTATGATAGTCACAGAGAGAGAAATAGAGAGAGGCAGAGACATAGGCAGAGGGAGAAGCAGGCTCCATGCACAGGGGGCCCAATGTGGGATTCAATTCCGGGTCTCCAGGATCGCGCCCTGGGCCAAAGGCAGGCGCCAAACCGCTGCGCCACCCAGGGATCCCTACAGCTAGTCTTTTTAATGATAAATGGCTCTACTGCTCAGCTATGTAATAATAAACATGATGTTATAGTTTATAACACATTTTCTGGTACCCTTTTACATTTAATTATCAGCAACAGTACCATGAGCTATTATCATTACTATTTTGTAGATAAAACCCAAGTGAAGTAACTTGCCGAAATTAAGGCTTTTTTTTTTTTTTAAGATTTTATTTATTTATTCATGAGAGAGGCAGAGACACAGGCAGAGGGAGAAGCAGGCTCCATGCAGGGAGCCCAATGCAGCACTCGATCCCGGGACCCCAGGGTCACTCCCTGAGCTGAAGGCAAATGTTCAACCGCTGAGCCACCCAGGTGTCCCCGAAATTAAGACTTAGAAATTGAATATCTAGTGATTTTTATAAATGTAGCATTGTTTTAATAAAGATTGTCCTTTACCTTGGACAGTTTTTCCTCCAGGTGGCAACTTCCATAGAGCAGCATGATATATACCCACTAAAAAAAAAAAAAAAAAAAATCACCTGCACTAATTTGAAATTTTACTTTTTCAAATGCTTTACCTAAACCTAGTGGTTCTTAACTTTTGTTATCTTAACATTGGAATCACCTGGAGAACTTTGAAAAATTCTGATGATTGGGCCCATCCCCCAGAAGTTGTGATTAAAATTGTGAGGAGTGTGGCTTGGGTATCAGATTTTTAAAAACTCTTTAGGTAATTCTAATATGCAGCCAATGTAGAGAAGTCCTGCCATTGAGGCTGATGGAAAGTTTATTTAGTATTCAAATAATTTACATTCAGATACAAATGCCACTGGTAGCATTAACTCACATTTCTGTTATTAATTAGCTACTAGTTAAATGCAAAGATTAATGAGATTTATTTATAAGTATTTGGGATGGGAAAGTAGAACAGGACATCAGCGGAAGAAATGAAAAATGTAGCAGAATGACAATTAATTTTATAATTTTGTTTAGTGTGGCCGTCAGCCTCGGACATGCCTTCAGAAAGCTTTTTCAGTTTATTTACACACTCTCTTTACCTGATGGATCATTTATAAGCATCTAATCAGTGCTCTTAAAACTGACTGAAACTGTGTTAGTTACTGTTTCTCAATCTTTTGATTAAGATCTAGTGAAATTGCGCTAAGCAGGTTTTCTAAAGTTCTCCCTCTAATTTCAGATTTCTGTGGTACTATGTACAAGTTACAATGAATATAAATGGTTATATACTCAACCAACTTTAATTTAAACTCTCAAGTCAGAGTCATATGGCTCCTGTTTTAACTCAACATTTGTGAAAACTTTTAACTTTTTTTCTCTTTGTGACATGGTTCTAGAGAAAGTCATCTATTGTTTTAGGAAATTTTGTTTCATTAGGGAATGAATCTTTGCAAAATGTAGCAGTATTCATGATAACTTCCTTCCCTACCTTTCTGGATATGCTCTCATCTCCCACCATTTAAACCATTCTGTTTCTACCCAAAGACCTCCCTTCACTTCTCCTTTTATTTGATGCTGCTCTTAGGCTTTAAGGGAAAGTTTTCAAAGCCAATTAACTGAGAGTTACTATATGGTTGCACTCAAGTTTGCACCTGTTCTGTTAAAAAGAAAGTCTTAAGAATGCTTTATTTCTGACGCAAAGGAAAGTCAGACATACATAAATATTTTACAGGTATTCTTTTTAAATGTATGCTCTAAGTCTTTGACCTGCAATTGGCTCTATTGACACTTCTGATTATTTTTTCCAAGTATTTTTTTTTCTTTAGGTTTTCTTTCTTTCTCTTTGTGTAGAATTACAAAAGTTGTATACCAAAAAACTCATTTTTGTCAGATTTCTGCTGACAAACATTGGCATCTCTTTGTTGAACATTGCTTGGCAGCCCAGGAAGAAAAAGATGAGCTAAAACTATACTTTTATTGAAGAGGAGAAGGAAGAAGACAGGTTTATTTTTAGAGGCAATTCAATTTTGATTTTATTTGAAGATAAAAGTACATATTTTTAATCTATGTACTATGGGGTTATTCAGGAATGTTTCTGATCAATTGTTATTGACCACTTAAAATTTTATCATTACTTTTTACTTTATATTTATATAACCTAATTAATTTTTTGTATGTTTCATGATTATTTAGATGCTTATTTATTTTTATTTCTCTTCCCTGGATGTCATCTTAAGTCATACGTGTGTGTGTGTGTGTGTGTGTGTGTGTGTGTGTGTGAATAGCATATAACTTAAAAGATATTCTGTGTGTCTCTTCTTTCTAGCTAGGACAGATTTTTAAAATTCACTTTTTTTAATGATTTCACCTGATTCATCTGTATTTTCAAGCATATTGGAGCTGGGTTTTTACTCTTTAGTATTTTTAGAATGTTTTATATGGTTTCCAGCTACTATCTTATAGTAGGCCTGATGTAGGCCCATATTTTTCAAACTATACCAATGTGCCCCAGAATACTGAAGCAGACTCAACAAAAGACACAACAGAATGTACATTTTTGATGGAAACACAGTAACATTCATCATATACCATACTGGTTATTACTAATTTCTTTGGACTTAACTACTTAATAAGTAAAACTCTTAGATATATATTTTTTTTCTGCCTAGGAGGGCTGTTAAAAAAATTACTGAGACATTAAGGGTGTCATGAACCAAGAAAGTTTGAGAACTCTTAATTTAAGGTAGAATGAGTATCAGTAAAGTAGGTAAAAATTAGTCATCTCTCTTTCTTCCAATAGATGTTGAATGTCATTTCATAAAAGGAAGAAAAAGACATAAACTCCTTAATTGAGATCCTGGTGATGCTTGGAACTTCAAATTAGAGCCTCTTCTATACTTCTAATTAAGGAACTAGGAATCTTGAATACTGTGTAAACTTTTCCTTCATATCTATATTAAGTTTTCCTTCTGATATGTCCCAAATATGTTTCCTTCATCCATTAGTTCAGTTTAAGATTGATGGGTGATTAAGGTGAAAAACAAAAAAGAAAAAAGAAAAAGAAAACCTTAAGTATTTAAAAGAGAACTGATAGCAAATTTGTCTTTGCAATTTACTACCTAACAAGTTTATGTAATAATCTACACTATTCCATTTATAAATGACATACTTCTAAAGTTATTTTAATGAATCGGTCCTTCAAATTGTGTTGGCCTCTTTAAAAAGTTGGTTATTTCTACATTGTTTCTATGGAAACACTGTATGTCCTTGTTATATATTTTACTTTCAAAAATGATACAACACAAGCATAATGTGCACTTAAAAGTACAATAATTCCATTACAACATAACAATTTTAAAATTGTCTTTTAAAAGTGATTATTAGAAAAAATATAATGCAATCTTTAGGCTAATACTAATACCTGACTGAAAGAAAACAGCTCTCATAGTACCAGATATGACAGGTAAAAATGCCTTACATTTTCACAGATGTCCTTTTAATTTCTTCACTATTCCTAAGATAACATTTTTTAAAAAGATTTTGTTTTTAAATAAGCTTTATACTCAATATGGGACTCAAATTCACAACCCCAGGATCCAGAGTCACACACTCTACCAACTGAGCCAGGCTGGCACCTCCAGATACCTAACATTTTTTTTTTAATTTTTTTTAAGGTATTTATTTATTTATGATAGTCACAGAGAGAGAGAGAGGCAGAGACACAGGCAGAGGGAGAAGCAGGCTCCATGCACCGGGAGCCCGACGTGGGACTCGATCCCGGGTCTCCAGGATCGCGCCCTGGGCCAAAGGCAGGCACCAAACCGCTGCGCCATCCAGGGATCCCTGATACCTAACATTTTTAACATCACTAATAACGGTCAATTCATAGTATTAGTGAACTAACAGGATGTGTTCAAACAAACGAGTGTTTTCAGAGTTGACTTTTATGGACATAATAATAATACCTAATATGTATTACAGCTTATAAAGGACGTATACACTGTAGCTTTGACTCAAACTCAGAGTGGAGTTTGCTCCAAAATGGAGCAGAGAGAAGAAAACAAAATCCAGTTGTTTTTTAAGATTCAAAATAGACTTGGTTGAAATTAAGTATGAAAGACATAAAAAGGTCAAATCTTATAACTAAGTTTGCTTCTCTTTGATTTAGGATTTATCATACAAAAGTTACTTTCAGAGTTCGGTAAAAGATAACAGATGGAAATTTTAGTTTGAATAATTAAAAGCACTTTCCTCATTATGATTTATTTCCCTTTGAAGAAATACAGTTATGTAGTTAGTTTTTAAGAAGAATTCCCTATAAAAGATAATTTGTCTCAAGTTACACAATGTACTATTGCTTGAAACTGAAAGTCATTTTACATTTGATTCCTATATACACTATATTAGACATAAGATAGATCACTGTGATATTTTTAATAATACAAGCCACTTGTAAGAAGTGACTTGAGCTTAGAAAAAATAAAGATTTGCATTTACCTGTGTTTATTGTTCCCAAATTTTCTCTTTGGTCTTTAAAATATAAAATACTTGTAGGACTAGACAAAGTCTATCATTGCATTGACCATGGCTTTCCCCAGTTCGCCTTCTCCCACCATCCCCTTCTTTTAGGTCATTTTCAATGTTGCGAAGTAAGAGTACCCTATAATATAAGGGTTTAGCTGTACTAGGCATCATAGCAGAACACCTATGAACATCACAGCTCCAGAAAGCCTTAGTGTCTATAGCTCTCAATTGCACCTGGCGGCTTGGTTCGCATACAGCATATCCTTGAGAGGAGTCACTTCTCTAGGCAAACTCATGCTCTTGGTTGGTTCACATCTTCTAGAGAATATGTTGACTTTTTATTTGTCTATAATAATTATTTCTATATCTTTTTACTTAAGCATATGGCTTCACTTATATGATACACTCAAACTTGTTTTTGGAATTCTCCTGTGTATTTTCAGTATTAAGCTTTCTAACGTCATGTAAAAAGTCTTACATACATATAAAAGTTTGGTGTGGTAATCTGGTTTTTTACTGTTTACTCCTGAATATTGTGGCTTGTATTTTCTCTAATGTTGGCCTTATAGCTGAAGGCAAAAAGTCTCTGCTAACCCTAAACATTTCCCCTAGTGCTGTTTTCCTCCCTGTTTCATCTCATTTCTATTGCCTTAGACATTATATTCTTCCCTAACATGATCAGGGCCTGCATACATGTTCACTCACTGAAAAACTTGGGTAAGCGCATTCCTATTGTATTAATGATTTGTGTGTCACAGGTCAAGTTTCACTTAACAAATATTCTATCTAAATAGCATTTTTAACAGTCATAACATTATGTATCTTTACAAGGTATCATGCATAAAATGCTTTCAGAAAAAAATTAAGCCTTTTTTAATAGCAAACATCATCATCCCAATTTCATAGGGCCGTCTAATACTACTATTCCCATTTTTTTTTACTTGAGGAAATAAGCTATACAACTTTTTAATGTTTCTTTTTAATGTTTCTTTGGTTCTAAGAAAGAAAGAGGTGCTGTATATAATTAGAAGAAAAGCTTTGGGGAGTGCCTAGGTGGCTTAGTCAGTTAAGCCTCTGACTTTGGCTGGGGTCATGATCTTGGGGTCTTGGGATGGAGCCCCAAGTCAGGCTCCCCATTCAGGGGGGAGTCTTCTTCTCCCCCTCTCTCTCCCTTTATCTCTCCCCATGCTTGTGCTCTCTCTCTCTCTCTCCCTGTCTCTCTCTCAATCTTTAAAAAAAGAAGAAGAAGAAGTAAGATAGAAAATCTTCTGGGCACCTGGCTGGCTCAGTTGGTAAAGCATATGACTCTTGATCTCATGGTCATAAGTCTGAACCCCACATTGGGTGTAGAAATTACAGTCGTTAGGGGATCCCTGGGTGGGATTGGCAGTTGAGCACCTGCCTTCAGCCCAGGGCATGATCCTGGAGTCCTGGGATCAAGTCCCATGTCGGACTCCCTGCACGGAGCCTACTTCTCCCTCTGCCTGTGTCTCTGCCTCTTTCTCTCTGTGTCTCTCATGAATAAATAAAATCTTAAAAAAAGAAAGAAAGAAAGAAAGAAAGAAAGAAAGAAAGAAAGAAAGAAAGAAAAAAAAAAAGAAAGAAAGAAAATACAGTCTTTAAAGAAAACTAAAGGAAACCTTCTTTATTGGTAATAAACCTATCACCATGTGTAGAAGAAACTCAAGATTTTCTTGTACTCTCAAAATCATTTCTCTAAACATTTCAAATAAAATATCAAAAACAAGCTCCTATAGATCATGGAGATTTCTTTTTAGTATAATGTGAATTAATTCTTTATAGGAAACTTGTCTCTCACAAACTCCTATTCCTAGCTATGTTCTGCCTCTTGACACGTCTACCCCCTATCATGTGTATGTCTATTGGTAAGAATTCAAGCGCTGAAACAAGACTACAAAACTAAAGGAATCTAACAAATGTCTATTTTCCAGACTTATTATCCTGTAGAATATGGGGGCATGGTGGACATAAAAGGGGGAAAAAAACTAAGCAATTGAATTGTGGAGAAAGAAGAGAGGAGACAACTTTCATAGAATTTTGAATGTGAAAGAAACATTAGAAATGATCTATTTAATTGTCTCATTTTACCCAGGAGAGTGAAAACTTACCTGAGGCCATTCCCTAAACTGCCTAGAACTTACAAAAAGGTATAATAACAAGATAAAGTGAAAAGGGATAGCATAGACCTTTGGTTATGAAAAGAGTGCTTAAGATCAATAAAGATGAGGGAAAGAGGGCAGCACAGGTGGCTCAGCGGTTTAGCACCACCTTCAGCTCAGGGCATGATCCTGGAGACCCATGATCAAGTCTCACGTCGGGCTCCCTGCCTGGAGCCTGCTTCTCCTTGTGCCTGTGTCTGTGCCTCTCTCTCTCTCTCTCTCTCTCTCTCTTTCTGTGTGTCTCTCATGAATAAATAAATAAAATCTTAAAAAAAAAAAAAAGATCAGGGAAAGAGAAATGAGAAAATAAAATAGATTGTAAAACTAAAATTATTAGACCTGAAAATGTATTATTTTATTATTTTATAAATATATTATTTTACTAATATAATTATATTAGTACTTGCCTTGTCCCCCCGCCCCCAATTTTAATGTAATCTTACTGAAGTCCAGACTATCTCACTTAGACATAGTAGGAATTAGGTGAGTTAAGTTAGACACTTTCCAAAGAAGAGATTCCTGTTAATGTCTAATGAGTGGTAGAAATTCCCTCCAGGGAGGGGTGCCTGTGTGCCTCAGTCAGTTAGGTGTCTGACTCTTGGTTTTGTCTTGGGTCATGATCTCTGGGTGGTGAGATTGAGCCCCATGTGGGGCTCTGCTTGAGATTCTCTCTCTGCCTCTCCCCTGTCCATGCCACTGTCTCTCTCTCACTCTCTCTCAAATAAATAAAATCTTTAAAAAAGAAAGAAATGCTGGGATGAGCACTGGGTGTTATACCATATGTTGGCAAATTGAATTTAAAGAAAATATTTTAAAAATTAAAAGTGTCATAAAAAAGAAAAAAATAAATAAAAAAGAAAGAAATGAAACTCCCTCTAGGAATAGTATGATATCAAATAAATGCAATATGTGTATGCTCCACCCTACTTTACTGTCACTAAACACAGTTGCTGAAAAATACACTATTTTAGAACTGCACTTTTTGTGTGTGTATATATAATCCTGTGTTTCCTTGGAACACCTAGTTTTGCTTAGGATGGAAGGGAAGACACTGGGAGAGACAGAGAAAGGAAGCCTTGAAAGATATAAACTAGCAGGAGGCAATTCAGGAGAAGACAGCATGTGGGTGGAGCTGATTTGGTACACTGGGTGCCAGTGGTTAGATCCAAGGCAGATGGACTTTACTCTGCCCTGCAAATGCTTGTGTCTGGCCAATAATCACACAGCACAATAGCCAGATTCCATCACTGAGAAGCCGAGCAGAGAGACATTTTTTTTTTCCTGGCACTTTTTGCTGTTTGGATGCTATCTATAGTGAAGATTTAGATTAAATTAATATTGCTGGCCATATGCTCTATATATTACGGTTGTATAGAGTGTTGTCTTGGTTGCTAGCTACTTTAGATGCTGTGGTTAAGCAAACTGTTGCCTTAGCCACCAACCACATTTGTAGTATAAGCTCTGACTTTCTGACTTTTTTCTCCCTCCTTCCTCTTCAGAAGACTGTTTCTTGAGCAGATATAGATATGATGTGCTGTGCCACTAGGTTAAATTACCTAGATGTTGGCTAGCCTGTCAATCCCAAGGATACATTTATACCTCTCTTCTCATTATTGACTAACTCACATACTCACATATGGTTGTAGACTGCTCACTTACCAACTGAATGGTCTAATACTGGAATCCTGAGTCTTAAGAGTAGATTTGAAAAGACCTAGAAGGTCTTTCTCCTGACTTTATCCTCCCTCTTGTATGTCCTGATTTAACAGATATCACTCTTTCAAGTGAACATCAGGTGGTAATTTTTGTGCACTGAGTGCCCTCTCTACTTTTAAAATGATCAACTGTTCTGTGAAAGGCAATATATTGCCAAATACTGTTACAAATGAATTTGTACAATTACTTAATTCTCTGAAAGGAGAGAGAAGTGGGATATGAGAACACTGAACAACCTTTAAGGGGAATAAAGAAGAGACTGAAAAGGAGAAGAAACTGAGAGGCACTATGATCTCTGGAGCCTTTGCTCAAGATTGGCCCTAGGCATGTAGCTGCTGAGCAGAGGATCCTGCGGTCTTCAGTTGAACCATCACCATCTCCTCTTGTAAGCTCAGTAGATGAAGGATTCCATCTGGACTAATTTGCAGCTCACTGGACTTCTTAATAATTTTCCTGGGGTATGTGCTCTTTCAAAATGTTAAAGCCATTTCCTGAAATACAGCTAGAGCAGTGATTCAAAGTTGAGTACTCCTTCCTCTCACTGGACAAGAGAACCTTTGGTAGGAAAACAGATCAGCTATAACTTTCTTTAAATTATTTTATTCTATTTATTTTTTAAAAGATTTTATTTATTTATTCATGAGAAACACAGAGAGAGAGGGAGAGACACAAGCAGAGGGAGAAGCAGGCTCTATGCAGGGAGCCCGATATGGGACTCGATCCCAGGACCCCGGGATCATGACCTGAGCTGAAGGCAGACACTCAACTGCTGAGCCAGCCAGGCATCCCAGCTATAACTTTTTTAAGGCTGGCTTTCTTTTCTTTTCTCTTCTTCTTTCTTTCTTTTCTTTTCTTTTCTTTCTTTTCTTTTCTTTTCTTTTCTTTCTTTCTTTCTGAAAGAGAACAAGGAAACACGAGCAGGGAGAGAGGCAGAGGTAGAGGGAAAGGGGAAGCAGATCCTGAAGCAAGGGATGCTGGATCTCATGAGCCTGAGGTCATGACTGGAGCCAAAACCAAGAGCTGTCACTCAACCGACTGAGTCACCCAGGCTCCCTGATCATCTGTAACTTTTAACTATTGGCTGAAAATTAAATATTGAATATAAGATCTGATAAATTTAAACTTAAAGACTAAAATTAAGGGTTATGTTTCCATATTAAGAACCATCCTATTTGATTTTTTGATAAGCAGATTAAAAATCTCTAAACAGGTTCAATTTTAGAGAGTTTTAAGTAAATATGTATTTGTATTGACATCTTGGTACTTAAATTTTGTAATATGAAATCATTAATTTTTTTAACCATGGAAAAGAAATTATATTAAATTAAAAAAACAGGTATAGGATTTGCATGCCAATAACTTTAGACATTTAAGAATAAAATATAATTAGTACAGTTTGTTTGTTTTTTTAAGATTTTATTTATTCATAAGAGACAGAGAGAGAGGCAGAGGCATAGACAGAGGGAGAAGCAGGCTGCATGCAGGGAGGCTGATGTGGGACTCGATCCCGGGACTCCGGGATCATGCCCTGAGCTAAAGGCAGAGGCTCAACCGCTGAGCCACCCAGACATCCCAAGTACAGTTTTAAATTTGAACAATTAAATTCTGCAGAACATCTGCATATCTCCGGGGGACATGGACGCTAAGTCACTAGAATTTTGGTTTTGATTAGGCATCTTTGACTGGCCATGTGGACATTTTATGTTTTTGGTTATAAACTGTAAGTCTTTAGATTTGAAAGCATAGTGATTTTTTGTAACTGGATATAATTATTCCCAACAGGCTTTGAATCAACTTCTTAGCAATGTTTTACAGATTACTTTACAAGATTTATTTTGTTTTACGGATTACTTTAAAAGAAGCTATATATAAAAGGCTTAATCATATAAAAAGATTCTAAATTCAATCATTTTTCTTTTTGACTTAGTTTAGATTATTTCTACTTGATCTGTATTTTCTACTTTCTAAAGCTAAAAGTTGTATTTTCCTTAGTCCCAAAGTATGTTTCAAAATCCATCCTAATTTAGGTGCATTAGTTTAGAGTTATCCTGTTGCTACTGATTTAAAAAGAAAAAGAAATTCTGTGAATCTGCCAAGTGTGGGGGTAAAAGTTGGAAGGGGATTTTTATGCTGTTGGAGGAAGACAATTCAGCATTGTCTGAAGATTTGGAATAGATTACTGGTATAGTCAGTTTTTGAGTGTGAAATACCATACTGTCTAATAGAACATTTTAGAAGAAAATTAATAAAAGATGAATGCAAGGAAAAATGCATCTTCATGAAATATAGAGTATTTTCAGCTGTTTATTTGAAGACTTTAATTTTTACTTCGTAAAGAATAGTTTTCTAAAGTTATGGAACTGAAGTGACCCCAAAATGTCCTAATTCCTAGTTTTTAAGAGGTCTGGAAGGCTTGACAAAATTAAGTCAATTTGTAATCCTTAGCACTTAGTTCAGTATCTCTTAAGAAATATGGTTCCTTATACTTAGTAACTATTCTCTATTGAATGAATGAATGAATGAATGAATGAATGAATGAATGACTTGTCAACTACATTTCAGTGGCATGTTCAGCTTGTGTACTATGTAATTTTAAACAAATTCCTGGAGCCCACCAAAAAGCAAAATAGCCTTAAAAATAAAGATCTAGAACAAAGATACGAGATTGTGGATATTTTTTATTTTGTTCTTTGTGATTTTGCTTACTTTCCAAATTTTCAACAATAAATGTTATGTAGTTAAGTTTTTCAAGATACATACATTGTTAGAATTTATCTTAAGATCAAATACAAATCTCACCTCTAATAACTAATATCTCACCTGTGATTCAAATTGCAGAGGCCTCACTTTTACATTAAAGGCTACTTTTAAAAACTAATGTGATTATAACAAAACAACATTTCCAGGGTTAATTTAGAGGAAGTAGAATTTTCTTTTAACTTGTAGAAACTGAACTGATGTTTCTGACACCGATGCAAAGTAACATCAGTTCTATGTTGTAGTGCTGAAAATGTTTATTCTTTCCTGAGAAACAGCCAAAATATTAAATTGAATGACAACACTCTCATTGCAAATGTAATCAGATTTTTTTTTATTATTAAGTATAATTATCAAAGTCGGGTAAAGTTGTTTAAGTCCTCCATGTAAATGGGTGATTTGAGATTCCCTCTCCAAGTATAATCATATTTGAATGACTTTTAAGAAATGACCATGGTAACTTACAAAAATAATCCCCTGCTCTTCCTGATAGGAACAACATATTGAATTGGGAGGATGAATACTCTGAGCCACTATGGCAAATGGTAGTTGAATCCTCTGACTAATGGTAGAGATTTTTTTGTCTAGGTGGGTCACATGGACTTAGTTATCTGCCCACTGGAATGACACAATGGGGAGATAGCTGATGAATATTGTGGAACATCTGTGGATGGATCACAGCTATGCCTAAAGTGAATCATTCTTCCCTCAAAAATCTAACGCTTAATAGTTAAAAAATTCCAAACTGTTGTCACATAAACTGAGATTTGACCTATTCTAGGGATTAGGAGGGAATGAATACAACACATATTCTAAGATATTTTGCCAGTAAACTGTTGCCTATGTGTTAGACCCCTGAATTTAGGAAAACCTAAAAATTTATTGAAAGAAATTAGTAAGAGTCTTGGGTCACTGCCAATAATAAAATATACCTTCTTCAGCTGCTTGCCACCATCATGGAGGCTACAAGACTTAATTTTCCCAATCAGGGTCATAGATTTCCCTACCTTGCTTAGCTAAAGGTATGTATCGCATGATGTCTGAGGCATCCGCACATACAGAATTTCCATGACTCTTATAAGCACCCTGGGGGAAGCATTTGGTGTATGGCTTTTAAGGTGACAGTTTCTTTCACTGAAAGGTCCTATTGCACATTGATTTCCCTAATTTGAGGTTAAAGTCTTTTCTTTGGGGTGCTATTAAAAGCAGCTGGGAAGAAAAAAAAAGCAAAACCATGGGTTTGTGTGGGGCTAGCTAGGTGTGAAGCTGTGGTTTCCTGGATACTGCTAATGCTGTTTTTATTAACTCTTAACGGGAAATTTAACTTACCTGTTATAGGGATGTGGTTGGGGAGAAAGAGGATAGTTTACGTTTTTATATCCAATTTCAAAAGTAACCTGCTACCTCTATATAATCTGAAACTTATATCATTGTTTTTAGTTTTACCTTTTTCTCTGATATCTTGGTATACCTAGCTTTGCTTTGCTTCTTTAGATTTTTTGACACTAAAGAAAAAATGAGACTGCTTAAAGCCTACTCACCAGGGATGTTTACAAATAAGAGTATGTTTGTGTGTGTCTTTGTATTTTGTGCAATGTGAGCAAGTTGTGGTGGATATCTTTGCCAATAAATAATAAACATACATGTAGAATTTTACAAATTTTATAATGGGAATATTTTTAGCTGTGGCAAACAGGTCACATAGACTAATTTTTAAAATTGAGATAATAATTTTCTAAGCCATTATTTCAAGAAATATATATATAACTGTTTGACAATGGTGTAATCAACAGGGGGCCAACTCTGTTAAAGCAAACAGACTAATGCAGTCTAAAAGAGGCCTACTGCAATCTTTAAATTCTAGTCTTTGTGGGCTTTTAGAGAAATAAATCTACAAATGGAAGAACAAAAATGAAATGTGTGAATGTGATGTGTTGCTAACAAAGACATTTAAACTGATGGATTTGTCCTACAAAATATCAAAAAGTGAATTTGTCCCTACTGTTTTTATTTTTAAACAGATATACAATCATTGTTTTGCATTGAAATGTATTTTCATACATTTTATCTGACAATATTTTAGGAAAATGAAGTTTGGTTTTGTTTTTTGTTTTTGTTTTTTGTTTTTTAAGGTAAGCATGAAGAAGAATTTACAAATGGGAATGCTAATTGCTTAAAATTACCAATAGTTTCTTTTCTGAACTTAAAAACAGTTATGTTTCTAAATATGAGAACAATAATTTTGCCTAAAATTGCAGTATAATGACCAGGACTTCTCTCCTTTTTAGAGAAGCAGTCAAGTGTTTCTGGAACAGATAAAACAGCAGCGATCCGTGAGGTTGATTCCCCAGAGGAAAGCTATGCATACCTAACTTAGTGGAAAGTAAACTACTCTTCAGTTAACAATGTCCTCCTTTTCTCAAGGTGTCCAAAGACAGGAGGTGGTCTGTAAAAGATTGGATGACAACTCTATTGTCCAGAACAATTACTGTGACCCTGACAGTAAACCACCTGAAAATCAAAGAGCCTGCAACACTGAGCCCTGCCCACCTGAGTAAGTAAGAGTAAGAAGTGAGAATTGTTTTCTTTCAATTCAAAGAGAAAAACATGAGCTATTCATATTTCAAACCATATTCATATCTTATGAAAAGAGGATAAAGCGTATCTGAGGGTATAATTTTGATGTCCCTTTCACTGAGCAAAGATTCCTATTTATCTATAGGTTTCAGGTAATGAAATCCTTTAAAACAGGAACTTCAATAGACTGATCCTGGCACAGTGCTGGAAATTATCATATTTCATCAATTCTAAAGCATATACCTTCTCACATTTTAGCATCTTGGAAATTAAGATTCATCTTGCAATTCATAGTGTGTTACTTACAGTAATAATCAGCATTGTTTTTATCTTTTTAAATGGTATATAAAATAATGGTATCTTTTTTTTCAATGGTGTCTAAGTTCAAATTAACACAGTAGATCGATGTGGAGTCCTATCTTTTCCAGATATTTATCCTAAAGGCCTAAAGACTCTTAATATGTTTTAGAAATATTCTGTAATGGGATATCAGTGCTTTAATTTGCTGACCCAGTTTTAAGTTGTGTCATCCTAAGTCATCCTATCTTCTGGGTTTGGGGCACAGGCACAGAGGTGGACTTCAGCCTCATTCTGCCAATTAATGTAGCAGTTACAGCTCACTGTAAAGGGAGGCACAAGCTAACAGCCCATCCATCTTAATGATGACTTTTGAAAAATTTAAACTTACCAATATGGACATGCTTTCAGTGAGTCACACTTTATAATCTGTAAGAACAGAAAGGTTTCTGGACAGGGACGCCTGGATGGCTCAAGTGGTTGACCATCTGCCCTTGGCTCAGGTCATGATCCTGGAGACCCAGGATCCAGTTCCATGTTGGGCTCCCCACATGGAGCCTGCTTCTCCCTCTGCCTGTGTCTCTGCTTTTCTCTTGTCTCTCATGAATAAATAAATAAACTCTTAAAAAAAAAAAAAAAAAAGAAAGGTTTCTGGACTGAACAAAAGGCATGATTAGGGGAGCCTGGCAGACTCAGTTAGTAGAGCATGCAACTCTTGATCTCAGGGTCATGAGTTCAAGCCCCATGTTGAGTATAAAGATTACTTAAAAAAAATTTTTTTTAAAAAAGGCAATGATTACATGAGAAAAGACAAAGATGCTGAAGACAGAGATACTGAGTTGATCATAAAAATATTGATCTTTGTAGGGATTTTACCTGTTTGACAATGGCAAGATAGAACATATGCAAATGGCATTTCATCCTTGTTTGAGATATCAGGGTAACCATTATCCTCCTGGCTAGCTAATTATCCCAACTTGAAATTGATAAGGAAAATATCAAATGAATTTATATATTTCAAGCTCCTTAGAACTGGAGAGGAAAGCTCTACAATGCAGTAACAACAGAGAAGTCACAATAAGGGATTCAGGTCCCTAATTCAGGTTAAAGCAAGATGCATTCCTTAATCTGTTTCAGTACAGTAATGCCTTAGGAACTTTCATTTTCCAAAGTCAGTGTCTGCCCAAATATTTGAATCTTAAAGGAAGATATTTACTGCTAGTCTTTTGAAACAGTGGCAGTGACTACCAAACAAGGAGTGCAAGGAATCTAGAGTGAAAGAAATTTTTATTCTAGGACTTTTATTTTTTTAAGGTTTTATTTATTTATTTGTGAGAGAGAAGGCGAGAGAAAGAGAGAGAGCACACACAAGTGGGGGTGGGGTAGAGGGAAAATGAGACAAGCAGACTCCCCTCTGAGCAGGGAGCTCAATGCGGGGCTCAATCCCAGGACCCCAGGATCATGACCTGAGCCAAAGGCAGATGCTTAACTGACTGAGCCACCCAGGTGCCCTATTCTAAGACTTAAATTTTCATGTTTCTTCTTTTCAAAATGTGATCATGATATAAATAATTTCTTAAAATGCAGACATGCATTTAAGAAAAAGTATAGAAATATGGCCTATGATCTATAGAAATATGACCTATGATGTATATTACAAAAACATTTGATTTTTAAGAAATTTTTCTCCTTTCTGCCAATTATTTTTATAAATTTAACTCAAAGAAGTGAGAAAACTGCTAAAAATCATGGGCTAAATTTTGTTCCTTCCCATGTTTCCAATAAGTTTCAACATTATTTTCATGTAATTGTACATCTCAACCTATCAAGTTAATTTCTTGACACTCAGGATTTTAAGTATTATGTTTGGCATGTGATCAGCCATTTAAGACCTCTGAGTGGTCCTCGTCACACCTGTTCTATTTTGGCTTCAACTTTTTTTATTTGTTTCACCTTAAATGCTATTCAAAAGTCCTTTGAGATTTCAGTGGCTCATCATTCCATCCCATGTATTATGGGCTTGGCTATTACACTGGAGTTGTTTTGTATATTTATGTGTATGTATTATGTATATACTATATATAGTTTAAGGATAATTGACATTTGAATGAATATATAATTAAAATTAAGTTTCCTATCTCCTTTCCTTTTGTAACTGAAATAAAAAGTCATTTATCAACCTTTTTTTAAGTTTGGAAGTATGAGGATGGAATTTGATAAAGAGAATATGAAAAAGAAAATTTAGGCTGACTTCTTTTTCATAAAGAGCTAAAGATAGATATTTAAAATATTTCTATTTATTAGTCCATTTTTTTCTTAATTCCTTTTTAATTTTTTTTTATTCCTTTGAATTCAAACTATGAAAAAGAAAATATCACTCGTTATTTTGTATCCTAAAATTCGCGGTAGACATTTGTATTCTAGAGATAAAAATCATTGAAAGACTACTGAATTCAATAATACTTCAAATGACTGTAGAAGAAAGGAAAGGAGATAGGTTTTTTTCAGATGATGATATGATAATCATATTTGGTTTTTGTAATACATATTTAAGCATAAAGTTTTAAAAACACAGATATGTAAAACTAAGAAAATAAAAAGACCTGTAATACTCAAAATACCACTGTTAATATTTTGAAGCGTATATCTCCAGTCTTTTTTCTATGTTTACATAGACATGTATATATAACAAAATGGCATTATACTATTATCTGATGCTTTGTAGTTAGTCCTTAAGATATTTTGAACATTAAGTATCTTCTACAGCATTTAGTAGATATGTCCTTGTTTAATTAATTAGTTTTCCACTGTTGAACAATTCTGGCTGTGTCTTAGCTTTCGATCTCTTAAAATACCACAGCATTAAAAATTTTTGCTGCTAAACATTTGCTTTCTATAACTATGCTCTTATGGTAAATACATGGGAATAGAATTCCTTGTTCAAACAGAAATATATTTTAGTCTGTGAAACATTGTCAGATTGTTCTCCAGAAATAATGTACGGATGTACATTGCCACTAAGAGTGTATTACAATGTCATTTCCCTGAGCTGCACAACACTGGATATTATTATTATTATTATTATTATTATTATTATTATTATTATTATTATTATTATTTTAGAGAGAAACTGAGTGAGCAGAGGTAGGGGAAAGGGGCAGAGGGAGAGGGAGAGAGATTCTTAAGCAGGCTCCATGCCCAGTGCAAACCTGAAGTGGTGCTCCATCTCACAACCCTGAGATCATGACCTGAGCTGAAATCAAAAGTTGGGTACTTAATCAACTAATCCAACCAGGCACCCCTGCATAGTATTATTTTAGAAACAATCTTTGATTATTTTATTGGGGGAAAAAGGCTTGATACTTAATTGTTGTTTTATGTTGAATTTTTAGATTGCACATGAGGTGAAACATTGAAAAATTATGTTCACTGGCCATTTGTATTACCTCTTTTTGTTTTTTCCCTGCATGGCCTAACCTATACCATTTTTCTACTGAAATATTTGTCATTTTGTTACTGATTTCTATGAACTCTTAATGTACTAAGGATATTAATTCTTTTACCTCTATTTCAGATATTTTTTCCTAGTTTGTCATATGATTTCTTTTTTTTTTATTTCTTTATTATCTTTGGTGTTATCTATTTTTACATACAGAAACTTTCAAATATTACATAGAAAAACTATCAAACTTTTATTTCTTTTTTAGGTATAATATTTAGGAAGGCCTTATCCACTCTAAGATTATATTTTCAAAGTTTCTTTCAAAGTTCCTTCTCTTTTTTTTTTAAAGTAAACTGTAATCTATTTGAAATATATTTGCCTACTTTGAGGAAAGGATCTATATTTCTTTTCAAATTCCCAGTATCATTATTAAAATTCCTAATGGTATTTTTAAAATCCAGAATTATCCTTTTAAATGATGAAATACTTCCAATATCTTTCAGTCATATTGGAGACTTTATAAAGAGGGTTTGGAAAAATAGAGTAAAATTTATCTTTGTGTTTATAAAGAAGGTGAAGGGACTAAGAAGAATAGATGAAAGAGGCATTGGTAGAGAAATATTAATAGCGTTTATTTGTAAGATCTTGAAAGGCAGAGGAAGCCTTGCTGGGAAAAATTAATGTTTTCATAGCAGCAACTCTTTTGTGAGAAACAGTATAGTAGTCAAGATGGTGGTGACTAGAGACAGGAAAAAAACAAGAATTCCAGAGGCATTGAGTGAAAATGGTGGGATTCCTGACAAAGGCTTAAATAATTGGAAAAAGGAAAAGGGAGGGGTTGATATTAAAGACCATGACTGATAGGCAATTAGTGCCCCACCATGAGAAAAGGAAGTAATGCTGAGTTGGAATCCAAACAGAATGAGCAAGAGTTCAGTTTTGACCATGCTATCTTTCTATAGAAAGAATGTTTCTATATATGGCTTCATGTGAAGTATTGTTAGATAGTGAATATTATTCCTGTATGATGCTGTGGTTTTTAAAGTTGTGAAAATCAGAGGGGTGAAAACAATAGAGTATTACACATTGTGATAATACTGTGACCGCAAGCTAAGAAACATTTTTTAGGCAACTGCAATGTGAAAGGCATTGTGCTTTGGGAGAAATGGCTCCCTTGCCTAAGGACAATCTAATTGGGTAAATACATATAAAAGTAACTATAGTTTAGGCCAAATATGTTAAGTACAATAAGAGAGTTATGAACAAAAGTGCTAAAGGATGCTTGGACTGGGGAGAAATTTTTATTTGAGAGTTAGGTTAGGTTTTATTTAATGGTATCTTTTATGATATAATGTTTAACACTTAAATTGAGTCACTGTACCTCAGCCAAGGACAACTATAATCTGTTATTTTAAGTTTGGAGGAAGTTTCATCAGAGTCCTCTGTAAAACTCCAAAATTTAAGACATGAGAACAATCATAGAAATCATTAGTCCAACTCCCATCATGATGAGAGTACACTAATCTCTAGTGATGTCTTCTCATTGTACCACACATCACTAACATCGTAAGTGACAAATGTTCAGTGACACCTGAATACTCCCAATACTTAATACTTGTTTGGAAAAAAAAAAATACTTGTTTGTTTCATTGCCATAATTTCAGAGATGTTTATTATATTCATTTTTTTCAATTTAGAAAAATCTCAACTGTGGAATGTCTAGAGCATAGAGGCTTATGCATAATATTAGTTTTACTTTCCAAGTAGCCAAGGAATGAACAGATTTTCTTTTTTTTTTTTTTTACCAACTTAATATTTAGCAATTTTTTCTAAAACTTATTTTAAAATCTAACAAAGTTCTAGTATCTTAGTAATTAAGAGGTTATGTATTTGAATCTTTCTTTGAGTTAAGATGTCATTGTGAGGGGTGCCTGGATGGCCCCTCAGTGGTCATTAAGCATTTGCCTTTGGCTCAGGTCCTGAGTCCCAGGATCAAGCCCCAAGTTGGGCTCCAGGCTCAGCAGGGAGTCTACTTCTCCCTCTGCTCCTCCCTCCCTGCTCATGTTCCCTCTAGCTCATTCTCTCTCTCTCTCTCTCTCTCTCTCTCTCAAATAAATAAATAAATCTTTTTTTTAAAAGATGTTATTTTGAGATTATGAAGTTTTTTTAAAATTTTGCTTTGTTGTGTTTATGAGAAGAGTTGATAATTAGATGTTTGACACTAGGGTGAAGCTGGGAAACCTCTCTACCTCTCTCTTTTAAGTCAAACACCTCATACCAGTTTATTTCCACATGTTCTGCCATTTCCCTTTAACTTGAAAAGCAAAAATAATATTCTGGTTTTATGATTGGTTCTTTCTTCAAACATATTCTGGTTAACCTAGGTTTGTGGAAAATATCTCTTGTGTCTCTCTTGTACCCTCCCCCCAATAAGTATTATTTTTCCTATTAATGTGCAGACACTATAGGTCAAGATTAACACGGTTTGCACCACACCACTCTTATTTCAGACCCTCAAACATGGATCCCACTAGTTGTTAATGTGTAATGGATATGGAGACACTTGTGAGGATGAAGATAATTTGAGCTCAACAAGAAGCATTCCCATTATTGTTCAGATTATAACAATTCAGCCATTGATATTAACAGATAGAATTTTTGTGTTCATATTTTTACCACTAAATCCAGAGGAGGAATAAAGGAGAAGTAGGGAGAAGGTCATCAGAGAGTCAAATACAATGGGAAGAGTGAAGGTGAAGGAAACCGTCTTGTCTCACATTGGACAGGGGAATAGGAAAAATAAGATGAGTAGATGCAGTGGCAAAATTGCAAAACTATTTAAATAACTAGGGTGTGATTTAATCCTTTAGAGAGACATGGGAAGGGATGATTTGGTGAGCAATAAAGATGCAACAGGGACTGAAATCAGAATTAAGTCAGAAGGGAGATTGGGAGGGTGGTTAATACTTTTACTTTCATACATTCCAAATTAAATGCTAGACTGATCCATCTAGCCTAAGAGATGGTTGGCAATAAGAGAGAGGACAAAGAATAAAAAGGCGGAGGTGGTCCTGACCTCGTGCAACAAAGAACAGCAGCACCTCCTGAATCACTGTTGCTACTCCGGGCACCTGTGTTTAATTTGAAGGCCTCCATCCCTCTTACATTATGAGACCTAATGAGATCATGGCTGGAGGTGGTATGACTGGACTTTTTGTGGCTGAGTTGTACACATTTCTGTTTTATCCCCTAATCTTGGTGATGAAATCACTGTTGCGAATTGAATCAGAGTTTCACTATGGCTGGCATGCAAGTTATTATTCTCAGTACACATTTTCCTCTTTACCAAAAATGGTACTAACAACTTGGGATCATGTTCATCTGTGGAAAACAAAATGGAAAGAATATGAAAATCACTTTAAATCTCCTCTGGAAAATGACTTAGAAAAAAAATCAGATTCTCAGGATTAAATTGTCATTCTTTAAGTAAATTTTAGGTTGAAAATTTTTAGGTTTTGGAAAGATGTATTTTAAGATGGGGAAACTGATTAATTACAATATTTCTAAATGCTGATTTCCCTCTATAACTAATATAAGACAATACAAATAATAATGAACAAAGGCCATTGTTGCATTTTTGGCTAACTACCAGCTCAAATACAGAAACTAGTATTCTGACTTCATTAAGATATTATCTTCCACAGGCAAAACTGGCACAATTAACTAAGCTCACAGAAATTGTGAGAAATATGTTCTTAAGTGTTCATACTCTTCTGTCTGGATAGTCTCTTACCTGAGTATGAGCATATCCGCTGAGATTAGTTGCATAATTTATAATTGCGGATTGAAGAAAATCACTTGTGACCTCATGCTTATGACCTAGTTCCTACTATTCAGCAAAATTTTAAATGAAATTTAGTGGAGATAGTAACTGCGGGGGGATCTAGTACTAATTTCAACATTGCTCTTTTCATGATTTTGGAGAACAATTTCCCTAACACTAATCTTACTTCTTATATAAAACAAAGTGCAATGTTTTGAATATAGCTGGCATTCAGCATGTATTTATCAAATTAAATGCAATAATATATCAATCAGGACTCTGGTTGGAAATAATACAACTTCAACTTCATCTACTTTCTGTACAGATGAGGATTTGTTGGTTTACTTAACAAAGCTGAGGGAAGGGCAACAGTGGATCTAGTTTCAGGAATGGCTAGCATCCAGGACTCAAGCACCATCAGGGTTCTCTAGCTCTTCTGCATTCTTTCACATCAGCTAATTCCACTTGACAGGGCACATGGCCACCAGCAGCTCTTACATCTTTATGCACTTCTATGACAAGAAGGGAAAGGCCCCCTTTTGCTCTAGTTGAAATATAAAAATTTTAAAGTCAAATTCTCATTGGCCTGATTTGTATCTTGATTCATACCTTTTGGCCAAATAATGTGCCTAAGAGAGTGAGTTCTGCAGAAGTTTTACATGGACACACATATACTCCCCCTGAAATTACATATAGATGAAAGTTCATTGATGGCTGTGGGGAAAAAGAGTGGTTCACCTACAAATGTGAAACATGTTCATTTTGTTATTTCAGCTCCTTCCCACATTAGCTGCTTAGAAGCTGTTTTCAGGGGTGGAGAATCAAAATAAGGGATCTCCATGTTTTCACAGAGCTGGCTTAGGCTGTGCTCTTGATGCAGGGTTTTAAAGACTCCTATACCTTCAGGATGGATACCTCGGCTTTCTCTGCCCCATAAGCATAATAAACACCTTCTATCTTCTGCAGAGCCTGACATTCATTTCTGAAAATCAAAAAATAATTCCCTAGCTCCTTTAATGTGGTTTTAGCACAAAATCCTTGATTGTAAGAGAACCTGCCTCAGTATGATAACAAATAAAGCTACTGTTTCTTCTTTACTGTATGTCAGACACAATGTTAGAAGCTTTCAGTGATGTGCTAAATGAAGCAAGCTAGTGCTGGCTCCTGAAATTCTGTCATTAACATATCTTCTCTTGGTATGTTCAACATGGCAAGGATGTAGGCTGAAATGGGTGATAGGTATTCACACCACAGAATTGGCAAATGCAACAAATCAAGACCTCTGCCCTCCCATAAAGAGCCAGTTGTCAAACACTCAACCAGTGCATGACTGGGAGCTTCAGGTTTATTACCTGACTTAATCCTCATGACAGCCTCATGGTTTATATTGTTATCTTCTTTTTAAAATTTCATTTAGGAAAGGAGAAATATCAGTGCAGTTAAAAACATAGAGTGCATTACTTGTTTGGACCTGATTCTGTTTGCTCCAAAGCCCACGCACTCCACTTGGAAGGCAGCTGACATTGTGTTATCTTTTCCGTTAGCGGCCCTTCCATTTGTCATTTATCACATTGACCAACACTGAAATGTCAGCTCTTTAAGGGAGAGGATGTAGTCCATTGAAAAAAGTGCTTTCACACAGCCGAAAATTTCTGGCTACCCTGAGGAAATGTTTTTCTGTGTTTCTCCCACTTCTTGCTATAGGTGGTTCATTGGGGATTGGTTGGAATGTAGCAAGACTTGTGATGGTGGAATGCGCACAAGGGCAGTGCTCTGCATCAGGAAGATTGGACCTTCTGAGGAGGAGACCCTGGACTACAGTGGTTGTTTAACACACCGGCCTATTGAAAAAGAGCCCTGCAACAACCAGTCATGTCCACCTCAGTGGGTGGCTTTGGACTGGTCAGAAGTAAGGAAATCTGATGCTGTATGTTTTAAGATGTCTTAACTATCAATCCCAAAGCATTTAATATTAAGGACACCTAAGCATGTGAGCACCTTAGAACTCAACAAGTAAGGACTACATAATGGTAAATTTGGTCCTGTCATGCTTTATTGCTGCTTGTCAGGAGGCAAGGTTTTTTGGGGTTAGGGAAATCAATGAGAAACTCAGCATCAATTTGTTAAAAATAAACCTAAAGTAAATTTGAAAGAATATTATTATAATGAGGACTCACATAAGTGGTTCTTCTCTTTCTTTGCTATTCTTGAGCAGCAACATAAGCTCAGAATTAGTGATATGTCTTTTTTCCCAAGTAATGTAGCCTAACTACATAATTCATGCACAGCAATATTTATCAAATTTTAATCACGTATTATATATCTAAATATGTTTTAATTGTTTCTGTTGCATCTGGGAAAGAAACACGGATTAAAGGGTTATAATATGCCAAAAAGTCAAATTCAGATTTTATCATTACTCCTGCTTCTATGATCAGTGAAGGAGACCTAAGATAATGTTTTTTGGGCATAAATGTGTATAAAAGAGCCTGAAACAATACAGAGGACTCAGAAAAATGGTCTTATGAAAAATGAGGTTAAGGGGTAGAGTTTAATTCTTGACTCCTCATTCTGCATGAGACATATAAACACCATACCATTCTCCACATTTCCCAAAGAAGAGTTTAATTCTTCTGTAGTGTTGGTTAATATTAAAAAGAATGAGTACCTGGCTATATAACTAAAGGTAATTCTTCCAATTTAGCAAAACAGGATGCATTTCCTGCTGGAAACGTTGTGGTACTTGCTTTGGGTATTTCCTGTAGACCTCCTAAGCTTGTAAAACAAAACAAAACAAAAACCCCAACAAATAAACAAAAAGAAAACATACATTGATCTTTAGGAACCCTGGATGTAACTTTTCCCCCTACAAATCTTACTCCAGGAGTGGCCTTATTTTGCTAGAGGCATGGGCCTAAAAGAGACCTGTGTTTAAGATGGTACATGGAAATGGAGATTCTGACCAGTTGTGGTTATCTATGGAATCTGTGGTGGGAATTGGGAGTGTTCTCCCAAGTTTCCTGGCCATACTCCAGCTTCAGTAATTACATCTGCCCACCTAACTTTTGTGTTTCAATCAAATAGTAGACATATTCTTGGTATTCACTGAGTAGTTATGGAAAACAGTATGAAATCTTCTGTTCCCTAAAAGTGGGTGGATTAACTTCTAAATTGATTTGGGAGATAAAAATCTACTGATAAGGAATAGACATTCTACAGAGTTGCACATATGTTCATAATTATTTTACCTGAAATTCAGTCCCCAAGACCCTCATAGAAGTTCATAAATAGTTATTGAATGTTGACAAATTTGTTATTGGAAAATCATAATGGGAGACCTGACTATTGGCTTCAACAGTCTGAGGGTTTCAGGTCAAGTCCCTAAGAATAATTCAGTGCTAACTAAACACACTGGAATGGGCACTATGAATAATACAAAGTAATCCTATAAGCTTGGGAAAATAAATATCCATCAAACAACTAGAGAATAATATAGGACAGTGTTTAATAAATGGTGAATTATGAGATATAAATGTATAAGTGATATAGAAATTTAGAGCTAAAAGAAGGTCAAAATAGCCTGAGATAGGATCAGAAAGCTTTTTACTTGATGGGAGTTAAACTGAATGTTGAAATATGGAATATGAAATAGGAAGAGAATAGAGAAACTAGAGAAGATATTCCTGGTGATAGGATAATTATTTCTTCAGTTACTTACTCAGAGAATATTCCTGAAACACCTGAACAGAAACTCAAAGATCTTGTGGTGAAAGTAGGGTGGAGAAGAGGGTTTGTTTTAAAGAATAAATGGAAAATAAGATTGAGTAGAATAGTAATTCATAAGAAGGATTGAATACAGAACTTTATACATTCATCTTTCTACCAAAAGTAGAATAAAATCGTTAAGTTCATAAGTAGAAACAAGAAGATATTTCTGCCAACCATAAAAACACTAAACTCACATGCACAGATTTATTTCACATTGATCTTTTGATCTACATTTTTCTATAGCATTACATTTTTATTTTAACATAAAACAAATATGATCACCTTCAGAAATGGCATATGTATATTTATTGTATGGTTCCATTTAACATTTTAAGGTTTTCTTCTGAAATCAACCTCATATAGGTTATAAATACCCTGCTTTTCAAATTTTGATTCCTTTTTGTTTTGAGAGAGTGTGCGGGTGCCCATGTGAGAGCAGGGGGGCAGGAAGAGGGAGAGGGAGGGAGAGAATCAGAAGTAGGTTCCATGCCTAGTACAGAGCCCTATATGAGTCTCCATCTCAGGACCCTGAGATCATGACCTGGGCTGAAATCAAGAGTCAGATGCTTAACCAACTGAACCATCCAGGAGCCCCTAGAATTTTGATTCTTATCTATCCACTCTTAGAGGTTACTTGCTCGAACAGCATGAGAGGCTCTTGGGCACTCCTGGAGGCTGCCTGAAGAAATATGAATAAATTAGATGCACTTTAAATAACATTTCTGCTACCTTCTTTAAGATAGCTTCGTTCCGGGTCATAAGATCAAGCCCCACATGAGATCAACCCTGCACGGGCTCTGTGCTGAGCATGAAGTGTACTTAAAATTCTCTGTCTTCCTCTCCCTCTGCTCCTCCTCCCACCCACCCAACACCCCCAGCAGCTCTCGTGCACACACTCTCTAAGAGGAAGGAAGGAAGAAAGGAAGGAAGGAAGGAAGGAAGGAAGGAAGGAAGGAAGGAAGGAAGGAAAGAGAGAGAGAAAAAGAAAGAAAGAAAGAAAGAAAGAAAGAAAGAAAGAAAGAAAGAAAGAAAGAAAGAAAAGAAAGAAAAGAAAAAAAAGAAAAGAAAAGAAAAGAAAAGGAAAGAAAGATAGCTAAGACAAAGCTTAGGAGAAAGAAGTAGAGCTGAGGAGGGAGGAGCAAGATGGCGGAGGAGTAGGGTCTCCAAATCACCTGTCTCCACCAAACTACCTAGAAAACCTTCAAATTATCCTGAAAATCTATGAATTCGGGCTGAGATTCAAAGAGAGACCAGCTAGAATGCTACAGTGAGAAGAGTTCGCGCAGCTATCAAGGTCTTCTAAGCAAAACATCTCCAAAGAAACGAGAGCTTTAAATGATACACTGGACCAGATGGATTTCACAGATATCTACAGAACTTTACATCCAAACTCAACTGAATACACATTCTTCTCAAGCGCACATGGAACTTTCTCCAGAATAGACCACATATTGGGTCACAAATCGGGTCTGAACCGATACCAAAAGATTGGGATTGTCCCCTGCATATTCTCGGACCATAATGCCTTGAAATTAGAACTAAATCACAACAAGAAGTTTGGAAGGACCTCAAACACATGGAGGTTAAGGACCATCCTGCTAAAAGATAAAAGGGTCAACCAGGAAATTAAGGAAGAATTAAAAAGATTCATGGAAACTAATGAGAATGAAGATACAACCGTTCAAAATCTTTGGGATGCAGCGAAAGCTGTCCTAAGGGGGAAATACATCGCAATACAAGCATCCATTCAAAAACTGGAAAGAACTCAAATACAAAAGCTAACCTTACACATAAAGGAGCTAGAGAAAAAACAGCAAATAGATCCTACACCCAAGAGAAGAAGGGAGCTAATAAAGATTCGAGCAGAACTCAACGAAATCGAGACCAGAAGAACTGTGGAACAGATCAACAGAACCAGGAGTTGGTTCTTTGAAAGAATTAATAAGATAGATAAACCATTAGCCAGCCTTATTAAAAAGAAGAGAGAGAAGACTCAAATTAATAAAATCATGAATGAGAAAGGAGAGATCACTACCAACACCAAGGAAATACAAACGATTTTAAAAACATATTATGAACAGCTATACGCCAATAAATTAGGCAATCTAGAAGAAATGGACGCATTCCTGGAAAGCCACAAACTACCAAAACTGGAACAGGAAGAAATAGAAAACCTGAACAGGCCAATAACCAGGGAGGAAATTGAAGCAGTCATCAAAAACCTCCCAAGACACAAGAGTCCAGGGCCAGATGGCTTCCCAGGAGAATTTTATCAAACGTTTAAAGAAGAAATCATACCTATTCTCCTAAAGCTGTTTGGAAAGATAGAAAGAGATGGAGTACTTCCAAATTCGTTCTATGAAGCCAGCATCACCTTAATTCCAAAGCCAGACAAAGACCCCGCCAAAAAGGAGAATTACAGACCAATATCCCTGATGAACATGGATGCAAAAATTCTCAACAAGATACTGGCCAATAGGATCCAACAGTACATTAAGAAAATTATTCACCATGACCAAGTAGGATTTATCCCTGGGACACAAGGCTGGTTCAACACCCGTAAAACAATCAATGTGATTCATCATATCAGCAAGAGAAAAACCAAGAACCATATGATCCTCTCATTGGATGCAGAGAAAGCATTTGACAAAATACAGCATCCATTCCTGATCAAAACTCTTCAGAGTGTAGGGATAGAGGGAACATTCCTCGACATCTTAAAAGCCATCTATGAAAAGCCCACAGCAAATATCATTCTCAATGGGGAAGCACTGGGAGCCTTTCCCCTAAGATCAGGAACAAGACAGGGATGTCCACTCTCACCACTGCTATTCAACATAGTACTGGAAGTCCTAGCCTCAGCAATCAGACAACAAAAAGACATTAAAGGCATTCAAATTGGCAAAGAAGAAGTCAAACTCTCCCTCTTCGCCGATGACATGATACTCTACATAGAAAACCCAAAAGTCTCCACCCCAAGATTGCTAGAACTCATACAGCAATTCGGTAGCGTGGCAGGATACAAAATCAATGCCCAGAAGTCAGTGGCATTTCTATACACTAACAATGAGACTGAAGAAAGAGAAATTAAGGAGTCAATCCCATTTACAATTGCACCCAAAAGCATAAGATACCTAGGAATAAACCTCACCAAAGATGTAAAGGATCTATACCCTCAAAACTATAGAACACTTCTGAAAGAAATTGAGGAAGACACAAAGAGATGGAAAAATATTCCATGCTCATGGATTGGCAGAATTAATATTGTGAAAATGTCAATGTTACCCAGGGCAATATACACGTTTAATGCAATCCCTATCAAAATACCATGGACTTTCTTCAGAGAGTTAGAACAAATTATTTTAAGATTTGTGTGGAATCAGAAAAGACCCCGAATAGCCAGGGGAATTTTAAAAAAGAAAACCATATCTGGGGGCATCACAATGCCAGATTTCAGGTTGTACTACAAAGCTGTGGTCATCAAGACAGTGTGGTACTGGCACAAAAACAGACACATAGATCAGTGGAACAGAATAGAGAATCCAGAAGTGGACCCTGAACTTTATGGGCAACTAATATTCGATAAAGGAGGAAAGACTATCCATTGGAAGAAAGACAGTCTCTTCAATAAATGGTGCTGGGAAAATTGGACATCCACATGCAGAAGAATGAAACTAGACCACTCTCTTTCACCATACACAAAGATAAACTCAAAATGGATGAAAGATCTAAATGTGAGACAAGATTCCATCAAAATCCTAGAGAAGAACACAGGCAACACCCTTTTTGAACTCGGCCATAGTAACTTCTTGCAAGATACATCCACGAAGGCAAAAGAAACAAAAGCAAAAATGAACTATTGGGACTTCATCAAGATAAGAAGCTTTTGCACAGCAAAGGATACAGTCAACAAAACTCAAAGACAACCTACAGAATGGGAGAAGATATTTGCAAATGACATATCAGATAAAGGGCTAGTTTCCAAGATCTATAAAGAACTTATTAAACTCAACACCAAAGAAACAAACAATCCAATCATGAAATGGGCAAAAGACATGAACAGAAATCTCACAGAAGAAGACATAGACATGGCCAACATGCACATGAGAAAATGCTCTGCATCACTTGCCATCAGGGAAATACAAATCAAAACCACAATGAGATACCACCTCACACCAGTGAGAATGGGGAAAATTAACAAGGCAGGAAACAACAAATGTTGGAGAGGATGTGGAAAAAAGGGAACCCTCTTACACTGTTGGTGGGAATGTGAACTGGTGCAGCCACTGTGGAAAACTGTGTGGAGGTTCCTCAAACAGTTAAAAATATACCTGCCCTACGACCCAGCAATTGCACTGTTGGGGATTTACCCCAAAGATACAAATGCAATGAAACGCTGGGACACCTGCACCCCGATGTTTCTAGCAGCAATGGCCACGATAGCCAAACTGTGGAAGGAGCCTCGGTGTCCAACGAAAGATGAATGGATAAAGAAGATGTGGTTTATGTATACAATGGAATATTACTCAGCTATTAGAAATGACAAATACCCACCATTTGCTTCAACGTGGATGGAACTGGAGGGTATTATGCTGAGTGAAGTAAGTCAGTCGGAGAAGGACAAACATTATATGTTCTCATTCATTTGGGGAATATAAATAATAGTGAAAGGGAAAATAAGGGAAGGGAGAAGAAATGTGTGGGAAATATCAGAAAGGGAGACAGAACATAAAGACTGCTAACTCTGGGAAACGAACTAGGGGTGGTAGAAGGGGAGGAGGGCGGGGGGTGGGAGTGAATGGGTGACGGGCACTGGGTGTTATTCTGTATGTTAGTAAATTGAACACCAATAAAAAAAAAAAAAAAAAAAAAAAAGAAGTAGAGCTGAGGGTGTGGCACGCACATGTTAGGACTACCACTTCCAGTAAGCATTGCTGGCTGCTGTTGTTTCTCCATGACAAGCCAAGAAAAATGTTCAGGGGCAAACATAGGTCAAGAAATGCTCCTCTTATCATCTCAAAGATCTAGTTGATCAATACCTGTACCATCATCTTCATATTTTGGGTCTCTCTCAGGAAAAAAGAGCTAAGTTTTATTCCTTACAGTCTTTCCTGTTTATTCTCCAAAGGAGCGGTCCACTCACACTTCCATTTTCTTACTTTGCTAGGAAGCCCACTTCTTCCCTTGCTGGGTTAAAAATAAGTGAAAGTAAATACATTAAATGAAATAAATGTCTGAGTAGCTTTGGAGACCAAAGTGAGAACAAGGAGCCTGTTCTACCTTGAGGAACGGAATACCTCCCACTAATGAAAAGAGGAGGTCCTAGCAGCAGAGCAGGGAATGTTCCATCTTTTTTAGTGACCTGCTACAAACATTTCACACAATATTCCTTTGACACGCCCTGGAAACTTCCCTCCTTTTTCTGCCCCTTCCCCACTTCCAACTATCAGCTATCTGAGCTCTGCTCATCACAAGGGTGAGGTTCAACTGGTGAAAACATTTTGCAGCAGGAGGAATGTACCCTTTGACCTTTTCCTTTTCTTTGCCGGCTGCTCCAATATAAAATTTCCATTGTTCCAAAGCCAGGAACCGCTTTTTCGCTTTTTCGTTTTCCCCATCAGTGAAACCCACCCGGTGTTTATGGCAAAAGAAAAAAAAAAAAAAAAGCCAAATTACCTTGGTGGAAAATGGCTCTTCAGCAACCTTTTGTGAAACTAATGAAGCCACGGCTTTCCCATTTCCTATAATCTAGCTTCACTCTTGGGATCACCCATGCTATGTTGGACTTAAATGGCTTTCTCTTTTTGCCCTCTCTTGGCAAATAACCCTTAAAAGTATTGCTGCATACTGTGGATGGGCTCCAGCAATCCTAAGCCATTCTTTTGATGTATTGGAATAGTTTCTTTTGACTCCCACAGAGTAGCCATCGAAAAAAAGGTCTGTTTCTTGTACTTACTCTTGGAGAAGGGGATGACGGCTGGCATCATACTCAATTGATTTTATAGGACTTACATTTAGGTAGCATTACTTAAGAAGGAATGAATGGGGCTGGGGGACGTTGGAAAGGGTAGGAAGCTACCTACAGGGACTATGCTTTGTTTTTAGAGACAGTTGTGACATCACCTTACCTACTCCTAGGTTCTGCTCTGGTGCTATAACGAAGTGAATTAAAACTACCTCTCCAGAGAGAATTCCGTCTAACCCCAAAACGTTAACATTTCTACCCTATTGCAAGTGAGAGTCAAATTGTTTTCCCTGGTGTGGTTTCAAATACTTTTCTCTGCAAAATATGTTTTTGCTTTTTAATCATTGATCATTAAAGGTAAAGCAAAAATGCATCTCTCATAAAACTTACCTCCTATATCCCACTGAGACGAAAACAAAAAGCAAATGGTCTGGTCAGATTTTAGATATATTGTGAAATTTTGATTATATGAATAAATAGGAAAAATAGGTATTTACCTGCAATAAAGAAAATAGAAATAATTTTACTAAAGAATGGATTGTCCACTGAGATCGTATCTTTCACCCAGCTACCTTTAATGTATTGTGAGAGTGAATGGAATGAGCTTTGATGTTTATAACTATGCTTTCATCTAAAAAATTGAACTTCTATTACTAGTGAATTTTAGGGGGTGGTAAAAAAATATGTAAAAATCTACCCTTTTACATGAGTAAAGACCAATGCATGCTCTGAATTATTATAATTATTATTAATTATATAATAATGATTATTATTATAATTAATATCTATTAATCATATACATAATCATGGCTACATCTTGCCTTCCTAAAATGTCTTTTTTTTTAGATAGTTAAATAAAACTGAAGCTGTCAGATGGATAAAGAAACATATTTATCAGAAGGCTTGAGAGAGGGAAAGATGACATGTAGGCTATATAAAGTAGAAGGAAGAAGAAAAGTGTATACAAGCTGAGGAACATCTCTGTTTGAACATCTCTGACCTAAGGTCAAAATAATTTTCTCGATAGAGTTCTCCTGGAATGAATCTGGCTTAAGTGGCATCCCTATGCCTTTATTGTTTTTTGTTTTTTTAATAAGCAATTTCTAAATATTTAATTTTTAAATCACCGTTAAGAAGTACAATATTTCCAGAAAGCAGAGAGTTGAGGCTTTGGCCACAGGCATCTAGTATTTGTGGCTAGATCTGCAGGGGTCAGGGCTGGCATATTTACTGAATCAAAAACTGGCAGAAATGTAGTTTTCAGTCATTCATTATTTTGAGAATCCAGTTGATTATCTCTGCTTCTACTGCGATGGGCTGGAATATCCTTGGCTTATTTCGTGGAGTCGGGCTGTCATTTTCTAAAATTATTTTTTTTGCCTCAGTAGAAGTTGTTGTTGTATGCCCAGTTTTGCGGATGATTGCACATTGTCCCACAGAGGGTTTGTGTCTCTGTACGTTGACCTTTCAGAGCTTGGTTCTGGTAGAAACTTGCCATCTGGATTTATCTGTAAATCTTTCTTAATGCTTCAGTTCCTCACCTGTAGAGTGGGTGTGAAAATAGTACTTCCCGAGGTTTTGGTGAGAATCAGGTAAACTATGACACCCAAAGTACCTAGAATACTTCCTGGTGCTTATTAATAAATATTAGTGCAAATGGTCATTAGTGCTTAATAAATATTCTCTTTTTTTCTTCTCCCTATTAATACCAGTGTTACTGGTTTTGGTGTAGTTTTGGTTTCCTGGGGACTTCTAGACACAAATGAATGAATTGTCTATCATTGCATTATCTGCCTCCCCTAATCATAATCAGGACTTTGGCATAGGTAGGCTCCTTGCAAAGACTGCTAGATATGACTACATTCCTCAAATAATAGCAGAAGCTTCTTGCTACTGGAAAAAGATATTCAAATAAGCAAGGGGCACATGCCCCCAACTTTAATGTACATACATATGCTTTTAAGATGTAAAGGGAGAGGGGAGTGGCGTAACTGCGTTTATTAGTAAATGTTCCCACTATGGAGAACTAATCATAGCTTGAAATACTAAAATTGAATTTCCTATCTATCCTATGTGCTTCTGCCTATCTCTGGAAAGTCAGAAGTACTCTTCTTTTTGTACTTTATCTCAATGTATTTTTTTTAATAATTAGTTAATACTTCTCATGTGTTCTCCTGACTTTGTTTCTGCTGATGCTGAGAGCTACGATGCAGATCCAAAGGCCTAGGATTTTGGTCCTGCTCCACCACTTGCTATCTGTTTAACTTTAGGTTGCTTAAACTTTCCTGATCTGGGATCACCTGGGTGGTTCAGTGGTTGAGCATCTGCCTTCAGCCTGGGGCATGGTCCTGGAGACCCGGGACCGAGTCCCACATCAGGTTCCCTCCATGGAGCCTGCTTCTCCCTCTGCCTGGTCTCTGCCTCTCTCCGCGGGTGTCTCTCATGAATAAATACGTAAAATCTTCAAAAAAACAAAAAACAACAAAGAAACCTTTCCAGATCTGTAATTGTTCTTAAAAGCTTGTATAAAGATAACGTATCTGAAAGTGTTTTGTGAACTGTTAAGCTCTAATGAAATGTAAGGGAGTAGTGTTATTATCAATGATCACGTTAAGCCTTAAGAAAGTGACAGAAATCCTCTCAGGCTTTGGCTTCTAACACTGGTGGATGGTAGACACTTGGTGTGAAGCCAGGAGGACTAGGCACGAGTAGGTTATGCTTGAGAGACTGGAATCAGGGCTTTACTCATTGTACAGAACACATGATGGCAGAACATGATTGCATGTCTTGGTTTCTTGAGATTTGGGATTGCTGTGACAGTTAAATGAGATAATTAGTGCAGAGTCCATAGTGTAATGCCTAACATCCAGGAAACAGTGTTAGCATTAGGTCTGCCTTTTAATAGCTGCATGACTTTCTACCAACCACTTACTCTAAGACTGTTTCCTCATTGTAAAACTAGAATAATAATTGCCATCTCACAGGATTTTTGTGAAGACCATGTAAAGTATAGCAGATAGCATGACATTCGACATATACTATGTTTATTAAATGGCAGCTGCTCTTATTATCATTATTTTTAGTAGTGGTTAACTAGTGGAAGTGGCAGCAGTGTTGGCATTGTGTGTGGTACTGGGCTAGCCCTGGAGAACACTGCACATTACTAAGGAGAGATGAATCTGAAGCGGTAAGGGTAGCCTTCCTATCAGGGTATAGTAAGCGTATTTAGAGTTTGAATTTTTATCTTGAAGACGATAGCAAGCCATTGAAGGATTTTTCTTTTTTTAATCACAAGAGAATATAATTGGATTTGTGCTTTGGAGAGTGAAGTAAAGGTAAGAGCAAGAAACAGGAGGCCTGTTAGAAAACCAGCTCAATATTACATGAAGGAAATGACACTTGTCTGAAGTAAGGATAGGATAGCAGTGATGGAGACAGAAATCGACAGATGTGAGAGAGATGTAGGGGCTCCACACTCAGCAGGAAGTCTGCTTGGGGTTCCCTCTCTCCCTCTGCCCCTCCCCCTTGCTTTCTCTCACTCTCTCCAAAATAAATAAATAAATAATTGTTTTAAAAAACTATGAGTTCCTGGAAGATAGAGATCATTCTGAATCATTTTCATGTCCCTGTCTCCTCAGTCTAGTGTAGCTCCTATAGTAGATCTGGAGAATTTTTTTTCTTTCTTTTTTTTTTTTTTTTTGTTTTTTGTTTTGTTTTGTTTTGTGTTGTTTTGTTTTGCTTTTTTGAATGAAAGGTATAGAAACAGGTTTTCAAAATGCTATGGGTAGGGTCATCACTTGACTGAGAGGAAGAACAGATTTTAAGGAAGCGTTCAAATGTACAAGGGAGAAAGTTGGAGACTTTTGTCAGTCACCGTGTTTAATGGGTGACTCTAGAAAGAGAACATTCCAATTAACCCAGAGAAGAGGTAAATAATAGACATTGTGACATAAGAAGAAACATCTTTTCCTCAGTATGAAGAGCAGACTGGTCCAACTAAAGAATAGTCAAATTGATTTATGTTTAGGGAAATTCCTTATAGACAGAGAAAAGTCCAAAGATTTTCTGTGCAGTAAACCTTCACCAATGGCCATGTATTCGTGGTTACCACACTCTAAGAATACACACCTCAGTCAACCCCTAGCTTGCTTCACAAAGACGAGTTCTCATGGTCTACTAATAGCATAGGGATTCTTTTCAGAAGACTACACCCAGCAAGTAGGAAACCAAGGATTCCACATTCCAAAAATTAGCAGAATCTTATCGCAGCTGAATGTGGCCAAGCATAGGGAGGAATCGAGGAATAAACCTACCCACAATAAAAGAAGAAAATAAGTTAGCCAAGAAAAGCAAACTTTGGATTTAGCTCTTCAAGTCCTTAGGGAAAAAGATAAAAGTACTTCTGCTTAAAAACTTAGGGAATTTATCATATCTGAAAGACTTTGCCCAGAATTTAGTTTATATGCATCTTCTGTACCCAAACATACATTTACTTCAAGAAAGACTTTCCTCAAATTTTCTTCTATCTTTAGACTGCCGTTATTCATTAGTATTTGTTTCATTTTCAGTGCACTCCCAAATGTGGTCCAGGGTTCAAGCATCGGATTGTTCTGTGCAAAAGCAGTGACCTCTCTAAAACATTCCCAGCTGCACAGTGTCCAGAAGAGAGCAAACCCCCTGTCCGGATCCGCTGCAGTTTGGGCCGCTGCCCTCCTCCTCGCTGGGTGACTGGAGACTGGGGCCAGGTAATGCAGTTGGACGGGGGCGGGGGGGGCTCCTCCCGAAGCAGCACCTTGAGACCCTTGAGATTCCTAACTGGGTCATTATGAGGGCTCAGGAGATGAGTAACACCGCCGAGATTAGGTATGAGATTCAAGTGTGGAAGAATGCACAAGCCACAGCTGCCACACATAGACCCACGGTAGCTGTGTCACTGCCACACCCACACACTTCCTACTTCAGCCTATTCCTCGCATCTTACCATTTTAACTTAAAATGGAAAGAGGAATGGTCTATACGGCCAGATATTTGCTGAGCAAGCCAACAAAACTTTGGATTCTAGTCCCAACGCTCTCAACTACTTCAAGAATAAATCAGTTAATACCGGTGTCTTAACTTGCCTACTTGCAAAGTAGCTCCTCTTAACTTCACAGAAGTATGGGGGTTAGCTTGATAACGTGAATGACAATCTTTGCAATATTATCAATATTTATTTTTCAGTGGGTTTATCTCATGGACATCATTAATTGGGAAACCAGTATTATAGGACTTTCCATATGTATTTTTATTAAACGCATTTTATGTTCTAATTCCCATTTTTCTTTCATTGTTCTCATTTACTTTTAAATTGTCTTCTCTTGCAAAAGGCCACCTTAAATCCTTTTAAAGCAAATTGGTATATTTGAATAAAAGGAAAATTCAGTATTATCCTTTTGAAATGTCAAAAAGGAAATCTATTAGGTTACATTAAAAAATAATGCTCCAGAAAGTAAAGTACATTTCTAGACAGTTAATGCCCTTTTCCTGTGGTTTTTATAATTAAACTTGTAGCTAGTTGTTTTTTAATATCTGAGACCCAAATAAATCATGGCACATAACTATACCAGTATGACTTTGTGTGTGCTATGGACCAGACCTGCCATAATTTCTTAAAAATGGCATTTCACCAAAAAAAAAAAAAAAAAAAAAATGGCATTTCATAGAAATAGTTAGCAAAATTCTAACCAAACTTCAGTATTTCTAGAGTATAGCAGCATTTACAGACCTCTTTCATTACATTTGGGAGAGCACAAAGATTTTCAGTCTCCGTTAAGGCAAATAAATATATCAGCTCTGTGCTCAGCCAGCCCTATGGGTAAACAAAAAAATATATGATCATAAAATAACAAACATTTGCATTTGTATAACAAATAATACTGTGCATTTATATAACAGTATTTAATTTATAAAATACTCGAATGGAATATACATGATAAGGTTAGGCATTGTAAGCAATTATGTGTGTCACTGTGGAAGTGTAACAGTTTTATAATATGGAATTGATATGCTATTAAAGATTCAGTACAGACAGGCTCTCATAATTTTCATCTAAACCAGGTAGGCATTTCCTTCCTTACATATTCTTCATTACAATGCACTGTTATATAAAGGTCAGTTGAAAGGTTTTGCATGTTAGTGATTTCACCAAATTTACAGGAATCAATGTCAAATTCTTTTAAATATTGTCAAGTCCTTTTCTTCTCATCTATATTTTAAATTCAGTTTCTTAAAATTAAAATTAACTGATAAAAATATTTTTTCAAGGATGCTTTAATATATTTTTATGGTCCCTTTGTCATTCTGTATTTAAATTTTTTTTTAATAAAGGGCCTATGAATATCCTTGCAAGTCCTATAAGTGCTCTGAGAGTTTTGACAGACAAATTCAATAGGGCCTCAGTTTGTTTACATTGTGAGCATCACCATCACCTGTCTTGCACTGGCACTGGCTAGCTCATCTCCTTGATCCCGAATCTCACAGGCTTTGCTGGTATTCTGGGTTGCAGGCCCAAAGAGTAGACCTTCAGCCTGGACAGCTGATTAGTCACTGGTGAACCTAAGTCACTCTGAGAGTAACTTCAATTGTGAAGTAACTGAATCCCTGAGTAGATGAAAAAGGAGAGGGAGACATGCTACTTGGCTCTCACATTTGTGTGACAGACAGTACCTTAGAAAACTCAGAGCACTTATCTAAGCTCTTTTTTTTAATTGGTCCCCATCACCAGCCTGTGCAGCAGTCACTGCTGTTGTGCAGAACTCATATTTTGATCAGATTCATAACACTCCAGTAGACCATCAGATTGTTTGCCCACAAGCCTATAATAAATAGACAGGAAACATGATGTCCCAGCCCTAGCATCTCTAATTATTCTACTTCTGTGAGGGAACTGTTAGAAAAATAGCCCAGGAAATCTCCTATTTCCTGGGAACTATATTGCTTCCATTTGCTAGGGTAATCACATGATCTGTGAATTTCCAAACCAGTCCTAGAGGAAATTTCCCAAGATGAACTTCATTGGACTTTAAAAGCTAACATATATAGTATTTGAAAAAGATATAATATCTTTTTACCTCCTAAAATTGTGGAGATTAGTGTTTTCTTTCTTTCTGTGTCTTTGGGTTTAGTGTTCTGCTCAGTGCGGCCTTGGCCAGCAGATGAGGACGGTGCAGTGTCTCTCCTACACTGGGCAGGCATCTGGTGACTGTCCAGAAACTGTTCGGCCTCCATCGATGCAGCAGTGTGAAAGCAAATGTGACAGTACCCCCATTTCCAATACTGAAGGTGAGTTTCCTGTGGAGAAAGGGCCTGTGGTCCCTAGTGCTCACCTGTACTGGTTCCCAGGGTTTGAAAATCCCCATAAAGCCACTCTTGTAGGGTAGTGTGTATAGAGCATGTGAAAACTGCATGTGTACTGGAGATATGATAAGGAAGCCTACATTTTTCCCTGACTCTGACACTAACTATATGACCTTGGTAAGTCACTTAACCTTACTGGAACTAAGTTTGCTTATCTATACAATGAGAGATTGGAGTGGGTAACCTCTAAGGTCATATCCGACGTAGCATTCTATGTTTGACTTGTGCCAGAATATAGAAATGATTTCTAACGAACCACATTTTGAAGTGAAAACTTCTGTTTCTCTTTGGATGTAGCAATGGATCTCTACCATCATGAAGATTAAAGTTCATGCTTGTAGTTGTATATATAATGAAAGCATATGTTTGAAAGTATTTGCATTTCAAATGCTAATTTCCTCATTGTAGAAAAGAAGAAAAAGATAATTACGTCGCTGTTTAGAGAGGAGAACAAAGGTCTTTGGGCTCTGAAATTTCTCTTTCTGATGTATTGGGTAATCTGTTTATTAACAGCAGATGCCAGCCCAAATCCTGAATTTTTTTATATCTTATTTCAATAAATATACTTTGCTTATTCAGCTAGGCATTCATTTAAAATTTCAAAGTGCTACTATGTAAGAGGCACTGTAACAGAAATCATAGGAAGTATGGAGACAAATATGGCACAGTCAGAAAATTCAGACTGCCTTGTCATGTGAAAATAGAGGCATGCTCAAATATAGCACAAGACTATCTTGAAGCTACTAATTTAAATTATGTAAGAAACCCAGTTGCAGGGCTCTGCTTAAAACTAAAGTAGAGAACTATCCTGAACATAATTTGTTAATATTTTTCAAGTGGAAATTATGTGCTCACACACCTATTAAGAAGAGATGTATTTCTTTTGACCAAATGTATCCAGTTTAAAGGATTTTTAAAATTTTTTTTAAAATAGACCTTTTTATTTTAAAGATCTTATTTATTTATTTGACAGAAAGAGAGGGAGAGAGCAAAGAGGGGGATGCAGAGAGAGAGGGAGAAGCAGGCTCCCCACTGTGCATGGAGCCCGCCATGGGGCTCTGTCCTAGGACCTTGGGTTCATGACCGGAGCTGAAGGCAGATGCTTAACTGACTGAGCCACCAGGCACAACTTAAAGGATTTTTTTAAAAATTACATCCACTATTTTTAAATGTTTCCTTAGGAATTTTATTTTAGGAAGAGTAATCATCTTGTATGACAACATGCCGAGAACTTGCATCTTTGCAAATGTACTGGTTTTTATATATGAGCCTCAACCAACATCCTTATTATATAATTTACTCTTTCAGATAAAAACAGTCTTAATCTACACCAATTCAAAATTGTAATTTTAATTTGCAAAATCTCTGGCTCTGATGCCGTCTACTTTTTGTCCCTTTAATAAGGGACATTCTAGAAATCTAACTTTTCTTCTCTTGAGAAGGACTCAAAAAATCCATGACAAATCGGACTCAAAAAATCCATGACAAATCAAAGTATTTTTCTTTTTTTTTTCAAAGTATTTTTCATAGCAAAACAATCTCTTTGAAGTGATCTAAATAAAAATATCTCTCTTATATAAGACTGCAGCAAACAGCTCTACCCATCATAAATTATTAGTGATCAATCACATGGGTTTGGAGGTCCATTTTTCTTTCTGAGTTGAAATATAAAAGGTTGAGGTAGAAAAGAGGATATAACTGTCATTATATTACTCTGTGTAATTTTGATAGGCCCTTTAAATTTATAATCCACCTTATACATTTCATATACAAAAATATCTGGATATGTGTGTATGCGCACGTGCACATGTGTGTTATAATTATGACAAGAACCTTCCAAGATTTGATATTACTGATGAGGAAACTGAGGCACAGAGAGCAATAGTGACTTGCCCAAATTATGAGACTAGAAAGTAGTAGACTCAGGACTTGAACCCAGATTTGGCAAGGCCCAAGGACATGTCAGTTTCAACCACATTTTTATGCTATTCTTAATTTGCTTTTTAAGTAGGGTATTTTAACATGAAAACAGAGCTTCTGGTTATAAAGTAGCAACACTTCATCATGAATCATCAATCATCCTGAATCAGTAGATTCAGGCTCAGTCATTGCTGAAAGAACTGGCTTTTTAACATGCCCACAGCAATATATATGTTGAAATTATGTTTATAGCTTCATTTTGGGCATTTTAGTAATTTCTCCAAAAGCTTTTCTGTCGTGGTTAATTATTATACATAAGCTTCACAGCTGGAGATGCAAAGTTTTCAGAGTGGGCAAAATATCATTTGCAACTGAACTTACTTCCTCCTGTTTTAAAGAAATTCTTTTAAATGGATAGATGTTAATATGAGGTTTCTTGAATTATTTGGAGAAACACCTCATGGTCATTTAATCTGCCTGGCCAAATCACTTTTTATTAATATTAATTTGAAGTAAGCAGTTAAGACAGTATTTTTAGCCTTCTTAGTAAAGGAAGAAACTTTTAGGAAATTATTAATCCTGCAAAATATGACTAACCTTAGAACTATTATTCCCTAAAGCTGCTGAGTCATTGAAAAGAAAGACGATCGCTCTTAAACGAAATTAAATTTAAAGTGGGTATGTCTGTCATAACTTGTTTTTTGTTCTCTTTGGCTTCCCAGTGGCATATATTGAATACATTAAATACCTATCTATTTATTTCATCAGGAGCTAATTATTGAGTGCTTGCTGTGGCCAGCCTCGGCCATTCATTATGGCAAATTCAAGTGCATTTATAAGTTCATAGTCTTACAGGGAAGATACTTAAGAAAAAAAAAAAAGGGAACGTAGAAGATGTTATGTGGAGCAGTTGACATAGTCCTAAGAGAATTCAAATGGAAGACCAGTGACTTTAACCTTTTAGATCAAGGCGAGCTTCATAGGCTATGTGGTCTATGAACCAGCTGTAATGTGTACTTGGAAAAATAACCCCGTGTGTACCCTGGGAAAAGAGGATGAAACAGTTGAATTAAATCATAAATTGTCATTCTTAGAGATATGAAATGAGCAGATAACATGGATTTGAAAAGAGAAGAGGTTCTTGTATGAAATTAATATGAGTAATCTAATATGGCTTCTGGAAATCAGATCAGGGAGAGAAGAACTGCCTGTTACCAAGGGAGAGTTGGGAGGGAAGTTTGGTAGTAGGGAAAGGAGTAGACTCTGGTTACTGAAGGAGAGTAGAAAAGGACCCCTTTTTCCCCAGCAGAATCAGGTTCTCGACTGTTAGTGGGAGCCTGTGAGAAACTGGTTCAGCCCCACCCCAAGACAGAGCAGGACCAAGGGAGATCCCTTGGGATCTAAAATAGAGTTTTTCAGAGAGGGTCTCTAAGGGTGAAATGGACAGAATCTTGAGAATTGTTTTAACAGCACAGTGTAGGAATTGATTCCCATTCTAACATTTTATTATGAAAATAAAAAGTTTCAAACGTAACAGCAAAGTTGAAAGGTTTATACAATGAACACCCACCCTCTGGAGTCCAACATTAACATTTTCCTGAGCTTGATTTGTCACATATATATCTCTGTCCATGCCTCAAGGTAATGGTTTTTAAATAATGTGCTCAATTCGCTCAAACATTATTATTTACCTAGCAAACATACTGACTGTGTGCCAGGTATTGAGACTATGAAAGGAATGTGACAAAGGTTCTTGTCCTCAAAGGGAGCAGATTTAGCGGGGGTGGCAACAGATAATTCTCACATATAAGCAATACTCTAACAGGATAGAAAGAAGTTACCATGAGTACACAGAGGAGGGAGCAATCAGCAGAAACATCATGGAGAAGGCAAGCTTGAGTGGGGCAAACAATTTGTCAAGAAGACAGGGAGATACTGAGCATTCCTGATAGAAGATGAGTATGTGCAGTCATGGGGACATGGAGGTAGTTCAGTATGGGTGCAGTGGGTTGGCAGATTAGTAGGCAGTAGAGATGTGGCTACAAAGAGAGACACAGGGACTTGGTTTTGGAGAGTCCTGCATGCACTGGAAGACAGGACTCTATCTACAAGTTCTAGAGAACAAGTGAAGGAAACTGGGGAGTGACATGCTTGGCATGGCAAGAGTGGGAAGGGGCAGAGAGAGGTCAACCTTGTATGGAAGAAGAGTCTAGGCTTGAGACGATGAAGGCTTGAACTAAGGCAGATATAGTAGAAATCAGAAGGAGAATAATGAGTTGGAAGAAATAATAAAATGGAAAGAATAAAAAGAACCCGATGAATGATCAGACATGGGGATGAGAGATTGGAGGTATCCACTATGACTCCCATTTAGATTTTGGTTCCTGGATGTTATAAATCATGATAAGGAATTCAGGAATCTATAAGGAAGTTAAGCACATTCATCTCCAAAAGCCATAATAAAATAATGGAATTTGAGTAAGATTTTTAAAAATAAAAATAAAATAAACAATGGAAAGAGATGGAAGAAATGGAGGAAGGTTAAGACAGCAAAGAATAACAAGAGAATGAAACTAAGAAGTGGAGCATCAAGATGTTAAAAATAAATAGTAAGAGGGAACTAGAAGGAAGAAGGGAAATATAATTTGCCATGTTCAACATCTGCTAACTTTAGTTTTTAATTCTTGAAAGCCTTCAGTGAAGAGTTAAAGCATTGTAGGCTTGATTTTGACAGACTGCCACGATGAAGGTAACACTGCGTTGCTGCCGGAAGTGAATTACAGACACACTGGGTATCACTGCATCTGAAGTACTACTCAGAGTAATTTTTTAAAATACATCTGGCAGCTAGGGCTAGTCTACTCAAGCTTACCTGAAATTTTATCCCAAATGCCATTTTATTCATCTTTTTGCAGTTTCAGGTTCCCTTGTACTTTATATGGTGAGTCTTTTCAGCCTCTCAGTAGCACAAGGCACTTTGTCATCTAGTATTTATTGCTGCCAGGTAATAATTCATCGTGTGCCATGAGCTGGCAACCAACCCAAGAAAGGTGTGGTCAGTGAACTTTACCAGCCTACACTCTCTAACTCTCTAACACTGGCTTTGGTGGGTCTCAGTCTACCTCAAATGAACAACTCAGAGAAAGCCTTAACAGCTCCAGAAATTTCATAAGACCCCCAGAACAAAAGAGCTACTGGATTTGAGGTTTAAAGTGGTATCTGAGGAGTTAAAACCAGTGAAAGAAATAATAAAGGTCAGTTGAAGACTTTGATTTCAAGGAGGTGAGGAAGAGTAGTTTTTTTTTTTTTCCTTTGCCATTTTAAAAAGCTCATAATGTACCTTAGCACTCAGGATCATATTCTTGGCTTCGGGGTTTACGGGGAACCCTGGGATTTGTGTTGGGATCATACCACCTTGAGGATGAATGTGGGTGGCATCCCGGGAATAAGACCGGGTAGAGAAACAGAAAACAAAGTGAATGACTTAATCCATGGTAAGATGAAATTGGAATCAAGTTTTATAGTTGATATCATCTTGCTTTGAGGATGAAAAGTTGGTGGACTGTTCCCATTGCAATGAATGATGTCAAGTTTCCAAGTGAAACTTGTTAGTGCACCCTTTTCCAGTCTGACTATCTGACATATCAAAGGCTCAATTACAGTTTTGTTTTTAGTTTTTGTTTTTTTTCAGAAAAAATACTTTCACATCCCTCACCCCCGACTCCTGCACCACACATTCACACACACAGCCTTTGCCATCTCATGTCTCACTAGGCTCTGCATCTCCTTGGGCAGTTTGACAGAGGCACAGCTGGTTGTACTTTTGTAATCCAAAAGATAGACTCTAAGATGCTTAAATCATAACTCTGTACTTACTGTGTTCTGCCTCTGAATCTCATAAAGAGTTTACAGGCACACAGGGTGTGCATTCTCCAAAGAAAGATGCTGAATGGTCATGAAAGGATATGTACCCCAGGCCACTCCAGTGATAGCCAGGCTTTATAGCATTTTATGAAATAAGTGCAAGGACACTACATTTCAGGAGTTGCTCTTGTACTCCTTAGACCAAGTGAAGCCTTCAAAGTCACAATGAATCTGAATCCAGTTGCATCCTAAATTCATAAGCCTCTGTTCAGTGTGAGTATTTTGAAATCATGTCTTTTAGGTCAGAGATTTGAAAGATTAATGTAAAGCACCTGGGAGTTAAAAAAAAAAAAAAAAGGCTGGCACATCAATGATAAGTAGATTCATGTGTTGCCTATGAAACAGGTTGTCTTATTTTATCATTCAACTCTACCAGAACCCAGATTACCAGTGAGACCCACTGTGGCATACCTGACAGGTTACTTAAGATTCTAATAATGGGTTTAGTTCATACAGTGAGGCCTAGAGGTTGGCTTTCAGCCCTTGATATATTCCCAAGTGTCCCTAAGAAGAACTTGAGAATACTCCATAAATTGTTCTTCCCACCAGAAATATCTGGCCTTGGGCAAAGTGAAATTTTATTTTCAGGGAAATGTGTGATGTAAAAAAGGAAAGACTAATTAGGTCCAGAAAATATTTATTAGAAACCACACAGTAAGGACCTCTTACCCTTCCAACAGCCTCACAAAAGAAAAGGTAGAATGAGTGTCTTGTCTTTTCCTCCCAGGACAGTACTCAGCTGGCACATGATGATGGCATAAGAGGAAATCCAGCTCCTTCATCTTAAAATCCTTGACTGTGACAGCTTAGATTCCACTTACCTCAAAAGCAGTAGATATAAGTGTATCTGCTTTAAGAAAATATGACAGTGAAGACCATACTTTCCAAATAGATTAATTGCAGATTCGTAATGATATCACAAAAAGGTTCTACTCAAAGGATTCCTTTTAATAGGTCTCTTATAATATAATAGTCTCTTATATATAATAGTTTATTTTTAGATTATATATTGCTTAGGTATAGAGGAGCTTTTGGTTATTAGATGTTTGGAGATTAGCTAGAAATCAGTGCCCACTGAAAATCATTCAGAAACTAAAACAGAACATTTATTATTGTTTTGATTTCAATGGAAAACTGTTTAATTTATGCATAGCTTTTCCAGAATGGTTTTATCACAAATGTAAGCTGTACTGTGTATTGATTCAAGGGTGAGAAGGTCATTTCATATATTTTTTTAAAGTTTTTATTTAAGTTCCAGTTAGTCAACATACAGTATATTAGTCTCAGATATAGAATTGAGTGATTCATCACTTACATTATTTCATATTTTTAATGGCTTTGACAATAATATGACATTATTTCATATTTTAATGGCTTTGACTGAGACAGGCTAGTGATTAAGTTTTATAATTAAGGCCTCTCGACTACATCAGCAGAATGTCATGAGTCAATTCAAGAGCTTGCAGCAAGTCAGTCCTCTCTAGGTAAGCTAGAAAAGTGGCAGATGGGCTGAAAGCCCTGGTATAATTTAATACTGCTCCTAATATATTTAAGATTTACATTCAGCTTTTGGTAATAGTGGGGCTTTAAAACTTCTTGGTGTGTCTCAAATTGCCTTTCACTTTTGTCATTTTACAGACTTGGAGGAGGTTAAAGCTAAGGAAGAGTATTCAGGCTATTTCAAATACCTATGACCTAGAACCTTCCTTTAAAAAAAAAAAAAACCCTACTCATTCTCCAGGCACCTAACTGGCTTAGTCTGTGGAGTGTGCAGCTCTTGGTGTTGGGGTTGTGAGTTTGAGCCCTCTGTTGTGTGTAGTTTATTTTTTTAATTCCCCTTTTCTAAGATGGCGAAGCAAATTTTCTGATGATGATGCCACAAGGATTGACTCATGACTTTTGGTATCAGCCAAGAATACAGAAGTCTTGACAGGCAGAAACCTTTTTGTTGTTTCATGCCAAGAATGCTGCCAAAACTGAGGGGTCCTCGCCCTGGCTCTTAGACTGAGCAGCTTTGTGATGAGCCTAGTTTCCCCAACCTTTGTGAGCTTCAGTTTTGCCATCTATATAAATCTGATGTTTTATATAATAAAAGGATTAAATATTGGGGATCCCCGGGTGGCTCAGCGGTTTAGCGCCTGCCTTTGGCCCGGGATGTGATCCTGGGATCCTGGGATCGAGTCCCATGTCGGGCTCCTTGCATGGAGCCTGCTTCTCCCTCTGCCTGTGTCTCTGCCTCTCTCTGTGTGTCTCTCATGAATAAATAAATAAAATCTTTAAAAAAAGGATTAAATATATAAAACCATCTATGTAAAGCATCAGCTTTACATACATCACAGGATTAAATACATGAATATGTAAAACCACCAGGCAGTTCCTGGCACACAGAAGGCTCTTAATCAATGATTTATAACGGCATTGTTACTGGATTAAGCTCTTGTGGCGTTAAAAGACTGAGAGAATGAAAGACTGGCTATGGTTGACCTTATCTGGTAAATAGACTTCCATCAATCCAAAGATTGGTTCTCCCTGTCTGGGCAGTCTCTAGAAGGCAAAACCAAGAAGTAGGAAGGGAGTCTTCCTTGGTAACCCTCCTTTGTTGGAGCCCCCACACTCCATCAAGGCTCCATGTCCTCTGGCAGCCACAGTGTCTCCACTTTAATAGCTCATCCAGCCAGTCTTAGCATCCCCAGCCCTGGCTCGTCCCCCATGTCTCCCCATCCCACCCCATTATGATGTACCTGCTTTCTGTTTAATATCTATTTGTTTAATTTGTTTAATATCTATCTGTTCATTTGTTTATGTGGCCAACATGTAACCCTTCCTGAGAGCCTAGGTACATTTTGACAGGGATCCCAGAGACATGACACATGATGATCTCACAGGCAGAAGTGTTGGTGGTAATAATAATAATAATGAGAGCTAACAGACTGAGAATAGACTGAGTGATTCCTCTGTGCTGCACTTTGTAAGCACTATCCCATGTGCGTCACTCACCACATCCTGTGGGCAGGTCTTATCATGGGTCTCTACTTCACAGATGAAACTGAGGCTTAGAAAAGTGAAGGAACATGACCCAGAACAGTCAAAGGCAGGAAGGAAGCAGCTCTGGAATTCACCCCGAGGCCCAGCTCACTCCAGGCCACCCCTAACACTGTGTTACACTGCTGGGCCAGGCAGGTCTTGGATGCTCCTAAGGAGCGCCTACCTCTCTAAGTTTGATTCTGCTCCCAGGACCCAAAAGGTTTCAGTTTTATTGAAATCAACTTAGTTGATGACTAACTTGAGAGGGGTATTGGAAAGTTCAGAGAGGGACACCCTGGCAGCCGACCTCCAGCCTCCCCCGAGGCTAGACACTGCTCCTGGCCAAAGGACCCACCGTGCCCTGGGCCTCTGCATTCCCAGAAGAGTACTCTCATTTCCAGCACCCACCTAAGAAGCTGAATCCCAAGTTACTTATATTGTAATAGACCTTGAAATCTGATTCTATGACAGACAATAACTGATGAATAAAAATATTCTTAAGTTGTTCCTCTCTCCAATTACCCCACCATCCACCCATTCAGGCTAGGTCTACAAGAAAAATCTGAATTTTCCTGTATTTTGCTCATCTCAGAATTTTCCTGGACCAGCAGGAACTCTTCCAAAAATGGAGTAATGAATCTCGCAATAAAATTGAACCCCAGAAAATACTGACTTGTGTCAACAGGACAGCATTTTCTCAGGAGTAAATCTAAATATTGTGTCCTCATCGAGAAAGTCAGAGCACTACTTACTGTCATCAGGTGGTAAGAGATAATAACTGATAGTGGTAATTTGACATCTTACACTTAACCAGTGCTGATAAACCTTGTATGCACTGCTCGAGGTGGCATCCTAGGATGTCCGTGTTATGTGTGGAGGTGAGAACTCATGATCCCCGTTTACAGTTCAGGCACAGAGAGGCTGTTTGTTCAATAAAAGAGAAAACTAGGATTAAACCAGGGCAGCCTGGCTTCCAATTTTATTTCCCTGTACTATTAAAGCAACCAGTCTTCCTCTACCTATCAACTACGTCATCTTTATATTTTTTTGCTAAAATTTATTTTGTACTCGACGTGATCCCATCAAGCCCTGCTGCCGACTCTGAGAGGAGTAGTCTGATGGCAGGCTGTCTCATTAGGATGATGATTTGGAATTAAAGACAAGTGACACTGTGTCGGCTTGTCCCATCATTTTAATAACTGCATTACCTTGACAAGATGCCCCTCTTGGTAACACCGATAAAACTTTTCTTCTTCCCCACAAAAGTATCCTTAGTTTAAACCCATCTTGGTTACTTTTTACTGATCATGACAGAGAGGAAATGCCACCTCCAAATTAAAATATATGGAGATCTTTGCATCTCAAATGCATACTTGATTCACAAATATCATCTGATTTCTTTTTTTTTTTTTTTAAGTGCAAAGCTTAAAGAAATTTTTCTTGTCTCTCCACCCTTCTTTTCAGCCAAAACTTGAATTTATGGAGAATCCTAGTATGGAAAGATTCTATTCAGATTCCTTCCCAACTATTATTCTCTTTAAGTCAAATCGTTTGAGTAGTAAGGGAGTTCAATGGTGGCAGTTTATGTTTGCAGAAGACTGAGGGCTCCTGTTTAAAATTTAACTCTTTCACTGAAAGAGCCTGGAATATGAGATCAATAAAGTCACCTTACTTTGCAATAATAATGGAAAACTTTCCCATTCCTTCGCACGTAATTTCTTGAGCTTGTCATATGCCTTGTATACCATGCATATGATGTCTTAGAACTTCAGTGGATTTCTGAAGCCAGTAAAAGAAAAAACATGCAGATAATCAAGTAAGCAAGCAACAACAAAACTGTCCTGTTACACTGAACTTCACCCAGTGTTCCGCCTGATTCTAATTACCTTCAGCAATTTACCCAGGATGCTTCAGTATAACCACCTGGAAAAATGAGGGTGGAACTCTGATTCTGGGAGGCATGTGGAAATTTAATTACGAGGTTTGCAAAGTATTTTAAAATCCCCCAGATAAAAGTGACCAGAGGACTAGAGACGAATATCATTATTAGAAGTAGTAGGGTTACGTGGGAGTGAGAAAGGTACTGAGGATCAAAGACCGGTGTCCCTTTCTCTGCACTGGCCCCTTAGCCCCCATCTTCTGCAACCAGCCTCAAGGAGAGATGGAGAAAGAATCATTTATTCACCTTCTGGCTGCAAGAACTGCAGACCTCAACTGTGGCAGTTCTAGCACTGAGGAGAAAACACACATAGGAAAAAAGAAGGCCATGTCTCACTTCCAAATTAAAAAAAGACATTTCTACATGTTTCCATAACCCACAGACTGCTGCCATTTGAGGCCAACCCCTCAAAGTTTTCCTCTTTGTCTAGCGTAGTTGCTGAATCTAGGCCACTGTCAGCAATCCTTTTCATTCACCCAGGCCCATCCCTATGCCTCACAGATGCAGAGATTCTCCTGAGACATGTGTATTTTGGTATCAAACAATGCAACTCATGTTTGATTTTGGATAACCTTGCATTGCTGAATAAAATAACCCTTGAGAAAGAAGCAATAAAAGCACTGTAAGAAAAATGACTCATGTTTCCAAGCTGTCTAAAGTGATCACTTATCCCAACAAATGGTAATTCTTTCAAGACACAGTGGGCATGCACCATACTTATAAAAGTCTGGGAGAAAAGCCTTGCAATCATTTTTTTTTTAATTGTGTTAAAATCTATCAAAAGAATGTTTCTGGTAGGCTGTACCAGACAGGGTATGCTTAAAAACAAAAACAAAAACCACATGGATGTGGAAGCCAAGGTGGATTGGTGCAAGGGGGTCCTTGCTGAACATGCAGTCTCATTGGCTTGTTTATGCACTTGTTTATGTCCCTCTAATTGTTTTCCATTTTCTGCCCCCATTCGATAGAGTGCAAAGATGTGAACAAAGTGGCTTATTGCCCACTGGTGCTGAAGTTCAAGTTCTGTAGTCGAGCATACTTCAGACAGATGTGTTGTAAGACCTGCCAAGGACACTGACCCATGGAAAGCCAGAGAGAGCGCCTTGTCATTTCATCGTGGAAATGCGTCCATCAAAGAGAGCCACCCAGAGGAAGAGGATTGATGTCCTTGCAAATGCATTACCCTGTGGAAAACGTAACCACTGGTCAGCCCTAGCTGACAGGATTTCAATATTATTTTAACTTCTGTGAAGTGGGATTTATTGATCCAAAGTGCTGGACACGGTATTAAGGAGGGAATGCCAGATCGGAGAGATCCAAACAACACAGGGAGACTTGCTTACTGTGGAACGTTTGTGTTCTTTCGAGTAAATCCAATAGCCTGTTTACCTCCTTGGACCATTAAGATAATTTTTATTATGGACTTAGCAATGACACTGAATCCATTTGTATTTAAAACTGTTTAAAATGTAGCTGTTATGACTTGGTCAACTATGGAAGTAAAGAAGATTCAGAAATCTTAAGTCATAGCTTAAAAATATTTACTATACTCTATCTCACTACAACAGCACCACAATTTAAATTCTAAAACGGGCTTTTAACTGTAATTTAAGGAGCAATTATAAATCAAAAGTAATGAACGTTTGTATTATTTTTCTTCATTCCACGTAATTTCCTTAGGAATAATCCCCCTGTTCTGAACACTGCTGTGAGCCATATATAAACTATATTAAACTGAACAACAATGAAGGACTGAGTGTAAGGCAGTGCATCAGTTACTGCAGCTGTGCAAGTCTATAAATCCTGTGCTAAAAGACTGTGGCCAACTTGCCATCGTGCAAGTGAAGCTGAGATTTCCATTAAAACTTTAAGAGAAAAACATTTCAATTTCATGCAGAAGCCAGACCAGGGGGTACGGTAGAGACTGAAGAGCCAGGCCCTTTGCTGCCATCACACAAGATGCCTCAGTTCTTCCTCGAGTCACCCCAACTCAATCGTGTTTACATCCTCACCAGCCACAGAGCAGCTTCCGCCCCGCTGGATTGTTGCACGCGTGTTGAGCTTACTGAAACGATGCCGTGCAAAAGATAGACTGGCTCAGTAACAACCAGGCAGACCCTTTTGCTGACCATTGTGATGGGTTCCAGATGTCCCTTCTTTGATATAGCAGAAGGGCATTTATTTATATGAGAGCAAGTGTGTGTGTGTGCGGGCGCTTTTGAGTGCATGGGTTAGATGAGTGTGCTTGCACATAAATGTGCTATTTCTGTGAGTTTTAAAAGTAAGCAAGGGGTAACAACCAAAGAAGAAAAACTCATGAAGCCTAAAGACCATAAAGCATAATTCTAATAGTCACTCAACCAACTATTTTGTATTTTTTATGGATACTCTGAATGGCAATTAAATGTGAAACCCAAGTTTCTTGGGCAAGTCAAATTCTAGACTCCAATCCAGAATCCTAAATTAAATTGATTAGCTCATAGTTTCCCTCTCCGCAAGCTTCATATCATGCTCATCAAGAGATTCAACAGTGGGATTAAAAGAGAGAAAAAAAGAGGGTGCTTCTTTATATTTTGTACTTGAACCCTTGTAGCTTGCAGCAGGTTCTTGATGAATGTGCTCGTGTCCTACAGGTGTGTACACCATGCTGCACCAACACCTCAGGCTCCAACCAAATGGGCGACTTTGTAAAGATACTACTTTCAGCGAAAAGAGTATGTTTGACTTAAAACCCATCACCGTGTGCTCAGAATACACATCAGGTGTATCACCTACACTGTGACCTAAGGTAGATGATTAGTTTTTTTCAGAAAGGAAAAGAGACTCACAGACTTGAAAAACCAACCTAAACTTCAGGTTTGCTATGGACAGTCAGCTTGGGATGTTGTTCTGCACACTCAGTCGTGGTCATCACTATGTTTTCACCTGCTTTCTCTTTCAATACGTTAGCTCGTGTCCCTGAGCTTGCCAGAGAAAGCTACTGACAACACACAAAAATCGCCAGGGCCCCTATGTATACTGCCCTCAGAGGGCCAGCCAGGTGCCATCTAGTCCGTGAAGGGGAGGCAGCCCGTGAGCCACACGGCCCCGGCACTGAATTCACTTGGCCCCTTACAAAGAGCAGTTAACTTGGTGCTAATGCGTCCTGGTAAAATAAATAGAAGACGAGTGGTTTCTGTGGCATTTTAGGCATAGGTGTCCTGTCAGGATCTGTTTTTCCCTAACATAACTATCAGCTCATGTTTTTATTCCAAGAAGATTTCTTACACTATTCAGTCCGTTCTTCACCCCACCTGAAAACTAATGTTGTGAGGGCCGTTGCCCTGGGCCCCCTTGACTGACACTAGAAGAAGGGACAGCTAGTGTTCCCGCAGGAGTAGGCACCAGACCTGAGGCCAGGAGCAGAGAGCTTCCAGGCACCGCATTGGAGAACTCTGCTAAAGGGAACCAAGCACAGAATGTAACAGGACTAAACCTGAGTGGGGGAAACAAATCATATTCTGCAGCACATCACAGAACCGCTGCTAACTCTGTAGTCAACCACCGGGCTACATGATGCTCTCTTCCCAAATAATAGCAATAGGATTGTCAGTGGAGGCTGAGCCACCATGGCAGGCCCTCCGAAAGTAGCGTGCTATGTGGACTTAGGGAGCCCCAAGGAAACTGATACCCCATGGCTGAGAGCAGTACCTGCCACTGGCATAAAGCTTGCCAAAAAAGGAAAGGTGAATATACCCAACTGATTAAAGCCCTTGAGATCTAAGTGACTCCCCCAAACAGTCCATTTCATTAGGAATTTTATTGGAGTGAATGTCACATAGGTATCCTTAATAATACAGAATGAAATTACCTTTGTATTATTGTGATTAGTTGTTGCTTATTATTTTATACTCAGTATTAATGTGGTACACTGTTACTTTTTTTTTTGCTTTTGTAAATTATATTCTAATTTATTGCCATGTTTCCTAACACTTGTCCTACATTCATTCTCCTGCTTGTAATGAAAATGAAAAAGTCATTGTAACACTTGATGGAGTGAAATTCCACACCAGGCACAGATTTTTTTTTTAACATAGATAATTTAGTAAAAATAAAAATTCAGCTTGTAAGAATGTCTCAGATGAAAGTTGTCTATTCCCTGAAAAGCTGGTGTTAAACTTGTAGTATGGGGAAATCTATCTTTTGTTTTTTTTTTTTGTTTTTTTTTTTTTTTTTTTTTTAATTTTTATTTATTTATGATAGAGAGAGAGAGAGAGAGAGAGGCGCAGAGACACAGGCAGAGGGAGAAGCAGGCTCCATGCACCGGGAGCCCGACGTGGGATTCGATCCCGGGTCTCCAGGATCGCGCCCTGGGCCAAAGGCAGGCGCCAAACCGCTGCGCCACCCAGGGATCCCAGAAATCTATCTTTTGGAATATCACACTACATTATCCAAATTATCCGGGAAGCATCCAGGATTGAGATAATTCATTGCATCCTTATTACCCTCCCCTGAGATTGCATATATTTGTATTTTAATACTCTTAAATACAAGGGCTTTGGGTATTTCTGGTGGAGCTCTAGCCCCAGATGCCACTAGTCAGCTATTCTAACCCCAGAAAGGAAGTCCAGATTGACCCATGACTCTTTTGCCCCCTCCTCCTTTTGCATTTCATATGAATTCTTTAGCATTAGAAGAGGATGCAAGATATTTCATTGTGGAAAAGGTACTGAACAAAAGTTCATACTTGGAAGGATTTTTATACTTGGATTCAGCAGGGAGCACAGAAACATGGTGGACATAGTTTTCCACCTTAGTTCGGCCACTGCAGAGCTGGGGTGTACTAGCAACATGCAAAAGTAACTACACAATTTTTGAAACTCAGCAAAATTAAGATGAGGGTGACCCTCCTGCATGCTTTGCTACTTGAGTATGTTCATAATGACAATTTATCAATGACCTAAGAAGATGTGGAATGCCCAAGCAGGTTGTGCTTCAATCTGCTTACCTCCATATCCACCCACACACATAGCTTTTTCTGCTACAAGAAATGAGGTGCGGTGAGTAGATGGTCCTGGAGAGTATTTCCCCAGGATCACTCTAGGAGCCAGAAGTGGCTGGAATATTATGAAGACTCTGAGGCCAACTGTATCAACTTCCCACCGCATTTGCAAAGGGTAGTAGTTCTGCTAGGGGTTGGGGAGGAGGCAATAACAAGAACTAAGTTTTGCCTTAGCTTAGGTTCCTCAGAGGCTAGCCTATCTTTCCATCAACAGTGGTTTTTAAGCTTCCAGTTAACTGTTTTCTCTCTCTGAAATATCTAAAGGGTACTTTCCTACTTAACAGTGCAGACCCCAAGGACAGTCTACCCTCTGTGGAGATTCTTCTGCTCTCTGGAGAGCACTAATATCAGCCTTAAGCTTTTATGCTCCAAAAGGTCAAATGACATTTTTCCCCCCGGGTGAATTAGGAAGAAAGTTGGGTATTGATCTTTGTAACAAAAATGTGTGAATTTGTGTGACTAGGATAAGATTCATTTCTTTTAAAAGATGGGGGGGGGGAATGCAAGTTAGAAAAAAAAAGTCACAAGTCCAGGAGGACTGGAAAATTCTAAATAAGTGGTTGCAAGAAAGAGAAAAGATCAGTCCCTGGAAAAAAAAAGTGACAGATAAGCTGCATTTGGAATTTTGTCTCATATCACCAGAAAGTGTGGAATAAACTGACATCTGTTTTCAAAAAGAACAGCTGTTCACAATGGTTTTGTGCCTCAGACTTGAAAACCTCAAGCTATAACTTAAAAAGAAAATGGTCTTTTCTCCCATCTTTTCCTCAGGAGGTTATTTCTAGCATTTATTGTCCTTCGTTTCATCCACAGATGGTATCTGAGGCCCAAAATCGAACGGCAGTTTGATAGTGTCTCCACTCTTGGGGGCAACCAAGGTTATGCTTGTGTTGTCTCTCGGTTGCTGGCTCCTGTTAGCCCACTGAAAGCCTTGAGCCACACAGGTGATGAAAGATCATTTTCAGAATGTCCAAACCCCAGGGATTAGGGAGCCTGATTAGTCCTGTTCACCTCAGGGCATGGAACGTCATGCCAGACCAGTCTAGATTTCATCGCTCCAGACTTTAAGTTTTTTTTTTTTTTTTTTAATTCCAACCAGAGATCTCTTCTTGGACCTTGGCTTGGATACCTTACCTTAGAGATGTTTCACATACGAGGGGGGAAGTTAACCCACCAGCTGCAAGCCTCACCGAAGTCAGACTGCCTTCTTCAGGTCATTGGCTCCACCGTGGTGGCTTCCACTAGCTCAAGGCCAGTGTGATTCTTGAAAGAGGCTAGTCTGTGCCCCCAGCAAGGGCTTTTGTGGATAGCAGGCCACCTTATGGGCCCACAGGGCAGTAACTGTGAAGAGGCCCCTGAAATCCTAAGCAAAGGTATCAGCAGGAAGCTCTAGTCCAGGGTGGCCTCTGTGTCTAAAGAGTAGCATCAGCCACGGTCATTCATTTAGATAACCAATATTTGCTGAGCACCTGTTGCACACAGGCTCTATGCCAGGCACTTAACACGTGTTCTCTCATTGAATGGGTTACAACAAAACTACGAGGACAACACTGTCCATCGCTAGGTAGACAAATTCCAAAACTGGGGCTCAGAGAGGTTGCGTAAGTTGCCAGGGGTCGCAGAACGAGTGAAGGGAGTGTCACCTCTTTGGCACATGGAAAGAAGCTGCCTGGTCTGCATCTGGGACCTGGAAATTTGGAAGGATGCTCCTCTACCAGAGAGAAGGTGACTCACCAGGCCAGAGGAAATGGGTTCCGCTTTCCTGGGAAGCAGCGGGCCTAAGGCCCTGGGCAGGGCTCGGGGTCAGGGAAGGGTGAACTTTGGGCTCCTGTCTCCGTAGGTGGTGGTGTTCACTACGAAAATTCCTATGTCTGGTGACAAAATTATACACGGGGACCCAAAGTGGTTTCCAAGCATGTAGTTAGAGATCGTGGGAAGAGGAGGAAAGTAAAGGGCAGAGATATTCAAGGATGGATGGTGTCTGCAATGGCTGTTAGCAGCCAAGTACAAGAGAAGGCTCTTACCTCCCCTGAAATGTCCTGTTTTGAATCACAGAGCCTGTTCCTGTCTGACAGCCCCCCACACCATTTCCAGACATGCCAGATGGCCTCACTGACCTATTTCAACACAACTGGAGCAGAATGATTCCTGTGTTGGCTTCGGGTAAGTTTCAAGAAAGGTGGGTTTCTCTGTTACAGTGAGAGCGAGACCATCAGGTTGCTGCCAGCAAGCACATTCTTTGACCTTCTGTGGTGGGTCCACAGAGTGGAATCAGGTGTTCTTTCAGCCCATGCCAGAATGTACTGGCCGCCCAACTGGCCACCTGCCTCCACCCCACCGACCGGGCTTTGGCTGGCCCTCTACCAAACAGCTGTGCCGGGAGCCACAGGTGGCCGCCCACGCTTGTGCCCAGGCCAGCAGCTGCATTGGCCTGACTCAGCCTGGTGAGATGGACCTCGTGTGCCTCTGCCCCTCTGCCCCAACTCCTTCCCAGCCAGGGGCCGCGGGGAAGGAAAACTAAACCTTAACTACACTAAGAAATGATTTTGTGGTCGAAAGGCAATCAAAAAACTTACTGTTCTCTTCTCCATCATCGATTTGGGTATTTTATTTCTTAATGATTCAGATGAACTTGTAAATGAAGAGACATTTAGTTCCTGTGTTAGGGGGTATCTTATCATAAATATAAGAACTGCCTGGTGCTATGTATCTATAAATATAAAAACAAAGCAGGAATACAACTCACCTTCCAAAAAAAAAATGTGTCTAGGGAAATCATCCTAGGTGTCTAGATAATAACTACACACAAGAATATTATTTGATATACTGAAAAAACACCCACAGAAGTGGCTAAAATAGGAGTCTGAATTAAAGTGGGTAGCAGGGACGCCTAGGTGGCTCAGCGATTGAGCATCTGCCTTCTGCTCAGGTCGTGATCCCGGGGTCCTGGGATCGAGTCCCACATGGGGCTCCCAAGGGGACCTGCTTCTCCCTCTGCCTGTGTCTCTGCCTTTCCCTCTCTGTGTCTCTCATGAATAAATAAATAAAATCTTTAAAAAGTAAATGAGTAAAGTGGATAGCAAGACAAAAGATGTTATCTCAGCCAAACTCATTGCCATAAGAAATAAAATGTTTCACAGTTTTAAACTGTAGAACAGAAAAAAGCAAAACTGAGAAATTAAATAGTTTATTTTGAGATTAAAAGGAGAAAGTTCTGAAACAAGATAATAACTTGGAGCCACATTTAGTTTTGAAGATTTTCTGAATGTAGGCGGGGCTAGGAAGATGTTATTACCTACTATCCTTAGGGTTCACCTTCCCATCAATGTGGCAAACTCTTCCCGGAGGGAAATAGTGGGAGACACACTGTTCTATTTCTCAACTGGAGAAACTACATGTACCAACCATCTCTTATCTCTTATGTCTGGCTTTTTTTTTTTTAAGTTTATTTATTCATTTTTAAGTAATCTCTACACTCAACATGGGGCGTGACCCCCAGCGCAAGAGTGGCAAGCTTTTTCAACTGAGCCACCCAGGTGCTCCTGACTTTTTAAATCGATACATTAGGACTTAACACTCCAGTTGAGTGTTGTCCCCTTCAGAGTAATCACCAGATATCACCCTGTACTCATTGGGAGAGTAAAATCATCATTCAAGACAGTTTTTAAATTGTTTGTTTGGATTATCTCCCAGGGTAGAATCGATTTGAATTTTGCAAAAGCCCCAAACCAAGTCTGGTGAGTAATCTTCGTATAGTCATCTTGGCTACAGATACCTTCTGCGCCTTACAAATTGACCCCAGGGATACCACAAAAGGAACTCCAAATATGCTTGGGGTGAGTGACTACTTTAAAAGATTTCACTCATTTGTATACCAAAGTGCTGGTGCTTTGTCTAAAAACTATTGGCATTGCTTTATAATCCAACTTAAAAATAACATAACATTTCACTGAATGTTTTACTACTGCAGATGCTAATATTATCTGGAACTGGGCCACCTGAAAGACATGTTATCTGCTAGGGAGTAGAAAGATCTCTTGACCTCCCAGGTTGAGTAACCCTTCGATCGAGGAAACCAAACCACTTCTCAGACCTGGAAGTTAGCGAACAGCTGTCCTTAGAGGATTCTCCTTCCTGGAGTCTCTGGAGCAAAAAAACAAAAACAAAACAAAACAAAACAAAAAAACTGTCCTTCCAGAGAGCTAATTAACCAAGGTCTGTCAGCAACATTAATGAAGCTGTGGCTGAGTGTGTAAGACTTGGAGCTGTGCTTCTTCATCACTGAGTCAGCAGCCGTGCAGATGTGCCCTGATTTAGACCATTCTACACGTGTTGAATTTATGTAGCTTGAAGCATTTCCCATTTGCTTAAATGATAATTCTGAGATGAGCCTGTCCTCTAACTAGCTGTGTTGGGCTAACAACCCAGTTTTGAGTGTCTTCCTCATTGGCCTGTCTTCCTCCCGGAGTTATCAAGGAAGTTGTTAATGATGTGTAAACAGATACTATCTTAAGGAATTTTGAGTTTGTCCTTTGAAGACGATAATTACTCTCTATCTCACTTTGAAGTGTGAATTTTCACCATGGGCTTTTTATAAATCAGATACTCATCTATATCAAGACATAAATCAAATTTTTTTTCACATTGTTGCTGGAACATGCCTCAAAATCCATGATTTTTACATACACACACACCCCCATCTCCCAAGAACCAAATCATTTCAGATTCATACCCTCTCTCCCCAAACAACTTGAAAAAAACCTCCTTGGGTGGCCAGGAATTTTTGTTTCTCAAAATTAAGAATGACAGCCATGGTCAGGGACACGGTTGGAGTCCATTGTCACTATGCATCAAGAAAACTTCACTTTAAACATGTTTACATTTTCACCCCAAATAGTTTAACCAGATTGATCTTTTTTATCAACGTCATAATAATTCCATTGTCAATAATTAACTAGGAAAAAAACCCTGATAAGACAGGCAGAGGGGGTCTCTTCGGGGAGTTCTAATGAGAAGAGGAATGAGCGATCATGTATTTATTTAATGCAATGTCCTCTGTAAGAGCAAGGGGTGCTGAGGAGTGAGAAGTGTTTCTTAGACTGTTGAAAATACGTGATACAATATCCTTTGGTTTAGGCAAGAAATTAACAACTTTTGTTTGTTTTTTTTATTCACATTGGAAAATTTCAAACCTATGCAAAAGTTAGAGAGACTAATGTAGTGATGGCTCCTCCCTTAGCTTCCACAATTATCAACATGCCCAGTCTTGTTTCCATCTACTCTTCTTCTCTACGGTGGCTTCATTGAAGCAGACACCACCACGTCATTTCATCTTTAAATACTTTGGAATCTATCTCTAAAAGATGAAGACTCTTAAAAAAAAAAAAAAACAGCTAAGCACTGTTAACAAGATATTTATATTTTCATCATAAAATTATTGAATTGGCTCCATACTGTCATCAGATTGTACACCCCTCATGCGCACCTTAGGGAGTCTATTCCAGGCGGTATTATAGGTGCATTCTGTCCCTTATCTTGTCATCATCATTATTGATTTTCTAGAGGACGAAACAGGGGCCGGGAGAGATTGAGGGATTCCTTTTCTGGCAAGTTGAGCCTCGCAGGCTTGCAGAAGACCAGGATTTATGAGAAAACAGTTCTTCCACCACCAGTGCCTGTACTGTTTCTCTGTTGCAAATCACATTTGGGAAGAGGAACATCCAGGTCTTTGCTTGTCGGTCCCAGAAGAGTGTTATAAAAAACAAGTAACTCATGGAGAAAACAAATCCTCCTCTGGCCCCTCTGACCATGGCTGGTTTGAGCCTTAGTCGCATAAGACAGCATTCCGTGGTGTAACTGCCTTGTTGCTGCAGATGACTTCAGCCGTAATTTTTTTTCTTTTTTCCTTTTTTTTTTTTTTTTTTACAATCAGCACGTCAAAAGCTACTCTGGTTAATGAAACTTCTCTCAGACTTCCCCTTCAGTCTCCAACTCCATTGCAAAATTTCCAGCTGTAACCATTAGTAATTAATTGTAACCAGGCTCAACCATGGAATAAAGTGTGTAATTAAAAGTTATTTTCAGGGCAGCCCCGGTGGCCCAGCAGTTTAGTGCTGCCTTCAGTGCAGGGCCTGATCCTGGAGACCTGGGATCGAGTCCCATGTCGGGCTCCCTGCATGGAGCCTGCTTCTCCCTGTGCCTGTCTCTGCCTCTGTGTGTGTGTGTGTGTGTGTGTGTCTCTCATGAATAAATAAAAAAATCTTTAAAAAAAAGTTATTTTCATAGGGAAGTATAGTGATGTTAACAAACACATTTCTGACAATTGATTTTTTTTTTAATGGGGTGGTGTAGAGAGAGAGCAATAAAACAAATACAGCAAATGTTAACAAATGGTAAATATAGGTGATGGATAGATACATGGTAAGAAAAAGAGTTCATCCCCATAGAAAGTGTGTGTGTGTGTGTGTGTTTATGTGCATGCATATGTCGGTGTATGTGGGGAGGTAGTGTGCATGGGGGGTGTATGGAGAGAGAGAGAGAGAGAGAGAGAGCAATAGTATAAACACTAAAGTTGGGACGCCTGGGTGGCTCAATGGTTGAGCATCTGCTTTTGGATCGGGGCGTGATCCTGGGGTCCCGGGATCGAGTCCTGCATCTGGCTCCCTGCATGGAGCCTGCTTCTCCCTCTGACTGTGTCTCTGCCTTTCTCTGTGTCTCTCATGAATAAATAAATAAAATCTTAAAAAAAATAAAATAAAAATAAGAGTTAAAGCTTAGTGCACTACTCTTTTCTTTCCTTTTTCTTCTTTCTAAGCAGGAAACCAAGTGAAGTACAACAGTTGGATTCACAAGTCCTACATGTAAAGAGTGGCCAGAAAGGAAAGCAACTGGGCTAAAAACCAATTCTGAGTCCTAGTCCAAGAATGAGTTTTTCTCAAGTCAAAGCAGTGGTTCCCAGATTTTCAGATTTCATGGACCAGTAAAATTTCAAAACTACTTTGGAGACTGATGTAGAATTGGTAGCGTTTCACTTTGCCAAGTAAGGATATTTAAAAAAAAAAAAAAACTATCAGTTACTATTCCCATAAAAGGTACCTTTCTAGAAGAAAGTACATTTTAACTGCAAAAAAGTGAATGCATTTCATTTCACTTTAGTAGAAGTCACTACGTTGTCCTTATTTTTGTATTTAATATGTTTTCAAATAAACTTTTCAGTTGCAAGTAGACAAAACTAAACAGGTGATTGAAACACCAAAGGCAGGACCGTTCCTAGGTGAAGCCCACTGTGCCACTAAGGCCTGGAGAACCCAAGGGGCTCCTCTCCCACCTTTTTCCTCTGCCTGTCTCTAGCCTGTCAGGGGGCTCCCTTCATCTGTAAGACAGCAACAGCAGTTCCAGGGGCACACACAGAAGAGCCAGCAGCCATCCAAGAGCAGAGGCTGGTGTGTCAGCATCAAGGAGGAAGTTCAGAGTGTTCAGAGACCCCGCACATTTGCCCCCCCCCCGCCACTTCCCCCACTGCCCCCCACCCTCCCTGGACACAGTGGCCAGAACTGAGCCACAGTCCATATGCTAGCAACAACTCCTGGAAACTGCCTCTTCCACAAGGGACAGGGGTCAGCTGTTTGTGGGACCAAGGGACTATGTTAGGTCTCTGAAGGCGTCATCTGAGGCTAGCACGCCTGAGTGTGAAGCCCGTTATTTGAGAGCAAATCGCTTAAAGCTTCCCTTGCTGAGGCCTGCAGAGCCTGTTGAGCATCTCTCTAACAGTCTAAGAAACGCTTTATTTAGTTCCATCCAAGTTTAGAGCAGAGATCTGTGTAAATAATGCTCAAAGTCTTCCTGCATTGCAAGGGAGCCTGAAGAAGCCTGGCCAAGTGATATCATAGCTCTGTTGAGAAAAGCGTGAATAATCTCCCATCATTTTACCCCCAATTGAATATGGACAATTACTCATCTTTATTAACTGCCTTCTTGAATTATTCATGAAAGCAAAGGTATTCAAACCCACAGAACTGGCCTTGCCATATAAAGGAAATTGTAACAGCTCCTAGTGAGACTTGTTAGTGTAATTATGGGGAGCTTTTTCATATGTCAGACAAGCTATGAAAAATGTGATCAGCCCACAGACAATTTTAAAATACCCTGTTAGCCTGAAGTTGCAGTCGCTTTCATGATATGTACCACCCCTGAAACTGTGTAGAAGATAAATTGCAATGTAAGCAAAAATTGAAGATGAAAAGATTTCCAGGATGAGATGAGAGAATGAAGCAATAAGACAGAAGTTCTCTTCCCCCCACCTAACAAAATAAAGCAAACAAAAACAAAAAAAGAAGAAGAATTAAAACAACAACAACAAACCCTACTAGCAGCAAACACTCTAGAGTCGTGGAATAATTTTCTGCCCTCAATATTGAAGAATAAGTACCTGAAGAAAAGTCTGGTACTGCCCCAAAATCTTGATACAAATTCCAGCTTTGCCCCCACCCATCCTAAATAGTATGTAGAAAAGAAGGTGAGTCAACAAGATCCTGAAATTCTCATTAATACTTTCAACCATCAGAAAAAGCAAGCTGACAGACTGAATAGGTGGGAAATTCAAGAAGTCCCTGCCTACCGGGACCGCATGCAGGTTTGAGAAAGGCCACAATCTATGAAAAAACACAATGGGCATGCCTCAGAAAGTCAGTGTAGACTTCCCATATGTTTCAGGAATTCCACATTTGGGTATATTACCCACAGGAATTGGAAACAGACTCCAAGGCTTCCAGTGGCAGGGTCTGGTCTGGGGAAGCAGAGGCAGGTGTCATGTCCAGCCTCGAAGGTGGCAAGCAGCAGCCCTTGAGACTTAATCAAGATAAAAAGCTTCTGCATAGCAAAAGAAACAGTCAACAAAACTAAAAGACAACCTATAGAATTGGAGAAGATATTTGCAAATGACGTATCAGATAAAGGGCTAGTATCCAAGATCTATAAAGAACTTATTAAACTCAACAGCAAAGAAACAAACAATCCAATCATAAAATGGGCAAAAGACATGAACAGACATCTCACCAAAGAAGCCATACACATGCTCCGCATCACTTGCCATCAGGGAAATACAAATCAAAACCACAATGAGATCCCACCTCACCCCAGTGAGAATGGGGAAAATTAACAAGACAAGAAACAACAAATGTTGGAGAGGATGTGGAGAAAGGGGAACCCTCTTGCACTGTTGGTGGGAATGTGAACTGGTGCAGCTACTCTGGAAAACTGTGTGGAGATTCCTCAAAGAGTTAAAAATAGAGCTGCCCTATGACCCGGCAATTGCACTGCTGGGGATTTACCCCACTGGATGTTATATATTGGCAAATTGAACTCCAATAAAAAATTTAAAAAATAAAAAAAAAAGAAGCAGCCCTTGAAGCAGCCCAAGAAGCAGGCTAAGATGGATGAGGAAGATAAGGCATTCAAGCAGAAACAGAAGGAAGAGCAAAAGAAACTCTAAAAGCGAAGGCCATAGGGGAGGACCCTACCGCCACCCCTACCCCCAGCCCCACCACAAGTGGAATTAAGAAATCCAGCAAAAAAGGAAGCTGCTCCTGGTGCCCGAGGCTATGGTGATCCTTAATTCCATTCCTGTTTGAACATCTGGATTCCCTGTCATAGCACCTGTTGCCACCTATAGCTGGAATGAAGTGCAGTCTTAGATCCTGTTGTACATTTAAGAATAAACTTCTTTTTAAAAAAATCATTAAAACAACAACAACAAAACAGAGAGTCTTTCCAAGGGACATGTATTACACCTACGTTCAGAGCAGCATTATTCACAATAGTCAAAAGGTGAGAGCAACCTAAGTGTCCGTCAACAGATAAACAGAATGTGGTTCATCATACAATGGAATATTACTTGGCCTTAAAAAGGAAGGGAATTCGGACATGTGCTACAACATAGATGACACTTGAGGACGTTATGCTAGGTGAAATAAGCTAGTCACACAAAAAAAGCGAGTATTGTATGACTCCACTTATGCGAGGTACCTAGAGTGATCAAGTTCATAGAGACAGAGAGTAGAAGGTGGTCGCCAGGGGCTTAGGGGAGAGGGAGTAAAAAAGTTTGTCTTAATGGGCAGAGAGTTGCAGTTGGAGAGAATGAAGAAGTTCTGGAGATGGATGATGGTGATACCCGTACAACAATGAATGCGCTTATGCTACTAAACTGTGAGCGTGAAAATGGTTCAGTTGTAGATTATATGCTGTGTATATTGGACCGCAACTTTAAGAAGAAAGAAAATCCACAAGGTCTTGCCAACTTCTGAAGCACCGTCCAGATATCCGGAAACGATCCTCAGGCCACAGGGTAGGGATGCACTAGCTGGATAAGTGACTTGCTGTGGTGGAATGTACTGTTGTTCCCAGCTGCTCCCCTCCTTCCCCATCCTTGCCCTTTGCCACGTGACTGGAAGTGCTCCCTCCTATGGAACAGAGTCTGCTTCCCTGCCCATTGACTCTGGGCTTGGCCATATGACTCACCGTATTTAGCAAATGGAATTTGAACGAATATGATGTACTTGATATCCTGGCCCTTGGTGGTTGGCTCATTCCTTTTTTCCTTTAAGATTTTATTTATTTATTTATTTATTTATTTATTTATTTATTTATTTATTTATGAGAAAGAGAGAGAGAGAGAAAGCACAAGCAAGAGGACAGGGGAGAGGGAGAGGGAGAAGCAGGCTCCCCACTGAGCAGGGAGCCCAACACAGGGCTTGATCTCTGGACCCAGAGATCATGACCTGAGCCGAAGGCAGGTATTTAACTGACTGAGCCACCCAGGTGCCCTGGCTGAGTTCCATCTTGGATGGTCATCTGAGTGCACGGAAAGGACACATCCACACCAAGAACAGGGAAATGTTGACATGTTAGCACATGTCGTGTGTAGCAATGGAATGATCCTCTTTCCTCACATTTTCGTGTCTCCATAACCACCTCTTCCATATGCCCCCCCCCATAAGGGGAAATGCTGCCCGAATATGTTGCCTTAGATAGAATGTTCTTTTCTGCCACATGCCTAGCTTCCCAGTCTTATGAGCCAAGTTGTAGCTGAGAGTGACTATTCTGAGATTGCATTGCGAAATCTTTCCTCCTCCAAATTTATCTAGAGAAATGAAAAGAGCCCATCCTTACGAGCTCATGGGAGGATTCTGGAGCTCTTGCCAGAGCACCAAGAGGAAAATCCACTGCTTCAAAAGACAGGGGTGTCCAAACCTGCAGTGGCGGGAGCATGAATCACTGTAGCCCAATCCCTCAACTTTCCTCCTTAGCTCGTATAAATATACTCCTCGTTGTTCTTGGTTTTCTTTTCTATTTTAAAATTCAGAATTTTTATTCTTCTACTTGAGATGTCTAAGTTGCTAAATCTGGGGGCAGATGCTCTCTTTCTCGATGTAAGTCTACAGGAATTCTTGCCTCTTCCCTTAGTGTCTGCCCAAAATAGGTACAGTTCTGAGAGCTGCTGCTACCCACAAAGTGCAGGCTGCTGTCCCCTGGTCTGCAGAGCAGACAGAGGGAAGGAGAGAGGGTTTGTTTGTTTTTTTGTTTCTTTTTCTTTTTTTTTTTTTTTTTGCAAAAAAGGCCTGTGGCAGAAGCCTGGATACACACACATGCCAGACGGAAAATAGCCCAAGATGATGATCTCAACTTATTCTTGATTGCTAATTTCTAGTTGCTGTACTGAACACAGAGTTAGAAACATTGTGTGCTCGGAGGGTTTGCAGTCTAAACTGCCAATGGTATGCCCTGTGCATGAGGCTGGTCAATAAATATTATTTGATGAACCGGCAGCCTGTTAGGAGGGAGGAACACACTGGCTCTCTGAATAGTTCAAGTACTCAGTCCAAGAGGAGAGAAATGGGATTCAGCCAGAAGTTGAGAAGTAGTAACAAAATGATGAATAATCATGCCTATTTATGAGCAAGGAGGGTTTTTTTTTTTTTTTTTTTTAATACCACAGAGCCCAGGAACTTTTGAACACAGCTCCCAGTCCTGCCCAGTGGCTCAGGAAGTTTGAGGGACAGAATCATCCCCATTTTTGAGGAGGAGAAGTTGAGTTATGAAGACATGAGTCAGCTTTTCCGTGGTCATATGGTACAAATGGTCCCAGAGTTAGGTTTCCTGACTTCCAGCCAAGGAAGGCATTTTTCATACCTCTGGCCTCCTTCACAGGACTCTTCTGATACAAATGTCACCTGCCAAACATCCCAAAAAGGCCCAACATGGCTTTGGCTTTGTTTCCAAGTTGGCCAACGGTTGGCAATGTGAAATGGAGACCTTCTCCCAAAGGGGCAGGAGAACAGCAGAACGGGAGTGAGTGCAGCTCAGGTCAGTGTCCTGTGCTGGAGGGAAGCAGACAGTCACCAGACATCTCTGCTGTCCCTGATGTGTGGCCCTCCACAGGTGACAAACAAGAAAGACTTGCCTCCTAGGGATCAGATGGCCATCTGAAGCACTGGTTAGCACAGTTGGCACAGTCTCCACACATGACTGGCTCAGCTCAGCCTCATCTCTGAAAATTAGCATATGGCTCAAAAAACCCTGTAAGTGCCCACAGGCACTGCTACCTCCATTCTGCTACTCTGGGCAGCGTGAAGTTGAGTATCAGCAGAAGGAACAATCAATACCCTGACTTATCCGGAAAAAAAATGAAATGCAAGCCAACTAGTTTAACCAAAGAAGCAAGATACTGGGGTTTTTTTTCCCTTAAAAAGAACAAAAACAAATTTAAAAAGCAATTCACCAAAGAAGACAAAATACAAAATTGCCAGGAATTGCCAGTCAGTAGAGATTTGGCATTTGAGGGTGGTGGACCAGCTGTCCAAGATGACAGGATTGTTGTTGATGGGTCTGGGCCTCCAGGGAGGTGGACTTTGGATGGTGTTGCCATGGCCTGCTCACACTTGTTTACATCTGTTCCTTGGAATACTAAAACAGCATTGTAGTCCATGGCCTATGCCTGAGAAACCTAGCTGCTGTCCCCTTGGAAATACAGAGGGCCCCGTCTTAAAAAAAATCTTTGAAACACGGTCAGCCAGAGGGCACAAGTGACACTGAGGCAGAAAAAGCACTGTGTGAGTGGTCAGAAGAGGTGTTTCCTGCCTCTGCATCTATCAACTCTCTGACACCTCTGGCCACAGTTTCCTTAGATAAAATGGAGCTCATGCTTACCTACTCTACATGTTGGTGTGAGACTCAAATGACATCCCGTAAAATGCACTGTCTGGAGGTTGTTTTATCCCAGGGCTGTTGCCTTGGCTTGTGGTAAATCTCAAGGCGGTCCTATATCAGCATCTCCATCACACATAGGGGTTGGCCTGCCACCTCCCCTCAGTCCTTGGAGTGTGTATGTGCTGCTCTTTGGATATTCCTGTGGGTGGATCATCATTCCTGTTGGATGATTGTCAACCAGCAACCGTAATACTCCAATGTATGTCCTTCTTCCTGGAGCTTATTCGCTAGAATCCAATGTTGGCTCTACTTCAGGCAAAGGTACTGAAGATTCTGGCAAAGCTTAGAGTATCTCCTAAACTTGCCCCCCAAGAATACAGTCCTACAGAAGATCATTTGACAAATCCTGAGACTCAGCAGCATTCTCTCCAGATCGAAGGGAGAACTGAGAAGCCAGGACTGAAACTGGAAAGGCAACACTTCACTAAAAACGAAAAGCTTGAAATGATCGCAGTGAACCTATGAAGACAAAAGCCACACCTAAATCATGACTTGCACTTAGATTGTGGAGGAATAGAATTCCTCAGGGTCTGTTCAGCCCCCTCTTCTTGAAAAGAGCCTCTCCATCCATCAGGTGAGAGCCTCACAGACCTATCTGGGTCATGTGGCCCTACTTACTTGGTGTTAGCTCATCTGGTGGACCCTTGGCCAGGATGGGCCAATGGAACTCCATGGGAATGTGGAGCTGGGATTCAAGGATGCAGCCAGGGTCTGAGTGTGGCTGGACTGGAAGGACATACACACTTGCTCTGTGGAGCAGACACCTTCCATCGTGTGCACGGAGGCACAGAGAAGGCTGACCTCAATAGAGAGGAGAAAAAGCAAATAGAGTCAGCCAGAGATGTAAGCCCATCAGGCTCCAAGGAGGGAGTAGCTGCCTTGGCTCCTGACAGTGCCCCAGGCTTTGATTCTAGTCCCCTCCTCCCCTGTTATTCCATGAGATGCTTCTGAATCCTTATACCATCTTCCTTTTCTCACTTACACTAGACTGAGTTTGTTTGTTTGTTGTTGTTGTGAGTTCATTTATATTATCTGCAATTCTTATAACCTTAAAGGATCCAGAAACCTGCAGGTCAAGTGAAGGCATTTAGGCTTTATCCCATGAGCCGTGAGGACCCTGAACAGCCAGTAAAACCAGGAGCTCCTCAAACCATCACTTAAAGAAAGTGTTGAAAGGTGTCTGATGCAACATCTTGCAGTTAACAACCACCACTCAATAAATGGTTCTTGAAGTACACGAATTTAAGTCGTGTACTTCAAAAAAAGTCTTGTACAGTGTAGGATACTACACTGCAGTTCAGCAAAGGAGACAAAGATGGTGAGATAGCCTTCACTCCTCTTCAAGACAATCTGATGACCTGGTGTTTAGCAGGTGACACCTGGGAACCTCCATCTCTTTCAGAATATGTCTCTATGTTCTGACCCCCAGTAGTGTTTAGATGGTACAAGAAAGGCAATATTTATGGAGATTTCTTTTACATATGGTAGTCACAAGTGATGGATATTTACAAGAAAAGATGTTTCCCAAATACATATACATATTATGCAAATACTGGGGGGGTAAACATTTCCATTCCAAGGATGCGGTACTTCTCAACCCTCCTCTCAATATGCTATTCAGGTAGCCCCCACTTTTCAAAAGTTTGCCTTATGCCACTTCACTATTGCAAAAGACCTGCATTAGTACCTGTTTTCACTAACTGAAAGCATCAAGCCACATGGCTCCAAACTTGAGTCTGTGAGTATGTGTGCTTTCTCTCAATTTATTTTGTGCATTTGTTAGCGAGACGCGTCTGAAGGTATCAGAAAAGCATACGAGGGATCATTTTTGGGGGTCTGGGAACTCTCAAAAAATTTTCCATATAAATTAATGGTAATGACTCCTCCGCTTTGTGTCATGTTGGTTTATGAAGGTTTTTAGAGGAGGATCCTACTTTCAGGTAGTGGGGGAAACCTGTATTGGAGACTGTGCTAGGGACAAGAGAGGACTAGATGGAGACAAACCAGAGAATGAACACACAAATCCCCGTATGAGAGGACTTAATATTAAAGAATGAGGTCTTTGACCGAGTATATTTGGCAATTCTTAGTCTTTATACCTATCTTTAAATATCTTAAAAGATTTTCAAGTTGGAGAGAAAATAGACTTGTCATGGGCTATTCCAGAGAAGGAATCTACAGGCACCTTTTTCATCCAAAATAGCAACACTGCCCCAATATTATACAGTTGGAATGTTCTTTCTACCTCTTCCTTTGACAGCTACCGTGCCTAGCCTCATAGTGGGCCAGTCAGGGAATCTGTGCCTTGGTTTTTCCCATTGTTTGGTATGTGAGTGACCCAAGGGTTCTCCTTCCCATTGATATCTTAGTATGTTCAAGGCTTTGATAACAACATGCCACAGACTGAGTGGCTTACAAAACAACAGAAATTTATTTCTCACAGTTCTGGAGGCTGGAAGGTCGAGATCAAGGTGTCAGGATGTCCACGTTCTGGTGAGGGCTCTCCTCCTGGTTCATAGCTGGAGGCTTCTCGCTGTCATCTCACATGGCAGAGGGGGCAAGGGAGATTTATAACAATAATCCAATTCATGAGGGTTGCAACCTCCCAAAGGCCTCACCTCCCAATACCATCAGCCTTGGGCATGAGGGAAGGGCAGATATAGAGAGGGGTGGTTAGAATTCCAACATAGGAATTTCGGGGGGCACACAGATATTCAGACCATAGCGATTCAGTTCACATGGCAAGCAACTGAACAAGTCCTTCCCAGGACCTGTAAGAGCTGCCCGACAAGAAGCAGGCTGTCTCTCAGCACCAGGTCCTAGCATGGGGCTTGTCCACAGAGAGCCAACAAGCATCTTTAAGGGGAACATTGGAGGAAGTGAAAAATCAAGATGTCTTCTGCATTAACTATGATCCCTTCAGCTTCTTGACCACTAAATAATAGTAATATTTTTCCTTCACAAATTACTCACTGAGGAAGAGAAAATAGTGCATAGTACATGCCACAGAGGAAGAAAAAAAAAAGACAGCAAAACATTGTAAATAAATTAATACTGGACTCAATTACAATCCAAATGTCCTACCCAGCTCGTCTTTTTTAACCTCTAGGTCTCCTTCTAGAATACAGGTTCCTTGAGGACAGGGTCCATGTCTTCTGTGTTTTGTTTCATTTCTGTATCCCAGGACCTGACAAAATTTTTCTTTTTTTGTAAAGATTTTATTTATATATTCATGAGAGACACAGAGGCAGAGACACAGGCAGAGGGAGAAGCAGGCTCCATGCAGGAAGCCCGACATGGAACTCGATCCCGGGTCTCCAGAATCACACCCTGGGCTGAAGGCAGACGCTCAACCACTGAGCCACCCAGCGGGTGTCCCCAAACATTTTTCAAAGATCTGAAATTTAGGTGCATCTTTGTTCTTAACAGTTTCCAACACTCCAAAGAAATGACCTACTTGAATTCAGGGATGTACGTAAGCTGCAAGTATACTCTGTCAGCTTGGGCTGCTGTAACAAAATACCATAGACTAAGTGGCTTAAACAACAGATGTGTACTTCTCACAGTTCTGGAAGCTGGGGAGGCCACAATCAAAGTGCTGGCAGTTTCAGTTCCTGGTGAGAGCCCTCTTCCTGGTTTTGTATAGATGGCCCACCTTCTCACTGTGTTCCCAGGGCCTGGAGAGAGCAAGCAAGCTCTGGTCTCTCTTCCTCTTCTACTAAGGGCACTAATCCTATCATGGGGCCCCACCGGCATCACATCATCTAAAACTAAAGGATTCTACTACCATGTACCACACACTGGGGGTTAGGGCTTTAATATATGAATTTTGTGGGAACACAAACAACCAGTCCATAATAGACACTTATTGGGAAAAGAAACTCTCCCCAGACTCCCCGAGGGTCTACTCTTCCTCTTGGAGGAAGGCTGTGCGCTGGGTAGAGCTCTAATTTCCCACTTCCCCGAAGGCAGAAGAGGGCAGCCTACCACATGAGGGTGTTTGAAGCAGGCTCTTGCATATCACCAGGATGAGACTGGCCTTCCTGGCAGGCTGTCCTGCTGCTGTGAGATTATATTCATGTTACAGTTCTTACCTCAGCCCTAGACTCAACAAGACATGGAAACTTCCCTCTAGAAGTCAGCCCTGGTTAAATTAGCCCCACCAAACCCTAAACAGAAAGCACCATGACTCTGCAAGCTGAATGACCTCAGGCTGACCCAGTGCAGCAGAAAGTGTTAGAATGTTTAAGCAAGACTTCTTGAGGCTTTGGCAGCCATTATTGTTGCTCTCTGACCCCAACTGGCTTTCCTCAAGGTCTCTCAGATCACCGTCAGGCAAGGGCCTTAGACCTCCCTTCCCTAAACAATTGTCAGTCACCATCCAATGGCAGCCATCGGACGCCAGGATTACCAAGCCGTGGGGAAATTGCAGGACTTGCAATCATTTTTACAGGATAGAGGCCTTTCCAGGGTGAGGGGGACCAGACGGCACTGTGATCTCCATTCCTGGAGAGAGAGAGAGAGAGAGAAACTTAAAAATCATTTAATTATGATATTCGGGCTTAATATTAACAAGCTCAAAAGTTTTCCAACACCCTTCCCCAAAGCCTCACGGCCTCCAAATGACTTCAGCTGCTCCGAGACAGTCCACTGTGTGTCTGGGGCATCAATTTGATTTACAGAGCATTTCAAAATATTTATATATTTTTTAGGGTTTCCATCACAGCCTCAGCCAGTAACCTGCTGTGTTTGAAAATGTCTGGGCAGTAATTGTCATTGTTTGCAACAGCTATTTTGGACTCCACTGAGCACCGTGGCATTTTGTAGAATCTAGGAATGCAATTACCAAAGTTGTATACATAATCCAAGTGACCTCTTGGCTTCAGAAGCTCAACCCCTAGGAAAAAAAGGATAACAACAGCAAAACGTTTGTTTAATTTTTCTTCTGTAGTTGGTCAGTTGTAGGTGGATTATATTATGGCCAATTTGGCAAAAAGATGATTAGTGTAACAATTCCTTATAAGTACAAAACAATGTTGAATTCAACATACAAGAAAGAATATGACTGGGATGATGGGCTCCTCTGACCCACTTTCCTTACCTAAGTGTTTGTAGAGGAAATTGGATACTGAGGGGATGTCTGGGTCTTGCAATGATTCATCCTTCATGATGCAAGAGATTGTTTTTTTTACCAATTAGAAGAGGGCACTCTTATGTCATTTAAAAAACAAGTTGCTCACAGTCAAAGAGTTTATGTAAAGGGAAAAAAATGTATTCAATAAGAAAGAGACCGTTTTGGAGTCAGTAAATAGGAGTTGCCCTGTGTGTCTTTAGGGATTGAGGTTTTTTGGATCTTATCAGCTTCTGACAGGCTCAGGTTACTCCCAAATTATTTTCTCCTCTCCCGGTGTTTGTGTTCCCGGGGTGTGTGTGTGTGTGTGTGTGTGTGTGTGTGTGTGTGTGCGTGTGTTTGGCTTTCAGATACTATCAGGAAACTGCGCTTCTAAAGCCCTCCCGCAGTGTGAGGCAGACTTGTCAGACCTAAGAACAGATAAACATAACCTCTCGACTTCCAAGTGGATCAGTGGTTTGGGTAATTCCTGCTAGAGCTACAGGATTCCTAAGAAACAGTCTTGAAACTTCCAAGCTTCCCCTAAGGAAAAACCCAAACAATTTGTCCGATGGAAATGCCCAAGAGCATTTTGCTCAGCACCTTGCAGGTTGCACAACAGCTCCCCTCTCCTGTCTGTCTGTAAGCATGTCTGGTGCCATGTCTGGTGCCTATGGATCTGAACCTGGTGAGTCTCAAGCCTGGGTCACAGCTTGTCCTCAGATTTGGTGCTCTCTGTGCTGTCCGCAGCCTCTCCCCGCCTTGACAGTGGTGGTGGCTTTCCAGCTTGTTTTGAGTCTGTCAAAAGGCCACTGGAAGACTCAACTGCAACCGGACCTAAACAGATCCTCTAAAGGCCTTGAAGGGCCTGAACCTCCCTGAAGTGACTTGAGGGACAGAAATGGGATCCAGGTAACCTTAGGTTCTCTCGCCGTTTGGTCTAGTTTTTATTGATTCCACTTCTTTACCAACCTCTTCACTTCATCAGCTGTTCCCTCATTCCTGTGAGGAATTATGGACAGACACCACCATACCCCCCCTCACACACACACCCCAAAACAACATGTATGTTCTGAAGTAGTGTCCGAAACCCCAGGCCAGGCTCCTCACACGTCTGTGAGGTGAGCAAACGCATTGCTCTAGGAGCACACACGGCTGCCTCTGAAGAAAAGCACTGCCAGCCAGTCTCCGTGGGGGAAGAGCTGCTTCAAGACAGGCTAATCATTCCCAGTCGAGCTGGGTGCTGCAGGAGCGTGTGTACACAGCTGTCGGCCATGGTTACGGGGAAGTCGGCGGCCCTCAGAGGCCAGGGAGGGGTCCTGAGTCCAGACTCGGGCGGTACTCAGATAATGGTCCTAATCATTATATCTCAAGTGGCTGCCACCTGAAGAGGTGACCTCATGCACAGTCTCCGGATAAATCATCCAGAAAGCTCCAGCAGGAAGTTGTCCTCAAGGAGGATCTCCAGTTTTTCTTTTTTCTCTCTTCAGATTATGCACATGCCCAAGATAAAATATCTTAGCGGCTACTGTTTACATAAATTATATGGCTCTGAAATGCCAATTCTGTATCCAGACAAGCAAATCTTTCAGCCAAGGGAGCTTTTATAACGTAAGCTTTACTAGGTACTTCCTCCCTCTTTCATGTATACTCAGTTACCCTGGTTTGTCTTTTATTACTGTAAGCATGGCTTTTGACTAAAGGAAATGAAGGCATTGACATTTTTGTTCATTCATTCATTCATCTTAAAAGGAGACTGATGCTTTTGTGATGTAAAGATGTTCCCTGGGAAGCAATGACAGCCTCTGCTGGACTAGCGGATTTAACAACAAATACATTATTCTTGCAGAATTTTTCCTTGTGCCAGGAAAGCTAAGTGATTTGAGCTTCATGGGGGAAAGCTGTTCCATCTATGTGAATTCAGGGCAGTGGAAAGGGCTTCAGATTGTCCCATATTCATTCCAACTGTCGAATGCCTCGCACTGTGAGCTTGCAAATTAACCCTTGACTACGCCTTTAACTCTGTTCAAGTCTGGATACCAGAATAGGGAGGCTACAAATTTATCACGCATCATTTATGCCCGAGTCTGAGGAGGGCAGATGTTGACAGAAGGGAATCACCGAATATTAGAGTCCAAAGAGTCTCTAGAGAATATCAAACCCAACCTCCCAGTCCTACTTTTGACTTTCTAAGTGGTCCTTGAACAGTACCAGTCAGTCTATGGCATGGGTCTGTGGGAAGGCTTTTCTTTGGAATGAATGACCAAAGAATGAATGACCCAGCTTTGACCCCTATTTGAATGACCCAGCTTCTAAATAGATCTTACCATCTATGCCACCAGACCGTTCCTGGTACCAATTTCTCCAGGGAGCCAACTGAGACAGAATTCATCATGGAGGATGTTTATTAGGGAGTGCTGTCATAATCCCCACCTGAGGAAGGTTGGGAAGGAAGGAAGATGGGGAGGAGGGAGAGGTCAATATCATAAAGCGATATTGGTCCTAATTCTGGTGTTTGGGGCAAAATATAAGATACTTGAGGATAACCATCACGTGTCCACTCAGTGTTCTGTTCTCTAGGTTCTGGTCTGGTCTTTCACCCTCTCTTCTTATGGTATGATTTCCAGATCTCTCATGTCCTCACTGCCATCTGCTCAACACACTCCAGTGGACCGATGTTTTTAAAATGTGGTGCCCAAGGGACACCTGGGTGGCCTAGTGGTTGAGCATCTGCCTTTGGCTCAGGGTGTGATTCCGTGGCCCGAGGATAGTCCTGCATTGAGCTCCCTGCAAGGAGCCTGCTTCTCCCTCTGCCTGTGTCTCTGCTTCTCTCTGTGTGTCTCTCATGAATAAATAAAACCTTAAAAATCTGGGTGACTCAGTTAAGTGGCTGACTCTTGATTTTGTCTTGATCTCAGGTTCCTGGGATCAAGCCCCGAGTTGGGTTCCAACCTCAATTGGGAATCTGCTTAGGATTCTCTTTCTCTATCTGCCTCTTCCCCTCCCCTCTTCTTATGGCCTCTAGCTCTCAAATAAATCAATCTTTAAAAAAATTAAAAATTTTAAATTTTTTAAAAAATGTGGTGCCTAGAACCGAAGGCAATATTCCAAGTATTCTGTGGATCATGTTCTACTCCCCCAACAATGCAGTTCTCTTCTGAGAGCCCACTCTGATATTAAGCTCAAGTCCAACTTTCTTCTTCGTGAAGTGGTATCAAGCCACATTCCCCCCTGCCATCCTGTGCTCATTTTTAATACAAAATTTATATTTATCCATAGTGAATTTCTCCTTCATGCTTCCTGTCTTGGTTGCATCTTGATTCTGGCATCTTTTGTGCTTGCTATTCCACTTAATTTTGTGTCATTCTCAAACGTGACAAACAGCTCTCCTATGAATGCTTACCAAAATCACAGATAACAATATTGAACAAGATATGGACAAGCCTGAGGTTTGTGGCATGCCACTGAGGACCTCGCTCCAGATGGAAACAGATCCAGTAAATGGAACTTTTGCATTCTGTTCTTCTTCTTTTTCTTTTTTTTACAGCTTTTATGAGGTTTTTTTGTTTGTTTGTTTTTAAGTAGGATCTGTGCTAAACATGGGGTTTGAACTCATGACCCTGAGATCAAGAGTTGCATGTTCTACAAACTGAGCCAGCCAGGCGTCTCTGCATTCTGTTCTTCTCCACTTTCTACCATGATTAAATCTTTATGTCTGACAATTAGCACAATTCCTGGCACAGTGTAACTTAACTGTTCGTTGAATGAATGCCATTGTATTTCTCCACGCAGTACACAATAATACATGTCTTTATATACGCTTTATATATGTCTTGCTAAATGGAATATAAATCCTGTCTGCACTGTCTTCTCTAATGGATTAGTATAGTATCCCATGTAAAAGGAAGTGAATTTGTTTAGAATAACTAATTTAGGGTCGCATTTTTTCCCAGCCAGGACCTCGACCTTGGCATAGCATACCACAGTTGGAAGCTCAACCTCATTTGGAGTTTGGCTACTCTGCTGATTAAAACCTGGTCCTCTGTTTTCTCTGCTATCCTCCAGGAGCTGAGAGCCTTTTTGTGTGATACCTGGAAGCCCTCTGCTTTCACATGTCATTTTCCTTTTTTTTTTTTTTTAATTTTTAAAGATTTTATTTATTCATGAGATAGAGAGAGAGGCAGACACATAGGCAGAGGGAGAAGCAGGCTCCTCACAGGGAGCCCGATACAGGACTCCATCCTAGGACCCCGGGATCACGCGCTGGGCCAAAGGCAGATGCTCAACCGCTGAGCCACCCAGGCATCCGTCCCCACATGTCATTTTCAATTGCCTGTTATATGCTCTCAGCCTTTTATTATCTTTTTCTAAATGACCATGGAACTTAGCAACAGCCACTCAATTTCATTGGCTATAAAGTTACTATTTGCCTCATTTACTTCAAAAGCCACATACTTTGCTCCAGGTCTTATAGACCCTTCCACTGGTATCACATTCCAGTGCACCAAAACTGGAGGTTTCAACAATTGGACCTCTACATTGTACCACGGGCTGTTTGTGCACCACCTACCAGCAACTAGGCAATGAATGACCCAGCTTCTAAATAGATCTTACCATCTATGCCACCAGACCGTTCCTGGTACCAATTTCTCCAGGGAGCCAATTGAGACAGAATTCATCATGGAGGATGTTTATTAGGGAGTGCCGTCATAATCCCCACCTGAGGAAGGTTGGGAAGGAAGGAAGATGGGGAGGAGGGAGAGGTCAAGTTGGAGCTAAAACAGAGTTCTCCCACACTGGGCAGAAATAGCTAGGCCTTTATGACCCTCTATCAGTCATTGGATGAGGTCTCCCCTAAAAGGGCAAGCCCTTGGGTCAAATGGCTCTCTGCAACTAAGGCAATCTCAGAAGAGTCTATCAGCCAAAGTCTGTCTACTGGCAGCACTCCTAACAGCTGGGACAAAGTCTTTCTTGTCACCATAGTTGTTAATATCAAGATTCTGCAATTAGGAAAGATTCTTTTATTAATTATTTCTTAAGAACTTCTCATGCTCGTTAAATGTTAATTAATGCCCCCAAAATTGATACAGATTCCCAATCAAAATTGCAGGAGACTTTTTCTGCAGAGAAAAGATAGCATTTATAGAAAGTTAATTTAAAAAAATTTAAAGGTGGTATGCCTGGGTTGCTCAGTGGTTAAGCACCTGCCTTTGGCCCAGGGTATGATCCTGGAATCCCAGGATTGAGTCCCACATCTGGCTCCCTGCGGGGAGCCTGCTTCTCCCTCTGCCTGTGTCTCTGCCTCTCTCTCTCTGTCTAGATCTTTCATGAATAAATAAATAAAGTCTTTAAAAATTTTTTAAAGGTAACTACTAAAAGAATAATAAAAGGAATGTAACTTCCAAACAAGTAGAAAGGAAAAGTGAAAAAAATTAAAAACAAACAAACCCTGGATCAACACAAAAGAAGGTAGGAAAAGGGATGACACAAAATTATATGGCAAAAATAAGTTTAAAAATATTCCAATATATGTAAATATTTAATTATTAAAAGACAGTGATGTTTGGATTGGATTATAAAAGCAAAATCTAGTTATTTATGTTTTTTAAAAATGACTTAAAGCATAAGTACACAGAAATTAAACATTATGTAAAAATAAAAAATATTTAAAAATAAGATATTTAAATTTATGTAAAGATAAAAATATTTAAAAATAAGATATTTAAATAAATTTAAAGAAGGAGGTGCAATATCTGCCCCCTGAAAACTGTAAAACATTGCTGAAGGAAATTAAAGAAGACCAAAATAAATGGATTATAAGATTTAGTATAGCTAAGATGGCAATACTACCCAATGGATCTACAGATTCACTGCAATTCATATCAAAATTCCTACTGCCTTTTGGCATAAATAGGCAAGCTAAACCTAAAATTCATATGAAATTACAGGGAAACTCAAATAGCCAAAACAATTGAAAAAAAGAAAAATAATGAAGTTGAAGACTTATACTTCCTAATTTCAAAACCTACCACAAAGCTATTGTAATCAAAACAGTGTGCTACTGGCATGAGCATAGATGATACATAGATGAAAAGAACAAAAATGGGATTCTAGCAATAAATTCATAGTCAATTGATTTTTGACAAGGGTAGAAAGACCAATCAATGAGAAAATAGTAGTGTCTTCAACAAATGATGGTGAGATAAATAGATCGATACCGTATGCAAAAGAATATAGTTGGACCCTTACCTCACACTCTATACAAAAATTAACTGAAATTTTGTCAAAGATCTAACCATAAAGATTAAAACTCCTCATGACCTTGGATTTGGCAATAGATTTTTAGGTGTGACACCAAAACATAAGGAGAAAATAGGAAAATAAATATATTGGACTTCATTGAAATGAAAATCTTTTTTTTAAAGATTTATTTATTTATTTATGATAGACAGAGAGAGAGAGAGAGAGAAGCAGAGACATAGGCAGAGGGAGAAGCAGGCTCCATGCCGAGAGCCCGACATGGGACTGGATCCCAGGACTCCAGGATCGTGCCCTGGGCCAAAGGCAGGCGCTAAACCGCTGAGCCACCCAGGGATCCCTGAAATGAAAATCTTTTGTGCATCAAAGGATCCTATCAAGAAAGTAAAAAGGCAACCCACAGAATAGGAAAAAAAATATTTACAAATCATATAGCTGATAAAAGTCCAGTATCCAGAATATATAAAGATCTCTTACAATTCAACAACAAAAATACAAATAACCCAATTAAAATATGGGAAAAGGACCGAATAGACCTTTCTCCAAAGAAGATATACAAATAAATAGTCAATCAGCAAACAAAAAGATGTTCAACATCCTTAATCATTGAGTCATTAGGGAAGCACACACACATGATACCATATCACATTTACTAGGATGAATATAATAATAATCCTTAAGTAGAAAAATAAGTGTGGTGAAAATGTGAAGAAATTGGAACCTTCATATGCTGCTAGTAGGAATGTAAAATGGCGTAGCTGCTGTGGAAAATAGCGGTTCCTCAAAGTTAAACAGAATTACTGTATGACCCAGCAGTTCTACTCATAGGCATATACTCCCAAATTTAAAAAGTGATGTTCAAACAAAAACTTTTGCACACGCGTTCAGAGTAGCATTTTTCATAATATCCAAAAGGTGGAAACAATTCAAGTGTCCATCAACAAATAAATGGATAAACAAAATGTGGTATATCCATACAATGGAATATCGTTCAGCCACAAAAAAAGAATAAAGTGCTGACACAGGCTACATTATGGATGAACCTCGAAAAGATTATTCCAAGTGAAAGAAGGTGGCAACAAAGACTAATACTTTATAGGGTAATAAAGTCATATCTATGACATGCTCAGAAGAGGCAAATCCTTAGAGACAGTAAGCAGATTAATGACCACTAGGAGCTGGGAGGATGATAGAACAGGGTATGACTATTACCAGGTACAGAGTTTCTTTTGGGGGTGATGCAAATGTTCTGGAATTCGATAATGGTGATGGTTACACAACATTGTAAATGCACTAAAAGCCACTGAACTGTACACTTTAAGATGGTGTACAATTTCCCCAAATTGGGGGGAAAAGAACCCTAAAAGCCACATTCAAGAAGGAAATTAAAAGTTAAGACTAAAAGATGAGAATGACGGGGATCCATGGGTGGCTCAGAGGTTTAGCACCTGCCTTCAGCCCAGGGCATGATCCTGGAGTCCCAGAATGGAGTCCCATGTTGGGCTCCCTGCATGGAGCCTGCTTCTCTCTTTGCCTGTGTCTCTGCCCCACCCCCCTGTGTCTCTCATGAATAAATAAAACTTTAAAAAATTTAAAAAATAAAATAAGAGAATGACATTTTTATTCTCAACAATAGGTCATGATTGATTGTTAAGCTCACCTTGTAAAGTTAAAAGATTTTGCTGCAAACACTGGGGTTGACTTACACAGGTATAGAAAGGGTCTATTCTAAAACTTGTAACAGTCTTATTTAATTGTGCTATTCTAAAAAAAATAAAGGTTTATTTTATATAAAACAAAAAATGGGCTAGACAAATAAATAAGTATACTTAATTTAAATAGTGGGTGATTCCACTTGCCTACAGGCAGGGCCTCATGAGCCTTGGAAAGGAATTTGGACTTTTATCTCAGGACTGTCTCAATAAGGCTCAAGTTCTAGAAAAGTCACAGTAGGTGCCCTGGGAGAATGACAAAGTAGGAAATGAGTGTATTTGCAGAAATCAATTAGAAACCTTTTAGTGGCTTAGGTGAGTCTGATAGTGGTACGTACAGACTTAACAGAGAACATAACCAACTTATATTAATCAGAACTCTTTCAAAGAGACAGAAAATGACCTCGAAGAAGCTCTGTTAAAAGTGGGGAACTGTTGGCTCCCGGAACAAAATCACGGGAAAGCAAGGGAGCTGCTGGCTCTGTGATGACCAGACAGGGGGATGGAATGCTGCTGTCTCTCTCTATTTTTGTTCTCATCTCTGCTTATCTCTGCAAGTTAGCTGTTCCCTCTTGTAGGCCTGGAAGGTCTACAGGTCAACACGACGTGTTGGTGGCTCTGAAACCATGTCTTTACAGGTCCGATGGAAGGAGACCTGCTGTCTTTGATTCAGAATCGATTCAGAATGTAGTGTCCCAGGAAAAGCTGCCATTGGCCAGCCTCACACCATGTGCTTATACCTGGATTCCTCTCTGTATCTGACTGAGAGGTATTTTGATCATCTAAGGGACATGACCATGACAGTGGCCAAGTAAAGTCTCTAACTAGGTGAGCAGAGGGAAGAGGCCAACAGTCCTGAGCAGACACAAAGGCGCTGTGGAGTGAATGGAATTTGGTGATTGATTGGTCGTGGAGGGAGGATAGGAATGAGCCAAATGTGACACTTCGATTTCCAGCTGCAGTGACTTGGGAGGATGCTGGGGCCGTGCCTTCACAGAGGAAAGAGAAGAGTGGAAGCAGGTGTGACAATGTGTGACAGTGAGTTCACATTTGTACCCGGAGAGTGATAAGGAGCAATGGGACATCCAGCCTGAGATGCCCAATAATAGGCCAGATTCCTGGAAGAAACAGCTGAGCTGGATGGAGATGTGGGGATCATCAGCACTGGGGGCCTCCCTGAAGCGCCAGGACCCGAGGGCACCTTCCAGAGAGAACGGAGAGTGAGAAAAGGGTGGCTGAGGAGACCCTGGAGAGCACCACCACCTGAAGGAAGAACTGAAACAACTAAGAAGGAACAGGAAGGAGGAGGAAACCAGGAGAATCCTACGGTGTCAATTCTGGTTCACAGTGGTTGGAAGAGCTGGCAAGGCAGGCCCAGAAAGCTGGTGGCGGACTCGGAGAGAAGACTCGAAGAAACCCAGAACCTCTCTAACAAGAGAAGCTATTTCAGCTAACAAAGCAAGTAGTGTGTTAAAAATAATGATAAAAAATAAAAATAAAAAAAGCAAGCAGTGTGTGACAGGGGCCAGGAGGAGTTCTGGGGGGGAGGAAGGAAGAGGTAGGAGGTCCATTGGGGTCACCAGAGGAAGCAGAATTATTTTTTTTAAAGGATCTAAGTTGTTGGGGTGGTTTTTTTTGTTGTTGTTGCTGTTGTTTTTTTAAGAATTTATTTATTTAAATACAGAAAGAAAGAGATGCAGAGACTCAGGCAGAGGGAGAAGCAGGCCCCATGCAGGGAGCCCGATGCGGAACTCGATCCCAGAACTCCGGGGTCGAAAGCAGATGCTCAACCACTGAGCCCCCCCTGGGTGTCCTGAGGAAGCAGAATTTAAGCAAATACCCCCAAATGGGTAAGACTTGAATAGCCGGACAGTGGGAAGAGGGGGAAGATTTCCTGAACAAAGGAAGAGTATACAGGAACATTCAGGAGACTTGCTTACATTGAGGACTGATAAAAAGATAATTTCAGGGAAATGAGCTTAGGCCAGATCAAGGGGGCTTTGAATGCCAAGCTAAAACCTCCGATAATAAGCCTAAATTAGGAGAGAGCCTTCAAAGATTTGAGATACTCCCTTAAAGAAACTGTCCTGTTGTTCCATCCTGTGGGGTTTGTTTTTGTTTGTTCTTTCAAGGCGTCCCTGCTGGGCCAACCCCTGTCCTATAACCCTCTTCCATCATGTTGGATCTGTCTCTTGTTTTAGAGAATCTTAGCCGTGACTCTGACACTGCTGGAGCGTTGGAGCTGATCTGGGACTGTTCAGAAGCTTTCTCCAGTAGGTAGTGAAGTTTTCTTTTCTTCCATCCTATTAGTTCTAGTTACATCTCTCCGGGACCATGTGAAACAATCCCACGTTCTCCTCGTGTTTATGTTCTGAGGATGCTTATAGGGTTTCCACATTCCCTCTGCTTTGAGCTTAGCCAAGGTATACATGTTTAATTCTTTTAATCTCTCCCCCTAAGTCACTCCCTCTGGCCTCTTAATCATCCTAATTGCTCTTCTCTGAATGGCAGCCAAGTCAGTATGTGCATCCTCCTTGAGAGCGCACGGGGAACACAGCATGCCTCGTGTGGTCTCCCCAGGCCCATCGATCACCGCCCTCCCGGGGCTGGACACGAGGGACTGCACCCCGCCGGCTCTCCCCCTCCCGCAGTGCAGCCGGCCCCCTCCAGCAGGTCAGCCCTCAGTCTCCAGGTGGCCTTCTCCGAAGCCTGGAGCCTGCGACCGCCACATGCTCTCCCCCAAGCTCCTGTCCCAGCAGGTCCCGCTGCAGAAGATGGCCCGGGACCAGGCCTGAGTATGTGTGGAAAATTGCAGCTAAGCTTGCAAAAGCAAATCTTGGAAGGGGGCAGCCTGGGGAGCGCCCAGAACGAGAGGATGCTGCGGCCTGCCACCAGCTCTCCGGCCCGCAAGGCTGGGAGCCTTCGAGAAGGTGCAACGTGCAGGCTGCTTCCCTGTTTCCAATTATCCTTTTTATCTCTGCTCTGGCCCCTCTGCTTACCTCAGTGTTTTCATAGCTCTCAGCCGTTCCTGTTCAGCTTTGGGAGGATAAACGTGAAACCAAACAAATTATAAATATCCTGTTTCTAGATGTGTTATCGCCCTGCGAATAGAAAGCCCCAGAAGCCCGAGTCTCTTGAAAGCTCTAGTTCTTTTCTTTTTTCTTTAAAGCTTGGGGGCGGGGGACGGGGTGGGCGGGAGATCCTCTGCCACTCTAAGGAGGTGGCGGCAGAGGTTAAACCGCCTCTGAGCCACCGAATGTTTGGATTTCAGGGAAGGTTGACATGGAAGCCCACCTGAGGCCTCCTGTGGGGTCTCGGAGGAGATAAACCCCGAGATGGATCCCTGGGGGCCCCTCCCTCCCGCTGCAAGCACCCCGGGCAGCGGCCGCGGAGCAGGGTGCGGGGCCCCAGGGCCACCTGCAGCTCCCAGCTCCCCCCCCCCCGCCCCCGCACCAGGCTTCGCGGACCCCCGCGGCGTGGGAGGCTGAAGGCCTCAGTCACTCCACTTGTGGGCACCGCGGGCACCTGAAGCTACATGAAAAGAATGCTTGTTATTTGGGGTTGGGGTGGTGGGGAGGGGAGAGGGAGAGAGAGGAGAGTCATGAGGAGCAGAGGGGAGGAAGAAGCAAGAGGGGGGCACCTGTAGGAAGAGGACGGCGTGGGCAAGAATCTGGTTGCTCCCACCTTCTTGTGCCATCGGACAGGGCTCTGTCCTCAGAGGTGGGCCAGGTTCAGGGGGGACTAGCCTTCCATGCCCTCCAGGTGGGCCAAGGTTATAGGAGGGACTAGCCCTCTGTGTCCTCCCGGTGGGCCAGGTTATAGGGGGGGACTAGCCTCCATGCCCTCCAGGTGGGCCAGGTTATAGGGGGACTAGCCCTCCGTGCCCTCCAGGTGGGCCAGGTTATAGGAGGGACTAGCCCTCTGTGCCCTCCCAGTGGGCCAGGTTATAGGGGGGACTAGCCTCCGTGCCCTCCAGGTGGGCCAGGTTATAGGGGGGACTAGCCCTCCGTGCCCTCCAGGTGGGCCAGGTTATAGGGGGACTAGCCCTCCGTGCCCTCCAGGTGGGCCAGGTTATGGGGGGGGGACTAGCCCTCCGTGCCCTCCAGGTGGGCCAGGTTATAGGGGGGGGACTAGCCTCCATGCCCTCCAGGTGGGCCAGGTTATAGGGGGACTAGCCCTCCATGCCCTCCAGGTGGGCCAGGTTATAGGGGGACTAGCCCTCCATGCCCTCCAGGTGGGCCAGGTTATAGGAGGGACTAGCCCTCCGTGCCCTCCAGGTGGGCCAGGTTATAGGGGGGACTAGCCCTCCGTGCCCTCCAGGTGGCTCAGAGTCTCCGTTTGTGCCCTGGCTTGAGCATGTCCTAGACAAGAAGCCCTTGAGAGCTTCTCTGTAGGATGTCGAGGGCCTCCATCGTGTATGGCCACGGACTCTTCCAAGGCTGGGTACCGACTCCGTCCAGCTGCCAGGTCCGGTGAGGACTCCTAGTTCAAGTGAGGAGGAGATACACAGGGAATCGTTTTGACGCTAAGGTACGTCCCACTCAATTGTTCATTTGTTTTGCTAAATCCGGTAACTGACTCCATGTGTATTTATGGTTTTTCTAATTCAATCCCTGTCCAGACAGCAACTTTTTGAAGTAGGAAAAGGGCTCGGCCACACTATGCCAGCCACTGGGCATGATTTCCAGCCTCCCCTCTGTCCCCTCTCCTTGGTGCAAGTTGAGCTTTGGGCCAAACTAGGAGGTGTTTTCCGGTGGTGGGGAGAGCCGCAAGGGGGGCAGCCCCCCGGGGGGCTGTAGTTGAGGTCACCTAAGAAAGCAATTGGAATTTCCAGCTTGAGATGACACTGCTACTCGGAGCTGTGCTCTCCTTTATCGGAGGCACTTACGAGATGTGCCTTGAACAGAAGAGTTAAATAGTAATCGTCTCTTGTAAGCGGCGACTCTTAACTGGGGTTTACATTTGGGATTAATAGTAAACTCCCCGGGCCTTACTGACAGAAGAATGTAGTTGCCCGAATAAACAATATTTTGATCAGGACTGAGCACCAATCCTCAGAGCATCATAGCCTCTTCCTAGCAAGGAGCATTTCCCAACTCTGAAGTAATTTGTAATGTGCTGGGCAAACATTTTTTTTTTTTTTTAAATGGACATCTTAGATACCATAAAAGGGAAAACATTTCTCTCTTTTTAAGTAATAAATACCGTTTGCAGGAGAATTCCTTCAGTTTGCATTTCTGGAGTATTTCCTGATAGCGTGAGGCCTACAGGGCCTGAGTGTGCCCACCACCTAGAGGAAGGAAGAGTGTAATGGAACCGTGTAGGTCTGGGGTTCACTGTCCTCCAAATGTTACACATTCCTCTTGGTACGGAAAACCCAGAATGCCTCCCGGGTATGGGGCTGGCTCTTCAGCCACGGGGAGGAGGGCCCCTCAGATGGGCAATTGTGTTAGTTGCCCAGCGGTGGCCATTGGTCCTTCGGCCTCCCCCAGTGAAAGGGGAGGCCTACCCGAGGAATCCTGACTCTCCGGCTGCTTTCCTCTCCTTCCCATCCTGACCCCAACGTCACAGGCTGGATTTCAGCAAGATACAGCCTCCCCACCAGGAAAGACAGCACTTTGACCAGGAATATGAATGTGCTGAGAAGCACAGAAAACATGTTGTTGTTCTACGGGGAGGTCTGTCTTGGAAAGGGCCCGGCTCTGGGTCTACTCCAGAACTGCTGCTCGCTCTGCCCCCTCGTGCAGGTGTGTGCGACTCATCCAGCACACAAGTCCTCCCTCCCCACTTCCCCACTTCCAGATGATGCTGTGAGCAGCTTTGGCGGGGGGATCCTGCCTTCCTGGGGCCCGTGACTGTTTCTCGCCCTGGGTGTCGTGTGCTTAAGGTCGGGGAAAGCGAAAACGTGGATTCCTTTCCAGTTTGTTCCTTCCACAAATATTTGTTGATCTCCCATTGTGTCCACAATCACTTTTCACCAAGCTGTCAAGAGGGTCAGGCTTGTGGATGAATGTGGGGTGCTGAGTGACTGCAGGGAGTCCTGTGGGGTAGAGGATGGCAAGGAGAGAGAACGGGCACACTGGAGTTTAGCAACAGTAAAGCCGCTTTATGCCCAATGTCTAGCCCCATGTCTGGCATAAAGCTGATGCTCAGAAAGCATTTGTTGAATCTGTTTGACCATGAAATATTCAGGGTGATTCACTTTTTCTTATTATCCGTGAACTAACTCCTTTTCATTTCATTAAATATCTCTTGTCATTCTGTCCTTAGTAACAATGTGTGCTCAGGAAAGTGACTTTTTTCCCTTGGGTAGTTAAAAACCTTGGAACATATCAGTCTCATTTTCTGATCTTTGATTGGGCTGGCTGGTTGTAGGGGACAGGATGAGTGGACAGGTCGGTTTCCTTCCTGAAGAAATCTTTCTTGTGGGTTTCTTTGTCGAGGTGCCGTATCTCACTGAAATTCAGCATATGACATTTGGGGACAGGTGGGAAGGAGAGGAAAGCCATTAACTAGAAGATGAGTATTGCTTGGGAGCCCTGCTTATTCTTATTTTTTGAAGATTTTATTTATTTATTCATGAGAGGCACAGAGAGAGGCAGAGACACAGGCAGAGGGAGAAGCAGGCTCCCTGCAGGGAGCCCGATGTGGGACTCGATCCCAGGACCCCCGGGTCACACCCTGAGCTGAAGGCAGACACCCAACCGCTGAGCCACCCAGGCACCCCCTGGAGCCCTGCTTATTTGTGAGCCCTATGTCTCCATCCCATGGCAACATGCAGGTGGGTTAGGTCTGTGTGAGTGAAGTGGATGGGTCTCTTCTCAGCCTTTGGCTAGGCGTGAGAACATATCCAGAGGACCCCTCCACCCCCCATCAAATCCACATGTCTGGCTCAAGCTGCGTGAAATTTTTATAGACAAGTTTGTCCAGGGGTTGACATGAGAAACAATGCTACTGACTATTAAATATTTTTAAACAATCAGATGTTTATTGGTTTTAGCCTGCAAACACCTTCCACCGGCTGGATGCAGTGGGAGGCTGAAAGGAAGGGGAAGGCCCTGTCTCTACCTGTTGGGAGCCCGTAGTGTCATTGCAGATTCTAAGGTAACACACAACCATCAAGTGCTATCAGAAGACCAGGATTACAGAGGAGACAACAAAAGACATGGGGCTCAGGAGCCAGAAAGAGTTTGGAAGGCGAGAAGGGATGATGGGAGTAAATAGTAAGGTGCCAGGCACTGGGCGAAGCAGACTCGAGAGGACTGTTTCTGTAACCTTCCCTACTGCTCTGTGGTGGTTGTGCTGCTGTCCTGCCCATCTTCCCAAGAAAGCTGAGCCTTGTGACACTCAACTCGCCCTAGGTCACTTGGGAAATTACAAAGCTGAGATGAGAACATCTGTACAGAAGGCCAGGAGAGTTGATGAAAATTGGAGTTTAGTGGGGGGAACACAGCATCTCCTCCCCCTTCACCCCCAACTCCCTCTTTAAAGCGAGGATGATAATTCCTACCTTTCAAGATTGTTCGGGATAAATGACAGTGTTTGCCCATGTTCAGAGCAAGCCCGGTGCTCAGTGGGAATTTCAGACCACATTAGGGGAAAGGGGGGGTGCAGACAGACATCCCAGAGAGGGAACCAGAACGTGACTGATGGGATCAGTGGGAAAGGGGATCTGGTTTTGTTTTGTTTTTTGTTTTTTGTTTTTAAGATTATTTATTCATGAGAGACACAGACAGAGAGAGGCAGAGACAGGCAGAGACAGAAGCAGGCTCCATGCAGGGAACCTGATGTGGAACTCGATCCCGGATTCCGGGATCACGACCTGAGCCAAAGGCAAGGGCCCAACTGCTGAGCCACCCAGGCGTCCCAGGGATCTGGTTTATAGGGGACCTCAAAACTGAAAAGAGAGGGTGACAGTTGATGTGACATTACATATGTCACTGAAAGTGATCGTTCTTTTCTGATTTTAAAAGTAGTATAAAAAAAAAAATAAAAGTAGTATATACTCACAAATGGTTTTGGGGGAAAAAAAACTAGGGAAGTAGATGAAATAAAATAATTCTACCACCTGTACGTAACCATGTATAATCTTTTTTTGTATTAGCTTTGATCCTAACTTTATGAAATGTGTTATAAAATACAACATTATGACCTTTATGAAATACAGCATTCATAAATGTATAATATACATCTACTCCTAATGTTCTTTATGATTATACTGTGAAATAAGCTCTGCCTTTTTCATACTTTTTGAGGACATTTTCTTCATCAGTAGATGATATTTTTAAGAGTATTTAAGTGAAAGAATATTAATATAGTAGGAGCAGCATAATATGTTTAACAATTTCTCTATTATTGACTATATAGATTGTTCCCAATCTTTCACTGTTAAAAATAGCACTGGGATGAATATCCTTATTTGCATTTTAAAGAATTATTTCTTTAGGCTGAACTCCTAGAAATAGAGACAGTAGGTCAAAGAGTGTAAGTGTTTTCAAGGGTCTTGATTTCATTTGCCAAATGGCTTTCCGGAAAGGTAGAATCAATTTCTGTTCCCAATGAGAATGCTCATTTTAGGAAGCTCTTGCCAACAGTGAGTTTTTTTTTTTTTACTAATAATTTTGTAGAAAAAATAGTATCTTGTTTTAATTTGTATTTCTTAGATTATAAGTGAGGTGGAACAGTTTTTCCAGTTTATTGGCCATTTATATTTCTTCTTTTGTGAACTTTTCTCTTTGTTTTCTTGACTATTATTCTGGACAGCACTGTCAAATAGAGACCTAACATGAGCCTTGCACATAGGTTTTTCTAAAAGTACAAACCTGAATGTGATGGGGAGCAAGAAGTGGGAAAGAAGTAACAATGTCTTTGCCTTCTCTCAGGCTTCAGTTTTTCAATTTTAAGTGACAAAAATACACGTCATCTTTCGTAGAATTTCTCAATTCAGTTTCAAAGTTTTTGTACTTAGTAGAACTTCCTCCCAGATTTTAGAATTAGATTGACTGGCAACCTTGGGTTTTAGTTTTTCTCCGCCCACGCATATATTAGCTCATGGGAAAGGTTATATTAGAAATTATTAATCAAACACCACATGTTTTACTCTGTGTGAATAATTTTGACCGGCAGCTGAGATCATGAGAGCTGTGTTTTAGGAGGATGTCTAACTTGACAAAACCATGTTTTGGAAGAGTTTGAGCTTGGAGGCTGTAGACAGCCTGGGAGGTAGTTGCAACATGCAGCCTGAGGCTCAAGACTGAGAGAGTCTTGATGGGGTAGGGGCACCAGGAATGGAGCAGGACGTGTCTATCTACAAAACAATTCCTGTGAAAGGAAACTTTGGCTCTTTTTTTCTTTTTTTTAAACAAAAAGGACATGGCCAATGAAGAGAGGGAGAGGAGAGCTAGCTTTAATTTTTTTTTTTTTTTTTTTTTTTTTGCATTTTGGTGGATTAAAAAAAATGATACTCTGCAAAGAAAGGGGAGGGTTGGAAACCTCATTTATAGAAAAATGTTATTTTCATCTGAGATAGGTTGAGTTGGAGGGAAAAAGCTGTCGATTTGTGGCCATGATCCCAGGACCCTGGGATTGAGTGCCACATCGGGCTCCTCAGCAGGAAGCCTACTTCTCCCTCTGCCTCTCTCTGTGCATCTCTCATGAATAAATAAATAACATCTTTAATAAAAAAACCTGAAAGAGTTGATTTAGTGGGGCCAGGTGAGGCTGAAGGGGGTAAAACCATAAGGGCTGTATCGATTCAGTTTTGTATCTTTCTTCACTAGGAGCCCAATGCATACCTGGCAAGAGTAACATAAGTCTTTGCTTTGACTTTGTGATGACTTTTAATAGTGTGACTTTGAGCAAGTTGCTTAGGCCTCTAAGTTTCAGCTTCCTCACCTATGAAATGAAGACTGTCTTACATATCTTTTTGCCAGAACTGAAGCACCTTCCAGAGTGAATATTTAATAGTAGTTCCCCACTCCTGCAAATCAGGCAATGTGCTAGGTACTTAAGATATTGACGTTTATTATGACAAGGTCCCTGCCCACAAGAGCTCCTATTCTGCTGGGGGAGAACAGAGTAGTAAACAGGAATTAGAGTACAAAGAAGGGCGACGATGAAGGTCCACACAAGGTGCATCTCCGCTTGGGTAGGGCTGAGGAGTTGCAGAGGAAATCAAGGAAGGATTCTCAGAGGACAGTAGATCTGCCCCCATTAGAGGGGCGAATTCAAATATTGAAATGAAGGCAGGGAAGTCATTTCTAGCCAATCGAGGAGCATGAACAATGGTGTAGAGATGTGGAAATTTTCGGCCAGCCTGGAGGAAGGCCTGGGTAGCGTGTCTAGGAACTCTTCATAGTGATCTGACCCTTCTGTTGCCCTGGGACTTGATCTAGCAGTTGACTCCTCCCTTTCCAGTAGTTTCATCATCTCTCTACCTACGCCGCTTCTTTTTGGCCAAAACCTATAAACCCGGGTCTCTTCAGAACTGAGATAATTTTCCTTGTTTGTCTTTTTCTCCATCTACTGCCCTTTTCTCTCCTTCCCTCCCTTTGGCTGTTGGCCTCCATCTCCTCCCTTCTTAGCTCATTACTCAGTCTACCGTGTCCTGGCTTCCTGTCCGTTCCTCTGCTGAACTGTTCTTACCACAGGTTGCCAGTGGCTAGCAGTAGCCAGAGCCTGTAGCCCCTTTTTCCATTCCTTCTTATTCACCTCTGTCTCATTTAGCCCATTGCCACTTCCCCCTGAGTCTTCCATCTCCCTGCCCTTTCAGATCCTCTTGAGTCTTCTCTCACCTTTGCAGTCCTTTCCTGCTGCCCAATCCTAAAGTTTAATGTTTCCTCTCTTTTCTGAGCTCCTTTTTTCAGTCAACAACTCTTTCTGAGTAATGTCATTCACTCTTGAGGTTTCAGTTTACCACCACCACTCCCCTGCTCCCATTATTCTAGCAACTCCCAAACCCTTATCTGTGGCCCGTGTCTCTTCCCTGGGGTTCCAACTCACATTTCCCATCTCCTATGGAGGACTCCATTTTTCTGTCCCTCAGGTACCTTGAAAGTGAGTATATCCCCAATCAAACTTAACCATCTTTTCCAACGACCCTATTTCCTGCATAACCTTTGTATATTTCCTTTATATCCGTGCTCGTCTCATTGTCCAAAACTGAAACCTGAGAGTGGTCCTTATTTCCTCTTCCTTTCTCCTCCATATCCAATCTTTCAACAAATCCTTTTTTTTTTTTTCCTACTTTCTACATATCTAATGAGTTTGTTTTCTCCTCATTGTTGTCAGAGGTCCTAATCATGTTCAACTGATCAGCTTTATTTGTGTTTTTGGATCAGCTTTCTCATTAGTGTCCTTTCTTTCCTTTTACTCCACTCAAATTCGTCCTTAAATATCTTTTAGAGTGTTCATTTTAAACTACATTAATTCCAACATGAGTGATACCAATCATCCCACCTTCCTGCTTGAAATTGTTTGTCTCTTTTACCTAAAACAGTAGTTCCTAGTCCTTCTTCCATGGAGCCTTTTTAATGTCGAAACCTCTGGTGGATGCCCACATGATAGCTATACTCCAAGTGCCTGTGAATTGAGAAATTACATAAACCAAAAGCTACTTCAAATTCAGCAACAAGTTTATTTTGTTATTAATACATATAGCATTGGCATACATTGACCAATAATATATATTCAGAAACATAGGACATCTTCCATCCAAAGGCCATGAATTGTGGATTCTTGGACTCTTTGCAATAACTACTTCCTACTGTCAAGAACCACTGCCTTAAAGATAACATCCAAATTAATGAAAGGGATACATAAGGTACTTTAAACTGTTTTTTTTTTTCTTTTTTTGAGAGAGAGAGAGAGTGCAAGCGAGTGTGGCAGGGTAGAGGGGAGAAGGGCAGAGGGAGAGGGAGAGAGAGAATCTTAAGCAGGCTCCATGCTCAGTTAAGAGCTGGATGTGGGGCTCAATCTCATGACCCTGAGATCATGACCTGACCCAAAATCAAGACCCACCCCATAAAGTGATGTTTCCAGTCTCATCTCACTTTGCTCTCCTTGCCTTCTTCTCACGCCATGTTGGCCACATAAGCTGCTCATCTTCCTCCCATCCCTCAACTCATCACTTTTTCAGGAATGCCTGCCCTTCCTTTCCTTTGGTTGGAACACCTTCACCTTATCCTTCAAGACCTGACAAAAATGTCAGGAGAAGCTTTTTTTAGTTTCCTCTTACAGTTATTTGGTCCTCGGTGCAACTCCTAACACTTCGTGTGTCATCTCTAGCGAAGCACTGATTCTGATTATATATTATACTGAGATGGCTTTTACATTTGTCTCTCTCACTGGACTCTGGGCTCCCAGTTGGCAGAGTCTAGATCTTATTCATCTTTGTATCCTGGGCCCCCAGAATAGCGCCTGGCACCTAGAAGTACTACGGTCTGTGGCAGAGGTTGGTGGATTCATAGTGCCTATTAGAATGTCTTTGGCAGCCTTAGAGCAGCATCCCCGAAAGAAGAAAAGCAAAATAGCCCAGCCCTGAGTGCCCAGCTCTTTCCTTGTAATTACAACTCTGTGCAGGCCCAGATCATGATCAATCTTAGCCTTAGCCATAAACCTGTAGAAAGCTCCAGCTGCAAAAACCTATAGCTGTCACCCAGTATGAGTCTTTCACATTACAGACCAGGAAATCAGGGTGGATCGTTTCCTCTTCCAGGTTCAGCAACACTCTTTTCAGCTTTCTCCACATTCTGGTCCTTGATTCCTTTTCTATGGATCTCGACTCGTCTACACTCTTCCTACATTGTTGGAATAAGTTGCTCATTTACAAAAGGTACGAAATTTGTTTTATTCCCTAATGTATGAATGCCTGCAATCCATAGATAATGTATGTTTTTTAAATGATTTAGACCTTGGGACGACTGGGTGGCTCAGCAGTTAAGTGTCTGCCTTTGGCCCAGGGGGTGATCCTGGAGTCCAGGGGTCGAGTCCCACGTCGGGCTCCCTGCATGGAGCCTGCTTCTCCCTCTGCCTGTGTCTCTGCCTCTCTCTCTCTCTCTCTGTCTCTCATGAATAAATAAATAAAATCTTAAAAAAAAAAAAAAGATTTAGATCTTTCCGTCTTCTTCCTGGCCAAGCGCTTCAGCAGGAACAGCACCAGCCGATGTGAATTCAAACTTCATCTACGTCTCTTGCCCAGACTCTGAGGGAAGTGAATGGGCAGCAAAGTTGCCAAAGGCAAGCGGCCAGGGGAAGGGCAGCAACCTGGACATTCAACGTCTGGAAAAATGAAAATCCCTGGGGCCCACTCTCATTTCAGAGATTATAACCTGCCTGGTTTTTATAACCTCTAAGCATTGGGCCTTAAATGCCAAGTGGCAGTTAGGAGATGGGTATTTTTGTGGCGATGTGGTTGGATTTTGCGGGGGGAATGATTTGTATGGAATCATGAAGTAAGTAGCTTGAAGGAGAATATGGAGAAAATTTGTCTTGGGCAAGATACTGAGCCACTAAAGTATCTTCAGGACGCTGCGTATAACATGGAAAAAAATCAGACTTTGTCCTGTTGCATCCAACTGACTACATGGTCACTTTGAGAACAATAAAGTGGCCGTTATTCTTGAAGTATGTAGAAGAAAACTTAGCAAGAGGAAGTTCCAACCAATGTAGGACTTCTGGAAAGCCTGCCCAAGGTCTAGAATACATCACTGCCTCTCTATGGGGGGAAAAGCCTGGGCATCTCTCTGAATTTAGATAAGGTATTACTTTAGCCATTAAAAATGAAAATCCTCCTACATCTAGTAGCCTGTGGGTATGTAAGCATCCTTACCAATCTGTCTTCCATCTTTTGGCAAGTAAAAGTGACCTGAACGCCTCTATTTATACTTCATACAAATTCCTAACTCTAGGGATAGAAATTGTCAGGCTCCCAAATTCGAGTCTGGAGAAGTTAGAATCCTCATTGTTTACAAAGCTTGTCCATCCAATGAAGCTGGTGTTAATTAACTCTGGCATCTCTAAGTTCATTTTGCATATTCAAAGGTGGCTCTGAAGTCTGGGTCTTTTTTTTTTTTTTTTTTTTAAGATTTTATTCATTTATTCATGGGAGACACACACAGGGAGAGGCAGAGACACAAGCAGAGGGAGAAGCAGGCTCCGTGCAGGGAGCTGATGCGGAACCGATCCCAGGACCCCAGGATCACCACCCAGGCGCCCCGAAGGCCGGGTGTTAAATAACAAGTGCACAGACAGCACCACTGAGCAGAATGCAGGCCTCACATATTTTTCCTTGTGTTGCTTCTGTTACCAGTCAAACTTACAGATGTGAGACCAGAGCATTTCTGACAGTCCCACAAAAAGATGCTGTTCATTTATTTTGGCAGTGGGTAGTACTATTCTAAGAAGGCAAGTCCTGCATAGCCAAGCTCACCATGATAGTTCAAAATCTCTCCTTCCTTAGCATTCACAGGGCCTTGGGTTATGGCATTGGAAGGAAATGGAACAGATAGAAGGGTACATGGAGAAACAGCAGTTAAAGTGCCACGACTTGTAAAACCCCTTTTGTGCAGTACGATGTTTTCAGTTAGCAAATGAACATAATTTAAAGAGCAATTTGCTCGTCATCGTTGATTCCTACCGTATTGGTCAGTTTTGGCTTTTTGTAGACAAATTTCAACTTGTGCAGATCCATAGTAGTTCATGGATATATTTAAATCTAAAACAAGAGGTTTATAAGATATTTTAGAAATTTTAGTGAGCATATTCCAAGTTACATTAAGTTGTACAAATACCCTATGTAAATAGAATATTCTGGACATAAAGCAAGCCAGCAATGCAATGTATCTGAGAAGTTCGTCTTTTTTTTTTTTTTTTTTCCCCACCCGATACTTTTCTGGGCAATTCGATTGCAAACTCCTAGTGAGGGTTTTCTGAGGCCTGCAGGGAAATGCCCAAGTATACAGCTCAGTAGCAGACTGACCTACTAGGACAAGAATGGCTTTGTCTGGGCTCATGTGACAAAAAAAAAATTCACACAGTCTCTAATGATAGACATACCTTTTTCCTTTTGATTATTGGCAGGATGCCAGCTGTAAATCAACAGCAGGGTGAGTGCTAAGCAGAGTTGGGTGGTGAGAAGGAAAGGAGGAGATAACAGAGCAGTTTTTCCTCTTTTTCTCAACAGTATACACTGTGTATTTATTTACTCCATAAGTCACCAGGCAAATATCCAGCTATCCTGCTTCTCGAAAAAAAAATTCTACTAGCATCCGGAGCCCATAGCTAAACATCACATATTATTATCTTTGCATATATGCTAGAGTCTAATGAGTCTAATTCCTTTATGGTGCAATGTAAGTACATAGTTGTATCTGTATCTTAATGGCCATAGAGATTTGGGTTTAGAATTGAGAGCCATTTTCTTTCTTTCCTTTCTTTTCTTTCTTTTCTTTTTTTCTTCGGTTCGTATGGGCTAGGCGTGCGTAGGTGACGGCGAGGGTTGGCGGGAGGGGGAGGGTGGCGGGGCGGGGGGGGAGTGGAGGCGGGATGGCGGGGAGGGCTTTCTTTCTTTTCTTTCTTTTCTTTCTTTTCTTTCTTTTCTTTCTTTTCTTTCTTTCTTTCTATTCTTCCTTTTCAGATTATTCCTTTTTTCCTACTCTCCTTTTGACCAGACACTCCTAAAAGAGTCTGTACCTTGAACAGACTGGGCATTGTGGGGAATACATGCTGCAGTTCTGTAGAAACCATGTCCATGAGTCAGAAGGCAAACAGCAGGCCTGTTGTATTGATTCTATGATGTGGATTATTAATATAACACCTGACATGTGTGAGCTGGCCCAGACCTGCTCCCCGCAAGAATTGCTGGGCTGAGTGCTGTGAGGGCTGGAGCTAATTGGAAGTATAACCCAGGACTGTTTGGGGAAGGCGAAGTCGTGCCATTCCAGAGCCAGGCCTTTCCCTTCTGTTTCTCAGTAGGGATGCTGTTTTCTTAATAGTGCCCATGGCTTTATTGCAGCCAGTGGAAGACAAGAGGCCATTTGCTTCCTGCACATCAATCACTGTGGCCCTGAGATCTCAGGGTATGTTCACCAGAAGGCGGGCTGCACAAGCCTTGCTCCTAAATTCTTGGAGAGCACTCAAAGAAGTCAGCTAACTGCAAGAGTCCAATTAATCAGTCTCTGTGGTGGAAAGAGGTGTGAAGAAAAACCCAAATGTCTTCAAATGATTAAGCAAAACAGACTGCTTATCTGTCATTGCCTATGGTATCATGGGTCTGCCATAAGCCAGAGGCCAGCAAACTACAGCCTCCAGCCTGATTTTGTACAGCTCACAAACTAAGAATGATTTTGATGTTTTTAAACAGTTGTTCAAAACAAAACCATAAAAAAAAAACCCAAAACCTAAAAGCAGAGGATGTGGGATAGAGACTGTATGTGGTCCATGAAACCTGAAATATTTACTATCTGGCCTTTTGTGGAAATAATTTCTAGGCCACAAAGGTGTGATAATGAAAAGATTTGCATTCCAGGCTGTCCCATCACTCGGCTCCCCTTCACTGGCCGTCTGTGCTGTCGGTTGGCCCAGGCGGGGACTTTGGCTGACTTAAGGGACCCTGAGCCCCATGTGCGGTTCTGAGATTCCTGCACCACTTTCAGGGGGACCTTACCAGGGCCGCCGTGCCCGGTGCTCAGTAGGTAATTGGGTGGAGAACCACGGGTTTACAAAACGGTAGGTTGAACATGGATTGAAACCGTCCCCTCTAACCTCCCAGCCCATGGCAGGGCTTCCAGAGCAGCCCAGCCTCCCAGCGAGCCAACGGATTTATCAGATCGTTTGAGCCATTGATACTGGGTGTTTCTCTCCCAATAACCGTTCTTTGAGACCTGGCCCACCGCCAGCTTTTTGGGAAGATAAGATTCTAAGTTAATTCCTAAAGTTTCTGGTTAGGTAGAGCCTGCCTTTCAATCCACGTTCTTTGATCTGAATCCCAGGAGGGTCAGGAGTGTTTCTCCAGCTACAGGCTCTGTCTGAATATTGCCAGTGAGGGCTGCTGACGTGCCCCTCGGTTGATTATCAGGAGTGGGTGTGGGAAGGGGAAACTTCCTTTGTCTTGTATCCTTCATCTTTCAACTTGCTTTCTCTTTGGGCCAAACATTCTCTTCCTGAAGGAACATGGAAGGAATAGAAGTTCAACTCAGTCATGGCATTTTGAGATCTGCCTACCTCCTTATGTCATCTCCCATCTGCACCTGTCTTTTAACCATGGTTACAGGCATGTTGTTCCTTAGCAGATTGTTTCACACACACTCATATGCCTTCACCCATGTGGGTGCCATCCACCACCTGACGTGCCCTCCCTGCCCTTTCCCCAGGGCATTTCACTAATATCTAATCATCTTTCAACTTGAAGGTCAGGGGTCATGTAAGGATTGAATTGCATCCCCCCAAAAGATGCTGAAGTCCTAACCCCCAGTACCTGTGAATGTGACCTTATTTGGAAACAAGAGTTTTTGTAGCTAGTCAACTTAAGATGGAATCAGTAGGGCAGGCCCAATCCAAAAATGACTGGTACCTTCTAAAAACCGGTAAATTTGGATACAGATGGACTTGCATAGAGGGAAGACCATGTGAAGATGCTGGGCGAATGCCACCTATAAGCCAAGGAATGACAGGCTATCAGAAGCAAGGAGAGAGGCCTGAAACCAATTCTCCTTCAGAGCCCTTGGAAACGAACCCTTGATCTTGAACTTTCAACCTCCAGAACTCTGAAAGAATAACTTTCTGTTGGTTAAGCCACACAGAGTGTTACTTTGTGCAGGCAGCCCTAGCAAACAAATACAGGTCACTCTTATGGTGGAGCCTTTCTTGATCGACCTGAGGTCAAAACGGACTTCCGTGTGTCGCAGCTAATAAGCTAGATGCATCCCATTACGCCAGCAGCCATACACAATGAGGCAGGGCATTCAAACTACAGTGCCCATGTGAATCACCTGGGAATCTTGTTAAAAGGTAGATTCTGATTCCCTAGGCCTGGGTTGGGGCCTGGGACACTGAATTCCTAACAAGCTCCCAGGTGGTACCGATGCTGCTGGTCCACAGGCCCGACGCTGAGAGCCAAGGCTTGAGGACGCTTATTTACGTGTTTGTCCATGATGCTGTACCGTGCCTGAGGGCAATGTCAGTGTCTCTGAATATCTAGCACTTGGGCAGCCCAGGTGGCTCAGCGGTTTAGCGCCGCTTTCAGCCCAGGGTGTGATCCTGGAGACCCAGGATCGAGTCCTACATCGGGCTCCCTGAATGGGGCCTGCTTCTCCCTCTGCCTGTGTCTCTGCCTCTCTCTCTGTGTCTCTCATGAATAAATAAATAAAATCTTTAAAAAAAAATATCTAGCACTTGATGCAGTGCTGGGAATATGACAGGCATATAATAAACGTTGGTTGAGTGGTTTATGAACAGATGAACAAATGAATCTATGTTATTAGAACCATGCTTTGATATTGAAGGATTCATGGTCATTCCCAAGATATGGTGGACACACACTAACTGTACTGCTGAATGTCTCCTAGCTCTCCCACCCTTCACCAGTTTTACCCATTTATTTTTTTTTATTTTTTATTTTTTTTAAATTTATTTATTTACGATAGTCACACAGAGAGAGAGAGAGAGGCAGAGACACAGGCAGAGGGAGGAGCAGGCTCCATGCACCGGGAGCCCGACGTGGGATTCGATCCCGGGTCTCCAGGATTGCGCCCTGGGCCAAAGGCAGGCGCCAAACAGCTGCGCCACCCAGGGATCCCAGTTTTACCCATTTAAACTCCAGAGAGAAAAGCAGCTCCTATCACACATGAGGGAAAACATTCTGGAAGGCTACAGTGATGGTAGAGAGGTGTACTGCTAATTTTTCAACTGTATTTAAGTCAACTCTTTAACACCAATGGGCAAAAGTCACCCCTTTCCTCCATCCATCCTCCACTTCTCCTCCTTGTGTAACTGCCCAGAAGCTGGTCACCGAGAGCCGGAGGTCATGTACAGAGCCATGTACATGACCAAGCTCCTGATAAGAATCTGGTACTGTACCCTTACAAGAGCTCACTGATGTAGCCCTATTTACAGGTAGAAATTGAGGCTTGGGGCACCTGGGTTGCTCCATGGTTGAGCGTCTGCCTTTGGATCAGGATGTGACTCTGGGGTCCTGGGATCGAGTCCCACATCAGGCTCCCCTCAGGGAGCCTGCTTCTCCCTCTGCCTGTGTCTCTGCCTCTCTCTCTGTCTCTCATGAATAAATAAATAAAATCTTTTAAAAAAAAAGAAAAAAGAGAAGAAAAGAAAATTGAGGCTCGAAGAAGTAGTTTGTCCAAAACAATCAAACTAGTGGGTGACAGAAGCAGGAGGTAAACAGATTCAACTCCAAAATCTACGTCTTTTCCATCGCACTGTGGAAGAGAGAGCTGATGTTCTCACGGGCTGCCCGGTTACACTATCTCTGCAGCCTTGTCTCCTCCCCGTAGAAAATGCAAAGCAGTGGCTCTTTCTCTCCAGCTCAGAGGTGATTGCTCAGCTGCTTTCTAAGCTATTCCAATGATGTCTCATTCTGGCATCTTCAAGGAACATGATATTTCTTCCTGTACGTGATTTTTTCCTTTCAATCTAAAAAATCGTCCTAATGATTTTGGATAGAATGGTTCTGACCTACAGTACACTGGCTTTGCCTTCTCACAAAGGTAGATCTTTTCTTAATGCCTCAGGGCTCTTGTTAAGGGTTGTCATTCCTAACACTGTGCTGAAATGTATTCATATTTTTAGGTATCACTGAAAATATTAAGCTGTTTACCTCTACATTAAGTGGTGTCAGACTCAATTTTTTAAAAAGATTTTATTTTAAATAAGCTCTATACCTAACATGGGGCTCACACAACCCTAAGATCAAGAGTTGTGTGCTTGACTCTCTGAGCCAGTCATACACCCTAGACTCAATATTTTTTCTATTCCTCCCTAATCTAAAGACTCAGTTATTTCTGCTGCCGTCTGTGAATCTGCTGCTAACATCTTATTTCTCATTTGTTAATTCAATTCTCAAGGATGAGGATTGATGTGCAAGCTTGTTAGAAATATATGCAAAGTAAAAGTGAGTAGGCCCTGAATTGAACATCTAAGAGGAAGTTTCCTTCTGAGTTAGAGATTCATTGCCTTTAAACAGATGTTTTTGTTCTCCCAGAGGTTTCTGTGAATTTTCTGGTTCCGAACTGTATATTTTCAAGTTAAGGTCATTTCAAAAAAAAAATCTATTAAGTTACAATGGTGCTGTACAATATATTAGCTTTAGACTTCCTCTTGCCTATAAACCAGCTAATAACAGTAGAATCTTCCTAACCTGGAACAACCCAAAAGAATAAGACATTCTGAATTAATTTTTTAAGATCTCATTTAAAGTATTAAAAAAAAATTATGTGGATCTCTTGCTTTCTGAATCAAAAAGTGACACACATCTGCTAAAGAAAATGCTGGATGGGGCAGCCCTGGTGGCGCAGCAGTTTGGCACCTCCTGCAGCCTGGGGTGTGATCCTGGAGACCCGGGATCGAGTCCCACATTGGGCTTCCTGCATGGAGCCTGCTTCTCCCTCTGCCTGTGTCTCTGCCTTTCTCTTTCTCTGAATAAATAAATAAATCTTAAAAAAAAAAAGAAAAAGAAAAAGAAAATGCTGGATGTATTCTGTTGAATAGACTACAGTATTTGTTTTGTTTTAAATAGTATGTCCAAATACTTTATTGTCTTAAGTAATTTAAACTTAATGCTATAATCTTTCACAGTAAAATCATTTCTAAATACTAAAAAAATAAACTCTGGTCTCAACTAGGTTGGATTATTGCAAATTCCTTAATAGGGTCTAACTTTGCTACATATGTATCTCTCTCTCTCTCTCTCTCTCTCCCCCCCCCCCCTTTTTCTTCTCCCTTCTCTCAACTACTGAAGAGTAGTCTCAATGACCCTTTGACATTTCACAATTAAGGTTTTCTGTACCTTTGGGAAGCAATTGTAAAACTGAAAGGTGGGGCACCTGGATGACTCAGTGGTTGAGTGTCCCCTCTCTCCCTCTACTTCTCCCTCTGCCTGTGTCTCTGCCTCTCTGTCTCTCATGAATAAATAAATCTTTAAAAATAAAATAAAACTGAAAGGCAATTTTATTTATGCCTACTTATCAAAATATATGCTAAAGCTTCTTATTTTGCAAAATGAGAAAAGAACCAAGGAAAAACAAGCAAAGATAAAGAGGAGAAAAGAGGTAATTGGTCAAAATTAAATGTGATATATGTAAAGCAGCCTTGGGGGCCAGTAGACAGACCCTGCCCTGATTCATTGGGATGTCTGGGTGGGAAGGCACAGCCCCTGGAGGCAGCCTATTCCTTCTTGTTACCTACAGACCAATGACCCTTATGTTCATCTGAATAATCAGCATTTGAAACGTCAATGTGATTTATCTAAGAAGAAATCAGTACCAGCAAATTAGTTCTTTTAAACATACAAACAAACCATAAGTGTTATTTTCTAGCCCAGGTTTTTGTTTCAAATAGCTCTGAATAAAGAGATGCCCTACAAACCAACAGTGTATTCATCTCAGATAATGCAACAAGTTTCAGTTCTAACAGGATTTCCTGGTTTAACAGAGGCTTTCCCTAACAAAATCATTGTAGTCTAGAGGAAACAAGGAAATTATGCTTTCAATGTCTTCTTTTCTTACTTTGTATTCTTTTGCCATAAAAGCACAGGGACATTTTTTTTTTTCTTTAGAAAGTTTTTTATGATTAATGAAATGGCCAAACATGTTGGAGGTTAAAAGGTAAACCTACAAGGCAAAACATGCTGTTTAAAGAAATTTATAGCTTATCAGCCAGAACCACATTTGTTGGTGAAAAGCCTTCATAAAATAATTATGAATCTAAAGAGTTAACTTTGGTTTCTGTTGATCATGCAGAAAAATTAAGGGCCATTTTCCAGGCAATAACTAAAGTGCTAAGTAAAGTACCAACTAAAAAAGTGCTAAGGTACTAACTAAAAAAAAAAAAAAAGAGAGAGACAAAAGGAATAAAGAAAGGATATTTTTGTAAGATCTATGTTCACACCATCTAAAATTCTGAAAGAAACAGAACCACCTGGGTGCCAATGACCTACTTTCCTAAATTTCAGTTGTTTTTAACCACTATTTTACCAACCTTATTTTTTCTTATTTTGATTTAGGAAAAAAAAAGGCTGCTAGTGCTTCAAAGAGTAGGGAATATCAATAATCTTCAGGCTTTCCTCTCAAACACATCAAAACGCTTTAACTGTCTATTCGTCCCCCAGTCAGTGAGACGGTCTTCTTTTTAGCTCCGGAAGATTCTAGACTGCTCCCCAGATGTGAGGGGAGAAATGCAAGTTGTATTTGTCTATACCTACAATTCCTGCATCTTCCCAAATTGGAAATGTCTAATTCAGAAACCAACAGGGAAAAAAAGAGCAAGATCAAGATGTCCGTGAGATTCTCCATAGTTTGTGAGAACTGCATGATGATTTCCTTCTAACCAGAAAGGATTTTTCAGAAAGACACTTTTTTCAAACTCTCATCTCTATATATTGTTGGAGCTCAGGTTTGTGTGCAACTTAACTTGTACTGAATTACCAAGCTCCTCCTTATCTTTGAAACTGCTCCTCCGAGAAGCCTAGACCCTTTTTTTGCAGTAGTATGGATAGATTTGAATAGAAGTTTTAATTAAAAAGCCAGGATAAGTGGGGGCACCTGAGTGGCTCAGTTGGTTAATTGTCCAGCTCTTGATTTCAGCACAGGGGCCCTGGGAGAGAGCCCTGTTTTGGGCTCTGTGCTCAGCACGGTATCTGATTGTCCGTCTCCCTCTACTCCTCCCTCTCTGCTCTCTCTCTCTCTCTCTCTCTCTCTGACAAATAATAAATAAAATCTTAAAAAAAAAAAAAAAACAGGATAAGAAAAAGCCAGTATTATCAGAGTCCATTTTGCAGGTGGGCAATGAGAACCGTATGTTAGAGACAAGAATTACTGATGGTTCTAAAATCCAGCTACAAGAGTGCTCCTCTCCGGTTAGTTACTCATGTCACTCATGTTTACTTTTGATGTGCTCCGTATCTGTGATGTTGGAAAATTAGTGTAAGGTTCATTGATGCTGTATGCTTGGGTTACGTGTTTGTCCAACCATTAAAGAAATAAAATAAACCTTCTGAACATGTGCTGAGCTCTTTCTCAGTGTTGTGTTTTATTATGAGAAATGAATTTTAAATGCTTTTTGGCCAAGATAAAATATGTTTGGCTTCATTCAATACCATGCCAGACATTTTTTTTCTTAAGTTTGCAAAGCTTTGGTGGACTTCTGCTTCTTGGAATCCAGGGTCGTGTGTGTGTGTGTGTGTGTGTGTGTGTGATGGTGTTATTAAGTAAATGCTGAGATTTTTAAGTGAATTTGATTATTTTATTTTTATTTATTTAAAGTAATCTCAACACCCATTGTGGGGCTCGAACTCACAACCCCAAGATCAAGAGTCACTTGCCTCTCTGAGCTGGCCAGGTGCCCCTGATTCTTTGTTTTAAACAATCTTAACTTCCTTCTCAAAATTGTGTTTATGGGCGAGAAGCTCCTGGTCTCTGTTTCAACGGTCCAACTTTCTAATTACTCCTGCTACATTCCCAGAAAACCCCAAAGTTTTTCCTCAAGAGAACCCCCCCCCCCCCCCCCCCAGCCAATTCTTCTGTCCTTACTGGTCTTTTCATCAGTGAGGCAACAAACATTTCACACGGTGCCAAAGGGGACAGCCTCTTCCTTCCATACTCAAGTACCTCACCCATGTTCACTGTAGAAATGGATTTTGTCTTGCTCCGAGAATCCTGTTCGTTCCAGTTGGGTTCTGTTAGTTTTTTGTGGTGAGGGAAAAGCATTTCAACAATCCCTACCCTTCTGCTGGAAAATACGTCTCACCCTGGTCTGTTATCTTCTTTTTGTGTAGAGTGAGGTAAAGAAATGATTTATCCTCTCAACTTGCATGCTCTGCATTGTCTCGCTGACTTCCCTTCCAGGCTCTCCGCGGGATTTGAGAATTTATGTTTCCTTGCTTTTGTTTGCTGATTGTATAAAGGATTTTTATCTTCATGTTTCAAGTGAAATCTCACCAGCTAGGATTTCCTTTCTTTAGGTAACACTTTGTCCTCTCAGCTTTTTTTTTTTTTTCTAACTTTTTCTTGAGTTTGTTCACACTCCATTTCATTCTTGTTTCTTTTTTTTTCATGTATACTTTAAGAAGGCATTGCTTTTCAACACTATTGTCTTTTCTCTCTCTCTTTCTGTATCTATTTCTTTGAAATGGCAAATTATTGGATCTCTCTCTCTCTCTGTCTCTCTCACTATTATTTAAAATGACCTAAAAGGTGAAGGGCAATATCCGTCCCAAAAGGCTCCTTTTTTGTTTGTTTCTAAAAGCCACCAATCAGAATTTACACTTACTCTGAATAGCTCTTCTCAAATTAGAATCACCTAGTGTCATTCACCTAGTGTCATTTGTCCTTAGGGTATAAGTTTAGCTCTGTTCAGGTGAAATAGAATATACACAGAGGAACAAAAGAATAAAGACCGTCATTCTCTGGGGTCCCCTATACCTAATCACTAGCAGACAAAGACTCAGCAACAAATGCTTCAGGCCTAAGATTTAAGTTCTTCACACCGGGGTGTGTTTGAGAAATGCATATTAATTTCTGCAAGAACAAAGAAAATTGATTAATTTCATAGAAAACGAGAAATAACACTGCATGTTTAATTTAATTTGAATAAAGTAATACAGAAGCTGCATTTTAGATTTCCTAAATTGCCGTTGACGGCTCACATGTTTTAAGAGCAATGTTCAAAAAAATAAAAAATAAAAAATAAAAACAATGTTCAATAATAAAATTCCAAGTCACCAAAATAGGAATTAGGGCCTTCGGAGACACTGGAAGCAAATTCGGCTTGTATTTCATTAATTCAATCACTTTTTAATTTTTTTTTATTAAAAAAAATTTTTTTTAAGATTTTATTTATTCATGAGACACACACAGAGAGAGAGAGAGAGAGAGAGAGAGAGAGGCAGAGACACAGGCAGAGGGAGGAACAGGCTCAATGCAGGGAGCCTGATGTGGGACCCGACCCCCGGGGCTCCAGGATCACACCCTGGGCCAAAGGCAGGCAGTAAACCACTGAGCCACCCAGGGATCCCCTCAATCACTTTTTTAAAAGTTGTTCTTCTAAGTAACCCAATTTTTAAAGATGTAAGCAGCTAGTGGTAGCATTAGTCTGATCCAGGTTTATTCTAGGTATAAAGTAAAAGAAGTCCTAGGTAATTGGTTTAAGGTGGCCCTGGAAAAGCCTGGCTCTTAACATTTCACATGTTAGCCAAAGCCGCAAATGGGAATCGAACTAAATCATCTGCATTTTAAAATATTAACTCTACCTCCTTGGATCATCAGCAGCAGCAGCTGGAGAAAAATGCATTGTCCCAGGACACCGAGGACACCATCTTAGGAAGTGACTCCCGTGTGGGAGAGCAGGCCACAGCGGGATGGCTACAGAGGGCATTTTCCAGTTCAGCAAAGGTGTATCTGGCTTCCTCTGTCCCCTGTTGCAGAATTCCTAGCTTCCGTGGTTGCATCCAGGTTTGTTTGTTTGTTTGTTTTTTAATATGTATACGGTTGAGGTCTTTTATCATCATCAAAATGTGCCTCTATAAAAAAGTGTGCAAGAGGATTTTCAGGGCAGTGAAACTACTTTGCATGAAACTGAAACGGCCGAGTCGTGTCCTGCGTTTGTCCACCTGCATAGAGTGTATGATGCCAAGAGTGACCTGTGATGTAAACTATGGTTTTTGGGTGATTATGATGTGTCAGTGGACGTTCATCAAGTGTAACAAACGTGCAACCCTTGGGGGGATGGGGAATGTTGATAATGGATGAGGGTGGGTGAGGGGTGGACAGGGTGTGTATGGGAAATCTGTACCTTATGCTCAATTTTGCCGTGAGGCTAAAACTGCTCAAAAAAAAAAAAAAAAAGAAAGAAAGAAAAAAAGGAAAGGAAAAAGAAATCTAGGGACGCCTGGGTGGCTCAGCAGTTTGGTGCTTGCCTTTGTCCCAGGACGTGATCCTAGAGACCCGAGATTGAATCCCAGGTCGGGCTCCCTGCCTGTGTCTTGGCCTCTCTCTCTCTCTCTCTCTCTTTCATGAATAAATAAAGTCTTAAAAATAATCTATTTAAAAAAAAAAAAAAAACGTGCTCAGCAGAGACCTCAGCACCTTCCCTGCCTCCTCCCTCTAGACATTCCAGTTCAGCTTTTCAAATGCTCTGGAATGACCAGGAAAGCACACCAACAGCCTCGAGGCACGTCCTGTATCTAATATGACCATAGACTCTATCAGCTACCAAAGGTACTTCTAAGAGGGAAGGGACCACCATTAACAATGACATAGGGCCAACTGGCACCTGGGACTATCCCACCTGGGACTATCCCACCTGGGACTATCCCACCTGGGACTATCCCACCTGGGACTATCCCACCTGGGACTATCCCAGTGGAATATAGGGAGTAGATCATATATCACTCTACCCAATATTCCACTGTAGGGCAGCATTATTTAGACTATGACACTAATGTAGCAACATAACAAGTTTGAAAACTAGGGGGGAAAACATAAAGGCACAATCCCAAACAACCACTCAGTAGGTTTTGGATTCCTTTCCAATGTTTCCCATATTTCTTTTTCATAATCGTGATCCTAACATGTCTGTGATTTTGTGCTTTGTATTTTTCTCTTAATGTTGGGTCATAAACACTTTTTCATGTTGCCAGTTTTCAAAATTATTTTAACCTAGATCTTGGTATTCCAAGGAGATGTATTTACCATGTATTTAGTTCTGTCTTGCCATATGATTTTTTTAGCTGCGTATAAAGTAAGCCCTTGCTACTCTGGGTGGCCTGCGGGCTGATGGCAGGGGTCTGACCTGTGATCCCTTTCTGTTTTCAGAAAAGCAGACTTGCAAATCCCACCCCGGCCCTACTGAATCCGCCTTTTAAGGAGGTCTCCGAGCTTGAGAAGCACTGAGTTAATCTCGTCATAAATAATGCTGTTGTGAACATCTTCATGCACATGTGTTTTGTTTGTGGATGGTTTAGTTATGTTCAGTTTTCAGAAGTGAGATTATGAGCTCAAAAGACTTGTGGATTTTTATGTTTGCCAGAATTGCTGGAAGGTTCTTTAAGAGCCTGAGGGGTGGCTGTAACTGAGTGCCATAATCTGAAGATGGGTCCAGTCCATGCCCTCTGTCAGCTGGGGACTTACAGTTGACCTATTGGAACCCTCTGATGTTAAAAGCCCTACTATTTAAAGAACAAGCCTCCTCTTACCTTCTGGAGGCAAAGCCAGAGAGAAAAAATAGCTTTCTGTTCCATCTCTCTGCCCCTCAGACTCACAGAGCTTCTTGCAGTGCCCATCAGATTGCAAGGCTGACAACTCCTAAATATTCCAGATACAGGCCAGAAACCTCTTAAATTTCATGTCTAGGGAATTCATTCCTGACTCTCTCTGAGTCATGAAGAAAAAGAAATGCTTCTTTCGGGGGCTTTTAGGTTCACCTTCCAAGCCACAGTAACTCTAGCTTTGTTCTGGCATCCGTAACCCAAAGGATCATGGTGCCGCTTCCCCGATGGCTCCTTAAATCTTTTTTCTTCCCCAGGAGCTACAGATACTTTCTTTTACAGATAATCTCATCCCTTAAGGGGTCTGCAGTTCCAGTGCTGATGCCATCCTCATTGGGTTCCAGCATGTGATCCAGACTTTCTCTGCTCCCCACCGCTTTCATATCTGACCTGCTTTTCTACTTCAACATCTCCAGTTTTTTAGTTGGCCTCTGGGCTGCTGTTTTTCTTGGGACAATGTCACATTCTGGGGCTTATGATACACTTTCCTGATAGTGATATTGTCCAGATCCTTAGTTTGTTTCTTCGTGTTCTTAAGCCTGCCCGTCAAAGCTGCCACACATCGGGCCTGCTTATCTGTGTCAATGTCTGGGACTGTGTCTGGCAACTTCATCCCGCTGGTTTCATGTTCGTTTAAGGATGGTCACAAATTGACATCTGGATCTGTCTTAAGATTACTGGAATATTATCAGTATCCACCCTGGACAAGTTAGCTAGATCACTAACATACCTTTACTATTTCTTCTGGAGACATTTCCTCAATCAAGTTACTCTCCCTCTTCCATCAATGACAAAGTTTAACGGAAGCATGCTTTCTACCAATTACTCTTCTTCTTCTTCTTTTTTTTAAGATTTTATTTATTTATACAGGAGAGACACAGAGAAAGAGAGGCAGAGACACAGGCAGAGGAAGAAGCAGGCTCCCTATGGGAAGCCCGTTGTGGGACTCGATCCCAAGACCCCAGGATCATGCCCTGAGCCAAAGGCAGATGCTCTACCACTAAGCCCCCCAGGCATCCCGCAATTACTCTTCTTTATGGAGTGCAACTTGTTTGTATAAGAGAGAGAAAGAGAGAGGGAGAATGAGAGAGAGAAAGAGTGTGAGTCTGACTTCCACCCATAGTTTATTTTGCTCTGAGATAGGCCATCATCGTCTTTGAGATGGCTGTCATCTAGTTCCTTCCTGTACTAGAAACCATTCTCGGGTCTCCTGGGTGGCTCAGGTTGAGCATCTGCCTTTGGCTCAGGGCTTGATCCTGGGGTCCCGGGATCGAGTCCCGCATCGGGCTCCCTGCATGGAGCCTGCTTCTCTCTCTGTGTCTCTCATGAATAAATAAATAAAATCTTAAAAAAGAAAGAAACCATTCTTCCCTTGAGCAGTAGAATCTCTGCTTCCACTTGGAGTTTGAGCTGGCTGGTTATGCTGCTGTGACCAACAGAATACAAGGAGAAGTGAGGCTAGGTTATCAGAAATCTTTTTTTTTTTTTTTGTTCATCAGAGATCTTACAGCTTCTGCGTAGCTCTCTTGGAATGCTCACTCTGGGGGAATCCAGCCACAGTGATAGAAGATATCTGACTACCCCGGGACTACCTTGCCGTGAGGAAACCCAAGGTAGCCATACGGAGAAGCCATGTGGACAGAGGTATGACTGATAAACCCACAGCCATCCCCACCCACATGTCAGATGTGTGACATCTGACAATACAATTCTTTTAGAAGACTCCAAACTCTGCCTTCATTCAACAGAATGAATGTGAGGGACTCCAAGAGAGAACCACCCAACTGAGCCTTTAAAACCCCCAGAACCATGAAAGAAAATATTAAATAGTTGTAAACCATTAAGTTTTGAGGGAGGTTTACTATACAGCAGTAGGTAATCAGAATACCAAATATCTATTTTGGGTAAGGAAACCTCTCGGATCCAAGGTAGTAAAACAACTGCATCAATGATTATGCCGCAGGGTTTGACGTTCTGTTTCAACTTGTCTTTACAAAACTATGGCTTGCTAAATTACTCTGGAAAGAGTAAAGCATCATGGTTACTTTAAATTGTAATCTAGATGTGGCTTGGATGGGGCTGTCTCCAGAGCTGGGTGATGAAAGACCTCAATTCAGTGCTGATGCGCTAGCTTTGTTGTAGGACTTTACTCATGGAGAGGCTGACATTATCAACTACAGTTAATTAATAGGTCATAGTCATAGAAAGTTCGAGGAAGGGGCCTATAGATGGAAATGGCCTAGTCCAGCCACCTACTTTTTTTTTTTTTTCTAGATCAGATAAACAGAGGTGCACAGAGCTAAAGGGTCTTGCCCAGATCCACATCTGGCTAGTGTCAATGCCAGGACAAGAATTCAGGTCTCCTGGCCCAGGTGCAGCTCCTTTCACCGTATCACTCTGCCGTAGTATCTTGTATAGTAACCACCGTATCTTGGTTACTAAAGATACTCTGAGGAAATCAGTGTGCCCTATGTTTTTATCTTCTCTTCCACGTATTGTATATGTCATAGCTGCTGTTGATCTGTACAATGGGGCTAATACCCACCTTAGGTGGTTTTTTATGAAGGTTAAATGCGATAGCTTATGGAAATTACTGGGCACTTACTGTGTACTCAATAAATGCTGAGGATCGTCTTCAAGAGCCTAATAAAACAAATTCTTTGGAATAACCGTCTCAGGGGCCTTTACATTGAAAGAATTCTCCCCACAAACAATATCCTAGGTATGAGAAATTCATCACCGGGCAGGACTGCAGAAGGCCATTCAGCATCCGCCCAAGTTCTAACCCAGACAAGTAGACATTTCAACGACCTGTGAGAAAAGAGAGAGTGGGATGTGGATAATTAGCGCGAGCGCTTGGAATAACTCACCATCCTGCAAAGGGAAGCAGAGGGGCTGAGTCAGCTCTGGACACAAGAATAGGAAGAGAGCAGGCCTGAATGTCTGGAGTTCTTTCTGTCAACTTTTTATAAAAATAAGTACCTCTAGCTGTCTGTCTGCTGAGGAGACATCCATCACCCGGTCTGCGAAAGTAGCTTTCCGTAGGCCCGTCTCCCCAGACTTCTGTTGTGGTTACTTGTCTCCCTGTGGTTATCCTCACGTCTGCTTCTCTGTCTCCCTTGTATCATATGTGCTGTGTGTGTAAAACTCTTTATGTGGAGTCTGGGAATGGTTTTTAAGACCTGCAGAGCTCTAAGCCAGAGCCTCCACCTTGAGTACCTGCTGCTGCCATTTCTCATCAGCGGGGCCATGTGCACGTGTCGGGAGCCACCCCCGCGACAGGTAGGGCCCCGCCGTGTAGAGACGCAGATGGGGAGGAAGGGAGCTGTGGTGCCGAACACCTGCCCTGTCTGGGGCCCAAGGTAAAGGTGTTCTTCCATAAGGCACACAGACCCAGCCCGGGCTGTGGACACCCCAGACGAGGGATGCACCCTGTAATTATCTTAATGATTTCAGGTGATGAGCAGGGAAAAGTCCTTTTACCTGGCCTTTGCTCCCTGCAAAGGTGAGGTGAGCTGGTTGTTTCCAAGCTAATGGCAGATGCCTCTGGAGTTAGACTGGCGGCTTCCAATTCCAGGTCTGCTGCTGGTTGGCTTTATAATCTCTGGGGAACTGTGTGAGTTCTTCGAGCAACAATTTCCTCACCTGAAAAATGGGGATGCTAATAAGGCCTGGTTTACAAGCAGGTTGTATAGAAGGTCACGTGGAAGTCGCGTAAGAAGAGCACCTGTCGCTGCCCTGGAATATTGCAGATGCTCCGTAAATTATAGACCCTGATGATGACTTTCAAAGTAAAGGGAGGGGGGATCCCTGGGTGGCTCAGCGTTTTAGCGCCTGCCTTTGGCCCAGGGCGCGATCCTGGAGTTCCGGGATCGAGTCCCACATCAGGCTCCTGGCATGAAGCCTGCTTCTCATTCCTCTTGTGTCTCTGCCTCTCTCTCTCTCTCTCTCATGAATAAATAAATAAATCTTAAAAAAAAAAAAAAAGTAAAGGGGGGAAATACTGTAGAGTGAAGAAAATTAGCCTACTCGTTTGGGCTAAATCTTCAACCCAGCACTTTGTCACTTGCCTTTCCTGAACGTATGAATTGAGGGATCCTTTTGTCTCGCTCCTTCACAGATTTGGTTAATCTTAACCCTACGTCTATCTAGCTGGACCCCCTTTTCTCCGTAACCTCAAGATGTCTAGCTCCAGAATAGGTGAGGGCCCACAAAATTTTAGTCTAGACTCGGGATTGGTCTGAATCTGTTTTTAAGACAAAATCAGTGATTTTCAATTTTTGATGTGGAATTGAGCTCCTCCTCGAGAGGACACATTATAAACATCTGCTACTATTATTTGTCCTTAAAAAATGTTAATGTTCTGTATAAACAGCAAAAAAGAACTTCTAGTCCTAAGTGTTTTATTCAGTTATGTAATAAGCGTAACAGCCAATTGTGTTTATAGACTCAACTAATAAGAAGAAAAAAGAGAGACGACCATTTATGGAGTGCTTGCTGCGTGCCCGGCGTGTCACAGCCTTCTCCTGAACATTGTTGCGTTCCCATTTTACAGAGGAGAAATCCAAGGCTCCGAGAGGGTAGGTCTCTACTAAAGTCCCTGTCTGGTGATTGGTGGAATTGGCGTTTGGACGTGGATCTCTGATTCCAAAGCCCCTGCTCTACCCAGCCCATGTTACTGCCTCCAGACCCAGCTCCATTTGCTTAATGAGGACCCGATAGATATGCAATCTCACAGTTTTCTTGGGCTATTCAGATGCCGTGAACATGCTCTTGTCTTTGGAGTGACCCTACGGCTGCTCTTCTAGGTGCGGATGCTAGGAACTCTCTGTGCACATGTCAGTTATTTCCAGATGCCGAGTGTGAAACTTTTAATCAAGTGTTTCAGAGGAAGGCCACATCTGGAAACAGTTATCCAGATGTTATAAACCACTTTGGCCAGTGGTTGCCAGACTGCTGTCCAGGTGATGAGTATAGGACGCCCCCCCCACCCCCTCCATATGTGGACAATGTTCCGGAGGGATGGAGAGCTGGGATATTTGTAACTATTGTGCCACATTCTTCCCTGGATGGGACATCAGGGACCTGTGTCTCCCAAAGCAAGGGTTTCCTGATGGTTCAGAGGAATCTCTAATGTCCAGATTTTCTTTTTTTAAAGATTTTATTTATTCATGAGAGACACACAGAGAGAGAGACAGAGATACAGGCAGAGGGAGAAGCAGTCTCCACGCAAGAAGCCCGATGCAGGACTCCATCCTGGGACTCCAGGATCACGCCCTGAGCCGAAGAGGGACACTCAACCACTGAGCCACCCAGGCATCCCAAATATCCAGATTTTTTTTAAAAACTGGAATCACCATCTGCAAATGGCATGGCTCCCTACCGTTCACACAGCTCTGTTATAAAGACAAAAATGACACAGGTAGCTGAGTTCTATTGACTTTAGGATTTGTTCCATATCACACAACCTTTCAGTTTTGATCCCAGTGTTCGTTCGTTGCTGCTATTCATTGCCAACTGAACTTTGCCTACTAAAAGGAAGCAACGTGGCAACATGCAAAAATGGTAAAAGGCACAAATGTGGAAGTTAAACTGTCTGCATTCACATTTGTTGCTTTGTACCTGAGTGACCTGGGAGGAGTTATCCTTAATCTCTCTAGGCTTCAATCTTCTCTCCTGGAAAATGATAATACAGGGGGTAATGCCCAACTTCATTGGGTTGTGGTGAGGATCTGAGGAGATGGTTGTATGTAGAGCACTTAGCGCAGTGCGAGGACTCAGCGAACATCATTATTCTCGTGGTGGTGGCCGTTGGTGACCATTTGTTCTAAGAAAATTTGATGTCTTCTGCTAGGTGGGAGGTGAACGGCTGATGTTAGGGTCGCTTGTGTTGAAATGCAAACAACTGTCTAGTGATCTGGTCCAGAGAAGGGAAAGGATGCCTGGGAGGGGCCGAGATTAGCCGATGCTATTTACATTCACACTAGCAGACTCCATTTGTAATGGGCCCAACCATCCTGATTCAAAACCAGCCTCTCCACAGGAATTTCACACATGCAAATGAGGATTTTGATGGTCCTTGTAAAATAACCTCTAGTTTAGTCTGCACAACTCTGCCATTTGAGAGCCAAAGTCCTCAAGATGGGCCAAATTGACTACACAATTGCTCTAGTCTGATCCCGGCTTCAGGAACCACAGGGGCAACTGTTTTCAACCTTCCAGTCTGGGAGGATGCTCTCAGCATTACTGCTGAGTGAGTGAGCCTTGTGGTTATTTCGGAACAGAGGAAGCCAAACAACACTTAGGCCTAGGAAACAAAAGTGAACCCCCATTAGCTCCTACTGTTTAATGATATGTTCAAGCAAAAATGTCCATTTGACCTTTATGAATGAGAATCCTGTGCCTATGAAGTCAGTAGGACCCTTACAAGCTGTACCCATTTACCAATTTTCCTTGAGACATTTCAACATTTTGGATTTCCTTTTATATGCCTGTATTACTCACTTACCTCTTAAAAAGGTTGTTTTTTTTTTTAATTTTTATTTTTTCCAGGAGAGTGAAATAGTTGAACTCTTGGAAATATTTAAGCACAGTTTTGCTTTGTTTTATCTGATACATCTGGATTATTTTAGTTTCAGGCAAGGATCCATTAGCATCAAACAAAACAAAACTGTGTTGTCTTCAAACTATATTTTTGACTAAAATTTCCACTTTAAAGCAAATTATGTTTATATAGCTTGATACAGAAGAAAATCATCCTTACCCTGGCTTCTTGGATGATCCCCTTGAATTTACTTTTTTCTCCTTCTACCTCAAATGTGGGCGGACCTGCCCTGGGTCTTCTTCCCTAGTCTCCTGACCAGAGTTCTTAGTCATCTCCTTTGCTTTACCTGTCACCTCTATTCAGGTGCCATCCAAACAGTGCGCTAAGGAAATAAGAGAATGATGTCTGCTTTGAATGCGTTGAGCTTGGGGAGCCCACAGAACATTAGGATAGGAAAGTCTGGCAGAAACAGGCAGAGGCACTTTCAAGCTAAAACTTTATTCAACTTTCTCTTGCCTATAATCATGCCTTGAGAAAGCTCCTGTTTTAATAAATCATGGCCCATATCTGTTTGCCAGATAAGCTGACGAAGCAGGTTTGTTTTTCTTACTTTTTTTTTTCCCCCTAGCCTGTGGGGTCTCCCATTTCATGCTTCTGTTTATCCAAGTTTTATTTACAATATCCTAATAAATCTCTGTGCTGTAGGATCATGTGGACATGAGGATGGTTTCAGGGGTTACCCATGAGTGCTATAATGTTAGGAACCATATGGCAATGCTTTCCTGTAGAGGACGAGGGGATCTCCCTGCGTGAGACTGAAGTCAGGTTTCTTACTCTTCACTTAGGGAAAGTGCTTCAGACAGAAGACCACATGGAGTCTTGTGCAGGCCCTGTCCAAACCACCCCTGCCCTAGGAGCTGCACAAAATGCCCATGCTATTCCTCCCTTGCTTGGATGATGACAGGTGGGGTGCAAATTACTTCTCTAGTAAAAGCTCAAGTAAAAAGTATTGTCCGAAGGTCCCTAAGTCTTTCTGGCCTGTAGATATTAATGAAGTCACACCAGTGCACTTCCTTGGCAACCTTCTTAAATCCTGCCCACATCACTTTTGGGAGCCCTCAGGACTGTCCTGCATGGATTAATATTTTGATATCCTTTCATCTGAACATATATTTGGTATATATTGTTTTGTAGTCTCTCTTCTCTTTTAGCGTGCTATAAACTTATGGGTTAGATGTTTTTCTATAATGTGATTTTTTTTTTATGGTTATATGGTATTCCATCATATGGCTAACCATATGTTTTAACCACTCTTTTATTTTTATTTTTTCACTCTTTTTTTTTTTTAAGATTTTTATTTATTTATTCATGAGAGAGGCAGAGACACAGGCAGAGGGAGAAGCAGGCTCCATGCAGGGAGACCGACGTGGGACTTGATCCCGGGACCGCAGGATCACACCCTGACTCAAAGACAGGTGCCCAACTACTGAGCCACCCAGGCGACCCTATTTTAATCACTCTTTTATTGTTGTATATCTACTACCAATAGTAAGTGTTCTGTGGTGAATATCTTTACACACATTTCTAATTACTGTCCTGAAATAATTCCTGGGCATGGAATTACTAGACCAGATGCTCATCAGAAAGGATTAATGCTGGTATTATTAATAAATAATGATATCTCAAGTATTACTAAACTTTGGGCCAATGGAAGGTAATTCCTCTGGAAAGAGCACTTGAAATATAGCCGTATAGCTTATTAAACCAAACGACACTTCCAGCCTTTAAAAAAAATGCATTTTAAGGACCCAGAATCATTCTGTATTTATCAGTACAAAGCAATTCTTTTGAATTTTTGAAACCCCCTTATAGTTGGCACTTGTTTCCTAAAATTAATTAATTGATTGATTAATTTAAAGATTTAATTTATTCATTCATGAGAGAGACAGAGCGAGAGAGAGGCAGAGACACAGGCAGAGGGAGAAGCAGGCTCCATGCAGGGACCCCAATGCGGGACTCGATCCCAGGACCCCAGGATCATACCCTGGGCTGAAGGCAGACACTCAACCCCTGAGCCACCCAGAGAGCCCCGTTTCCTAAAATTTAAATTAGATATGGTGTTTTTATGTAGGAGTCGTAGTATCTATTAAATTTATACGTTTAAAAAATAAATTTATACGTTTAAATATAAATTTAAACACATAAATTCTTTATTTTTTTAAATGTATAAATTCTTTATTAGTGATATCTATCTTCAACAAGTCATGCAGGCCTGGACAGGTATTTTAAACTTTATGTGAAACCTCAGCCTCCCGAAGTTTAATTTTCTACCACGGAGATTTCAAAGTTCCAATAGTCCATAAGGGATTAAGTGGAAGGTATAGCTTGTATCCTTAACTAGACTTTAAGAGAAGGGAGTTGTCACCGATAGAGTTTGGCCAACTGTCTTATTAAAGATACCACCAAGAACAGAGCTTGGAAGGAAAGGTAGCCCAGACGCCCCTGGCAGCCCCATCATTCTGTACTTTAATAACTCATTGGCAATAGGATGAAGTAGTTTATGTTCCAGACTTTGCCTCCTGGTATCTAGATTTTTATAGGTGTTTTGACTGAGGTGTAGAGGAGGCATTTCTTGGCCACTGATTTCTATTCCAGATTGTGGGATGTGAATAATTTGGTAAATTAACATCAATGGCTTAGTCTGTTCTTTGTTACCAAAGGCCCCTGGGCTGCCTGTTCCACTGGATGGTCACATTAATTTGCAACCACACGAGGATGGCTGCTGGGCACACACACCCAAGTTAAATTTCCTTTTGCAGGTTTTCCCCCTCTTTTGGATATTCAGGTAGCCACTGAAGTCTGAGGCAGCTCTCTCTTGTGCATTCATAATTCTGACTAAACCTAGGGTTTCCAAAACTAATATCAGGGAGGAAAGATCCAAACCTGAGGTGCTTTTGTGGCTTTTTTTTTTTTTTTCCTGGGGCCAGCTTTCGGCCATGTTTCCAATGATCAGTCTGTACGCCTAGTTATACACTAAATGCATAAACTGTGTGTGCTACAAATGATGTTTTTCTAGCCTGTCCTTATAGCCTATTAAACCAGAGTTGGCAGTTTTCCATCCCTTAGGAGAAGCATTTGGCATAAATAATATTGTCATTTGGGAAGGCTAGACATGGTCTGAAGAAGTGACCTTGTATAAATATTGTCTGAGGTATGACTGAGGCTAAATTATATGACAGGGAGCTAGTATAGTCTGGGCTCTGGGCCCTCCTGGTAATGAAGTCGCTTCTTGTAGTAATGGAACTATTTGAATTGAAAATGTAATCAAATATATCAGATGCTGTTAAAAACACAGGAACCAGCCCATTTGTGTACCTCTAGAGTCCAAAGGATGGCAAAGTGGTCCTGGAATTTCTTTGTCATTCCAATGGCTTTGTCTTTTCAAGAGACAAACTGTCCTAGAAAGTGCCTTTTCTCTTCACCACAGAACTGCACACACACACACCCCCCGCCCCCCCGCCAGTGTTGAGACGGCTGAACAGGCCAGGCAGCTGTTGATCCTCCACCCACGTCTGGGATGAGCAGTGGGCACAGAGCTGGCTTTTTGTGGGTAAACTGGTGTATCATCAGTAGCACAATACAACCCCCCACAGCCAGTTTATTTCCATTCTCCTCCCACCATCCTTGTTTAGAATTTTACTTCCTCTTTCCTGGCTGACGTTACTCAAATAGCCTACTAAGTATACAGGACTCCTGCCCTTCACCTTTCTCTTCCTTTTAACTGATTCACCAGAAAAGCATGACTTTATTTTCATCAATTCATCGATCTATTCATTTATTCCTTCGACAAATATTTGTTGAATGTCAACTGTGTGTCAACCATTTTAGCTCTCTGCTATAATAAGATTTACAGTCCCATGGGGCAGGCAGATATTAGACAAATAATCCCAGGATCCAATAGACAATTATAAACTGGTGTGAGCATTCTGTGGGAATGAAGCGTGATTCTTTGATACTATAAAACAAAAAAACTCTCTCTGGATGGAGGTGCAAGGGAGGCTTCTCTGAGGAAATGATAATTAAGTTGCAATGTGACTATGTATAGGTGTGGGGTTTAGCTGGGCAAAGGAGTAAGCTGGAGAGTAGGGACAGAATGGGGTGGGTAGAGTGTTTCCCAAAAAAAGGAGCTGGCCATGGCAGGGAGCAGAATTGTGCCATCTGAGGAATGGAGAGAAGGCCACTGTCACGGGCATATGGAGAATGAGGGCCACACCAGGTGGGCTATGTAAGGCATATTAAGAATTATGGTCTATGTTTACCGGCCGTGGAAAGCCATGAAAGAGTGTGTAAGCAGGCTGTGATTGGATCAGATTTGCATTGAGAAAAGACCACTTGGGCCCCAGTGGGGAGGATTGATTGGCAGTGGCCAAAGGATCAGGAATGGAAGATAATAGTGGACCCAGGTATTAGCAGTGGGGTGAGAAATAGGTTTGAACATTGGTTATGTGGGGAGAAAAAGACACAGTGTGTGATGATGGATTGGACATGAGGGAGAGGATGACTGAGAGACTCCGATTCGTGCAGCTGGATTGGTTGAGCAGCCATTTACCAAATGGGAGATTACCGGAAGAGAGGACTGAAATCATGAGCTGGGACCTCGAATTAGAACCAAACTTGACGATTTTTCAAGGAATAGTAAGGAGGAGGGCAAGAGGAGATGAAAACGCAGAGATCCCAGACTGGATCATGGAGAGCCTTATAGCCCACTGGAAAAGGATTTAGCTTTTAGCTGAGTTGGGAAGCTACTGGGGGGCTTTGATCAGAGGAATTACATGATCTGACGTGACACTTTTGAGAGATTACTGTGGCTGCTCTATGGAGAAAACGTAAGGCCAACCTCAAGGAGATCATTTGGGTAAAAATTACAATAATCCAAGTGGAAGATGGTGGTGTAAATGATGCCTTACATCAGAAGTGGTAGCTGAGAAGTGATGATAAGTAGTAGAATCTGGATAGGTTTTTAATGTAGTACCAGCAGCATTTTCTGATGGTTTGAATGTAGTGAGAAAGAAAGGGTGAAAGATGACACAAAGATTTTTGGCTTAAGCTATCGGAAAGATGGATTGCCATTCACCAGAGCTGTAGAAGATGGATGGAAGTTCAGGGATTTGGTTTTGAATATTACATGTGAGACCCTTATTAGATATCCAAGTGGAAAGATTAAGGAGGCTGTTGTACATACGGCCTAAACTTCAAAGAACATATATAGCATAAAAACACAAATTTGGTTATATTTGAGGTATAGATAGATGATACTGAAACTCATAAGAAAGAATGAGTTTGCCAGAAGAGAAAGGATAATTAGAGAAGAATTGAAAATGTTTTAGAAGCTAAGCATAAAGGAGAGAATCTAGTTGGTGATCAAGGTTGATATCACCAGTAATAAGACCTACTGACATCATGTACCCCTTGCTGTGATGCACTGGGAAGGCTGTAACATCACTTCTGTGGTATTTTTGCCAAAAAAAAAAAAAAATGCATAACCGTCTAACCATGTGAAAACATCAGACATCCAAATTGGGAGACAGTACGAAATAATTGACCGGCACTTTTCAAAAGGCCAAGGTCATGAAAGATCATGAATTTCTGGAAACTCACAGATTAAAGAAACTAAACAGGCATGACAAGAAAATACAATGTGAGATCCCAGATTGGATCCCGGAACAGAAAAAGGATGTTAGTGGGAAAACTGCTGAAATTCAAATAAAGACCGTAGTTCAGTTAATAATATTGTAACAATGGTATTTCCCTGGTTTGGATCCTTGTACTATGGTCATATAAAACGTAAACACTAAGGGAAACTGGCTTAAAGAAATGGGGGAAGTTTCTGTCTTATTTTTTTGCAGCTACTTGTCTCTGAGTCTAAAATTATTCCAAAAAAAAAAGTTTTAAAAATTAGGTTCATGGCTTTTAGGCATGCACCCCCCAAGGATGTGGCTGCCCTCACCTCTAGTCTTTCTAGCTTGGCATAGACATGCTGGAGACGTAGGCAGGACCACCCATTGGGGCCTTTAGAGTGTGTTAAGGATTTTGGACTTTCCTCTAAAAGCCGGTGCAGGATTAAGCAGGGAACATGGAAGAAGATGGGAAACTAGACATGTTTGTTTTAGGCAAAAAAGAGACAAGAAAACAGAATAAATACTGGGTTAGGCCCAGATTCAGGCAAACACCCAGTTACTCTCAATTATTCATTCTGTTCTCCAAACAGAATTGACCATGAGTTAGTTCATGACTCACAAGGGTGTTAGCACATTGTAACGTCTGGCTGGGAAGATTGCTCAAATCCCAAAGGATTATCCTTGCGGAGCCTTGCAAGCGTCCTGTTTTCTCCTGGCACTCCCACAGTTCAGGCATAACTGTAGAGGGGATTTTAAGCTTGTAAGCCTGAAAGGTAAATCGTGTGTGCGTTGCTTCTCATCCTCCCTGTCCAGAATGATTCTAGAACAAAGGCTGCAGCTGGATTGAGATACCAACCTACAGTGAATGAGGAAATGATCATTAGGAATGAGGCAAGAGACTCCTCCTGCACCCGCCTTCTCAGCCAACCCCACTGGGGGAGAGGGCTGCGGTGAGGTGGGGTGGGGTGGGAAGTATTAAAGATTCCATCACATCAAGGTTCCCAAGAGTGTTGTGGACCAGTTGGAGATGGTGACTGAGAAGTGCTAATTAGAAAATTATATATTAAATATTAGCCTTGGGGAGAATTGTAAAAGTGGTTCATAGAGGAGACAGAGGTTTTCTGAAGCTGAAGAGGCGCTGCCTTGGCCCAAAAAAAAGGGTGAACCATTGAGACAGATGTGCTCTTTAATCTGCCCACTGTCCTATGGGGAATGGGCGAAAATCAGCAGAATCCCTGGAGTGTCGGGTAAGGTCACCTGTGCACCCTCCTTACCACCAAGCTCCCTCATTGCCTGGCCTGGCAGGAAAGTGCACGTCAGCACTAACGGCTAGGTCTGTTCTCAGAGACTCTGAAATCATGCAGTCTAATACCCTAAGACGTAGATCCTACAAAATGCTACAATTAGTGGTAGCTGTCAATTCCTGAATACTTACTACGTGCTAGGCCCTTATAGAGTTGTTCCTAATCCTTTTAGCAACTCTTCGAAGTAGTCATTATCATCCCCACATCACAGGGGATCTTAACTGGTGAGGAAATTGAGGCTTAGCTTGTCTGAGGTCCTACAACCAGTGAGGGGCTGAGCCAGGATTTGAACCCAGGCCCGGCTTCCCACAGAATCCCCCACGCTCTCCACTAAACTTAACGATGTTGAACGAACCCATGGAGTCAGAAGTCATCTCCACGAGTGCAGTAGTGACTCTGGAAGGGCCGTGACTGGCGCTGACCCAGCGTTATAGGCCTGTACCTGTGTGCAGAGTTTCAGGAAGTTTCCCCAGGCTGTGGAATGGGCAGCCCATGACTCCTCTGGCCGGATTCGGGGGAGGCCACCTGAAGGCCCTGCTGCTGCAGTTTACCAGCCCTGGGGGGTGTGAAGAGCGAGGGGGAAGGGCATGAAGAATCCTGACCAGCACACCTGGGCTCCTCATGTTGGAAACTCCTGAGGATGTCTGTCAACGTCGGCCTGAAGCTACATTTCTGGCTTACGTTTGGGTGGCTTACCAAGCCTCAAAGGCGGAAAGAACAAATCACGCTGAGCGTTTGACAGTGAGCGAAGTCCAGGGTTCTATCTGGCCCTTTGCCACCGACTCGACACGTGGCGAGGAGCAGAGAAGCTCCCGCCTTACCATCAAAGTCTGTCACGTGCCCTAGCTGTCCCAAGGAGGAAAAGGTAGCCAGGCCTCAATCCCACTTTCTGGGATCCCCTTTGATGCAGAATGACGGAGAAGTCCAGGCCCACAAAAGTCGTCCTGTACACCAAGCTACCACACTGATACGATAGGTCGGCCATGAACCCTCCCTTTCCCCGAAGCTCCAGCAACAGGGCAAGAGCATTTTGGGGTGTTAGGGACATTTTAACAAGTCGGTGTTTTGCAGAAAAGGCAAAGGAGGAAGAAAAAAGTCACCTTCTCCTTATGGGTATTGAGGAGACAGTAAAGCATGAATTCTGTAGCACCATTGATCCCATCACACCCCTGCCTTTTCCTTATTCTGTCTCCCACTTTTGCTTTTCTCAGCCTCTGCTCCAGCTCTGTCACCGCCTTGCTGGTCTGCTCTTACGTGTTTCCTTGCTGCCCATCACCCCGGTGGCTCCTGCGTGTCCTTCACGTCCCCCAGGGGACGCCTCCCCTGTCTCCCTGGGCTGCTGCCAGCTGTAGCCTAGACCTCTCTACATGCATGTCCCACTGGCTTCTACTGACCTGACTGACCTCCACCTCCACCAACCATCTTGGATTCTTTTCTCTCTGCCTCCTTTATTCATTCACCCAGTAAGTCCTTGTCCATTCGTTTGGAGAAGAAGATTAAACCCTTCCTAGACATTAGGTAGTGTCAAAAGCACCCTATGTGTGTTAACTCATTTAAGCCTCGCAACCCTAAGGTGGACCCTGTCATACTATTGCTTTACAGGTGAGGAAGTGGGGGCAGAAGAGGATAAGCAATTTGCCTAAAGTCACACAGCTCTGAGCGATGGAGCCACAAGTAGAACTCCAAAGCCCTCGTTTCCTAAATATGTCTCAGTCCCCTCAGGCCACCATAATCTCCTTTCCCCCTGCAGTCTAGCTCCTCAAGGCAGCCAGAATGATTTTTTTGTGAGTAAACTCTCCTTAAACCCTTCTGGCTTCTTATTTCCCTCCAGACAGGGTCCAAATTTCTTAAAGCAACAGAGAAGACACTCCCCATGTGCCTCTGCCCACCTTCCAGCCTTGCTCCATGCGGCTCCTCACCTCTACCCCCAAGGCCAGGACTTCCTGCGTGTGCAGCCCTGTGGCCTCCTCTTGTCTCTGCCCAGCCAATTTCTCTTCGCCCTCGCATCTCAGCTTAGATGTCACTTCTTTCAGCAAGTTCTCCCTGGACACCTGACCCTGTTGTCCCACCACGCCATCCAGTGCTTAGCCCTTTGCAACAACTATTGAGACGCTCACAAGGCCTGCTCCATTCCTCCGACTCCTCCATTAGCGAGCTGTAAGCTCTGAGTGCAGATCCTGGCTCTTGTTCTCAGTGAATCCCTCACCTTTCCCTACACCTTCCACTTTTATACCACACAAAATTGCCAGATTTGTGAGCGAAGGTGGTAGTAAAGGGCAGATGACATGAAAGAGGGGAGCACAAAGGGAAGTCACCACTCTTCCCTTGACACAATACCAACTTCCACTCCCCAGGGGGACACTACGCCTTTCTGGAACTTTTTGCACGACAGCCTGGCTTTAAATCCTTTGACCTGCACGTATCTACCAACCTGCGGGCGGCGTGAGAGTTCAGGCTACCTGTAGTTCCTTCCAGGTGTCATCACTACTCACTCACTGGCTTTTGGACTTGGATACCACGCTACAAAGCCTCACTTTACTCATCTGGAAAAGACCACCTGGGTTTCAGTTTTTGGCAGTATAACAAATTAGATGCACTGACTAACCCAACAGAAGCAACTAAAATGAAAGAGGAGGGGGAAGAAAAGTGTTTTTTTAACCACATTATTAAAGTGTCTTAAAAATAAAGAATCTGGGGATCCCTGGGTGGCTCAGTGGTTTAGCGCCTGCCTTTAGCCCAGGGCGCGATCCTGGAGTCCCGGGATTGAGTCCCACGTCAGGCTCCGGGTATGGAGCCTGCTTCTCCCTCTTCCTGTCTCTGCCCCTCTCTCTCTCTAGTCTATCATAAATAAATAAATAAATCTTTAAAAAAAAAAGGAAAGAAAGGAAGAAAGAAAGAAAGAAAGGAAGAAAGAAAGAAGAAACTGTGAATCCCTGGGATCCCTGGGTGGCTTAGCGGTTAAAGTGTCTGTCTTCTGCCCAGGCTGTGATCCTGGGGACCCGGGATCGAGTCCCACGTCGGGCTCCCTGTATGGAGCCTGCTTCTCCCTCTACCTGTGTCTCTGCCTCCCTCTCTCTCTCTCTCTCTCTCTCTCCCCCCGCCCCGCCCCCCCCGTGTGTGTGTGTCTCATGAACAAATAAATAAAATCTTAAAAGAAAAACCTGTGAATCCCAAAAGTGAGATGAGAGCAGGAACCCAGAAGTAATTCAGGAACAAAATATTCACTCCGATTTTCACTCTGAGGTTTTTGCCTAGGCCAGGAAACTTGAACTTCTCTTTTGATGGATGTGCAGGACTTGAGAGGTAGGAGATAAAGCCTTGAGCTTGCCCCAAGTGGAGATTGAATCAGATACCCTAGCATAAACTGGGATCCCAAAGGCATGAACCGGGGAGAAAAAAAACCCTGCTACACAGAAGGCAAGAGCATGGATGGACAAGCAATATAATATTTGCTTATATTGACCTAGTCCGTGGGTGGAGGGACAAAACAAGTCCTCCCCCCAAGATTATATAACCAGAACTGAGCCCTCGGAAGGATTTATCAATCTGAATTCATGCCACCGGTGTGGTCGAAAAATGTTGCCTGAAGCAGCAATTTAAAGTAGTACCAGAATAGTGCCCCCAGGAGACAGGCAGCAGTAATTTGAATCTTCTTGAAAGGAACTCAGCTTCAACTCAAGCCTTTAACATTTTCTCCAGATAAAGTTACAAGGAAAATGAACAACTCATGATAAAATAAAACTCAAAAAGCGTCCTAGGAAAACAGTACACTGTGAATGGAAACAAAAAAGAAAGAAAAGAGAGCACGAAGGAAAATTGCCATTACGAAAATATTTAATAGGTGAAAAGAAGACATTCTGAACAACTTTATACCAATTAATTTGAAAACTTAGATGAAATGGGTTGAATCCTAGAAAAATAAAAAACTCGGAAAAAGTGACTCAAAAAGTAGAAAATCTGTAAAAACAAAAATAAACAAAAAAATCCCAGAAAGTCTGAATAGTCCTACATTAGCTACATTAGCATTTTTTTTTTTTTTTGGAATTGTCCTACCTTAATTTTAAAAAGACATAATTAGTAATTCAAAAGCTTTCCACACACTCAAAACAAAGAGCCACCAGACTCAAATGACTCAGAAAAGTATTTGATAAATTTTAGCATCTACTCATGATTAAAGAAAGAACACTGGAGATAAAAAGGGGTCGTACCTAACCTGGAAGATCGTATCCACAAAAATTTCTACAGAAAACATTTAATTTCAGAGGAAATATTGAAAATGTTTTTATCTTTTTAAGTTTAATCTCCCTAATATGGGTCTCAAACTCATACCCCCAGGTCAAGAGTCACAGGCTCTTCCCACTGAGCCATCCAAGCACCCCAAACATGAAAATGTTCTATTACAGATTCCTCCCCACCCAAAAGAAGGTCCATTAGACATGCAGTATTTTACTGGAGAATCCTAATCAATGTAGTGACTAGAAAATTAGAAAAGATTAGAAAGGAAAAAAATAAATAACATTGTTTGCATAGCTAGTGCTTGAAAATTTAAATGAGAAGAAAGACTCTGAACACTCCAAAGGATCTATGGATTGAGGATGAATAAGTGAGTTTGCAGAAAGACTGGACGCACAAGCAATATATGAATAGTCAATCATATCATCAGTGCTCAGTAAAAAAAAAAGTATTTTAAAGAAAATAATCATTTATGAAAACACCAAAATATAAGTAGGAACAAATCTAAGAAGAAAATGTGAAACTGCTTTGTGAAGAAAAATATAGAACTATATTGAGAAGTTAAAGAAGACCTAATAAATGGAGCCCTATTGCTGATTTTTCAACAGGAAGCTTCAATAGCTTTAGTACTGTTAAATATAGAGATTCAGTAGAGTTCTAGTCAGTATTCTCCAGAGATTGTCCTGGACCCTGACAAATTACTACTAGAATTTTTTTAAAAGATTTTATTTATTTATTCATGAGAGACACAGAGAGGGAGAGGCAGAGACACAGGCAGAGGGAAAAAGCAGGCTCCATGCAGGAAGCCTGACGTCGGACTCGATCCTAGCCCTGCGGGGTCACACCGTGAGCCAAAGGCAGACTATCAACCGCTGAGCCACCCAGGTGTCCCTTTACTAGAATTTTTATGAAAGAGCAGGAGTCCTAGAATAGCCAATACTCTTGGGAAGACAAAGAGAAGCTGGGGGATTGGCCAGACCAGATATCAAGACCTAATAAAGCTATAGGAATTAAGTCCATGTGATCTTGATGCAGAGACTGACAAAGGACCAACAGAACAGAATAGAGGAATCCAAACAAACTTGTACATGTGGAAACTTGAATTAAGACAAAGTAGCCATTGGAGTGCCTGGGTGGCTCAGTTGGTTAAGACTAAGTAGCCATTGCTGTCGCACAGAAAGAAAGAAATGGTGTCAGGACGTTTGGTTATCCATGTGCAAAAACCTGAAGTTCAGTCTCAATTTACACCAGATACAAACAGCAAGCTCAAGTGGAGTAAAGACTTAAATACCAAAGGCAAAGGTATAAGCTTTTAGAGGACAAATTAGAAGAATATCTTTAGGACACTCTAAGAGTAAAGATGGATTTCTTTAAGCAAAATACAAAAACATAGACCATACAGTAAATATCAAAAAATTCAGTTCTGTTAAAGGTCTGTCATCAAAAGACATCTTAATTAAGGGGCCCCTGGATGGCTCTGTTAGTTAAGTGTCTGCCTTTGGTGCAGGTCATGATCCCAGGGTCCAGGGATCAGCAAGGAGCCTGCTTCTCTCTTTCCTTCTGCTTGCTGTTCCCCTTGCTTGTTCTTTCTCTGTCATAATAACTAAATAACATCTTTTTTTTTTAAAGACATCATATAGAGAATAAAAAGAAAAGTCATAAAGATGAAGAAGATGTTTCAACACATAAAATCAATAATCAAAAAGCCTAGTACCCAGGGTTATTTCAAAAATTAATTCCAAATGGGCAAAAACCTTAATTCTGATAAATCCAGATGTTGGCCAATCTGTAAAGAGCCCTTTCATTCACTGTTAGCAGCAATGTAAGTTGGTACAAGCATCTCAAAAGCACTTAGGCATTCCCTAGCAAAGTTATAACGTGCTTATTCTAAACCCATCTGTTATATTTCTGAGTAGGTAGCTGAGGAAAATTCCACCTGTGAGCCCTGAAAGACATGCCAAAGAATGTATTAGCAGCATCGTTCTCGATAGCTCCAACTGATAACACCCCAAATATCCATAGAATAGAATAGATGGTGGTTTTCCATTCAACGGAAAGTTACACAGCAAAGAAAAATGATCGAGCTACTTTCATATGTGTCAATCTTTAAAAACGTAATGAGAATTGAAAGAGATAAGACTACGACAGGCAGTACGATTCCATTTATAGATAGAATTGGCAAAACTAAATGTTGTGCTCTAAGAGACGCATGTGTAGTTGGTAAGCTCTAAAGAAAAGCAGGGCTGTGATTAAAACACAGTTCAGATGCTGGGGGTTTTTTTTGCAAGGAAGAGAGGGTGGTATCGTTGGTGAGAAGCCCGCAGTTACCTCTAAGATACTGGTAATATTCTGTTTCTTATCCGGGACAGTGGTGACACATCCTCTCATTAAAAAAAAAAAAAATTATGTATGAAATTTATTCATTTTAAAAATAGGTGTATTCTGCGATTAATTGAAAACTCCAGTTTCTGCTGCTGTGGCAAAGATCGGATGACACGAGGTGTACAAAGTGCCAGGCATCTAAGAAGTGCTCAATATGATATGTGTCTAAATTTAAAAAATAGGATCAAATAACTCTTCCCTGAGGCCTGGAGGGGGTGAGACAGGGAGGCACAGAGGAGTGGGCTGTGGATAGCAGGACAGATTCCTATGGGCCCCAAGTAAGGATGCAGAGACTTGGACGTTGGCTGGAGCTCATCCAGTCCTTGAAGAATCTGCCAAGTGAAGCAGGCAGACACATTCCAGAAGATGGCATGTTTACAACTTCTTGGCCCACACCATTGCCATAAAAGCAGCCTGCCCAAATCCCTTTCTTCTTATCCACAAATGAGCCCCAGGATATTATACCTTTCCTGGGAGGAAATATTGTTTTCTAAGAGGAGATGAGCCTCGTTCACTCTGGCTCCTCCCCCCTCAACAGCCATGCAGAGATTTAGCAGGGGATGATGTGGCCATCAGACAGGGCTTATCCACCGCACCTCTCCCTCCCCATGGGTGGAGGGTCTCAAACACACTGGCTGGAGGCCAGGTCTCCCTTTGGTGGGGGGGGTGGGTGGCTCAAGGTCTTTTAACAAACCTTAACTGAGCATCTGTTAAATGCAAGACAGTTTGACCAACACATGGTGTTATGGGTTGAAGCGTGATCCCCCAAAATATGTTGAAGTCCTAACTCCCAGTGCCTGTAAATGTGGCCTTCTGGAAATAGGATCTTTGCGGATGATCAGGTCAAGATGAGGTCATTAGGCTGGGCCCTAGTCCGAAGTGACAGTCTCCTTATGAAAGGTAAATATGGACGCAGGCACATGGGAAGGTTAGCATTCCCCTGCCACGAGCAAAGGAACCTACCAGAAGCTGGGAGACAGGCCCGGGACTGCCCACACCTTGGACTTCCGCCTCCAGAACTATGAGCTCCCCAATTTGTGATATTTTATTTTGGCAACCCCGGGAAACTAATACAAGAGGGTGGAAATAGAAAGGAGGGAGATAGGACTTCCTGCCCTCCAGGAGCTTGCTGTCTCCAAGGGCAGTCGTATTTCAAGCAGAAGGAAATAAATAACAGAACAGAAAGGCAAGGAAGGTGTTCTGGCCGTGTGTAAGCTAGAGAGGGAGGGGTTCTAACTGTACAGTACACAGTTTCACACTTATGTTGACTTATCCTTTCTTCCACATGCTCACTCATTTACTCATGGGGGCTGTGGAATATATTGAAGAAGACTCCAGGCTTTGAAGTAAAATAAAAGTTCATATTTCAGGTCAGTTGGTTCCTAGTTGCTTCATACGAGGAAAGTTTCCCTCATTTATAAGATGAGGGTAATCATGCTACCTGACGGTGCCTGACACATTGTGAGGCTCCATAAACGGAGACAACCTGCAGGAGTGGCAGCGTCATTCTCCACCCAACCTAAGTTTACTGTATCTGCTATGAGCCAGACTCCATGTGAGAGATATAAAAATAAGGCAACAGTTCCCGCCTTCGCGGAGATCACAGTCTAGTCCCCTCCTGGCTTGGGCACAGATGTAAAGCAAACAGCACCCTAGTAAGAATAAATCCTGATAGGCATCAAGGGAGTGTCTGCCCTGAATGAGGGGATCAGGGTAAAGGCAGACAAGGGGTGGTGCTTGAGATGCATTTTGAAGGATGAGTAAGAGTTTGTTGGGGAAGGGCCATCCCAAGGAGTCGGAAGACGTGTGTACAAAGCAACAGAAGCAGGAGAGAATAGGCGACATTTGGAGAAGAGCAGTTCGGTGCAGCTGAGACATAGGATCCTACATAAGGAGAGAATCTTGGGAGGATGGAGCAGGGCCACGTTGTAAAAAGTTCTATATGCCAACCTGAGGAGTATGGACTTCATCTATGGGCAATGAGAGCTTCTTTTTTTTTTTTTTCAGTAGGCTTGAATTCAAGACCCTGAATCAAGCAAGACCTGAGCTGAGATCAGGAGTCAGATGCCTGACTGACTGAGCCACCCAGGCACCTGGGCAATGAGAGATATTGAAGGACTTTTCATTCTCAATAATGGACAGTAACCAAGGGAGCTACGCTGCAAGCCTCGCTTTTAGATGTGTCGTTGTGGTATTAGTGTAGGGGTGAGAAAAGAGGCAGGGGAGCCTGTTAGGAGGTTATCACATTAGTCAAGACCACGAGCTCTGAAGCCTGGGGCTGAGTCAGTGGTGGTGGGGTAGACTTGGGGAAATAGAAGACAGTGTGAGCTGACATCTGTGATGCCGTCCAGCTGCCCAGCATTTCTCAAACATCCTCCCTATGGTTGGGGAATTTCCCAACTTAGTGTCCATCCTCAAAGAACAAGCCAGAAACCCACTCTCCCAGCGTTTCTGTCAGATGGGGCACAGGCATATAATTTGGGCTCTGCCCATCAGGACTTTGTTTTTTGGAAAGAGAGTTGTGAAGAGTCTGTTCTGATGAGGTTAGTGGTGGGCCGCTGTGGGCCGCAGTCCCTCTTTCCCCAGGGTCTGCCTGCAACGCACAGTGGGCCGGCAGTAGCAGCAGCAGGGTTCCTACAAGCCAGCCAGGCTCACAAGCCCTCCTAAACCAGCTTGAGTGGCTTCCGGTGTTTGTAACTAAGAACACAATCAGATGCAAGTAGGAATGACAGGACTTGGTGATAGATTGGGGGTGAGAGAGAGAGCATTAAATCTACCATGATGCCTAGATCTCTGCCTTGGGTGCCTAGGTGAGTGGTAGTGCTGTTAATTAAGCTTGGGAATGAGGAGGGAAGGGCAGCTTGGCGAAGAGAACAAGGAGTAATAATAATAATGAGCTCAGTTTCCAACATGCTGGGTGGGAGTTCCCTTTGGGACAGATGGGCCATAGACAGATATGTGGGATATATGGACCTGGATATCAGCAAGGAAGTCTAAATGCGAATTTTAGACCTGTTGAAATATATTTATTCGTTAAATTAATTGAACACTTGAAATGTTCCAGTCACTGAGGAAACAACTATAAATAAAATAAGATCCCTGCTCTCATGAAATTTATCATTTAATAGGATAAATCATAAGTAAACAAATATGAGACGTGGTTTTGGGGTGATATGTACTACAAAAAAGAGTGATGGTCGGAGATGGGGTTGGGATAGCTCTTATTTTAGAAGTGTGTCCAGGGATGTTGTCTCTGTGGAGAAGACATTTGAACAGAATTAGGAGTGGGCTCTAAAAAGGTTGGGGACAAGGGAAAAGCAATCTAGGCAAAGGGAATAGCAAATGCAAAGGGATAATAAGCTTAGAGCATTTAAGGAACAGCAAAAAGGCCAACGTGGCTAGAGTTTAATGAGCAAGAGGAGAGTGGTAGCAGATGACCTGGCAGAGATAAGGACCAGGTCATGGAGTGTCTACACTGTTGACCATGATGAGGAATTTTTATTTCATTCTCAGTTTGATTGGAAGCCATGAGAGGGTTCCAAGCAAGGAGAGAAATGATGTGATTTATGCTTTTAAAGATCACTGCTTCCACGTGGAGTAGCATCTTTGAGGGAGCAAGAGTAGAAGAAAATAGACCAGCTGGGAGGCTAGCGCAGTAATCCAGGCAGGAGATGGTGGTGGCTCAGATGCACGAGGTGATGGGGATGGCGGGTCCTGAGAAATGGCTAAATGCTGGGTATCCAGAGAAGAGACAACCAAGAGGACTTGCCAGTGGGATTGCTGTGGATGTTAGGGAGGGAGAGGTGTTGGATGACTGCCATGTGCTTGGCCGATGGACCCAGGTAACCGGTGGTATGCTTTAATGGGGTGGGTGAGCGCTGGTTGGGAGCGACGGTAGAAACAAAATAGTTTGGGCCTGGATGTAAGTTGGAGATGTCTATTAGATACCAAAGTGGAAAAGCTGGAGCAAGACTGATCAATTTGGAAGTCATCGTCTCAGAGACAGGATTTAGCCATGTCCCTCCCCTCCCCCATAAATCCGTTCTCAAATCCCCCCTGCAGCCTTGGGGGGAAGCTTCCTGTCACGGGTGACTTATGAAAGGAGTCTTTATCTGGCACAAGTCTTTCCCCAGGAGGTCTGTGTTGGCCTACCACAAGTAAAATCTAGAAAATAGAAAAAGCAGAAAACCAAGGCAAGACATTATAAAGAGAAGGACACTGTACTGCATCGCATTATGAGCTTAAAAATTGCAAGTTGAGTATATCAAATATGTGCCCTACATGTTTTAGGATTTAAACTTCTGTAAGGCAGCAGTTGTTCTGTATTGTGTCTTCTTGGGAGGCAGTTTAGAGACCTGGTTAAAATCACAGGCCTTAGAATCCCACTTCTTGCGTCCACCTTAGAAATATGTAATTTTGGTCTAGTTATTAAATATCTCAGCACCTCAGTCTCCTCATATGTGAAGTGGAGGTTGTAGTAAAACGACCATCTTAGGACTATTGTAGAGATTAAATGACTGACTGAGTGTGACTAAAGCCCTAAGGAGGGTGCCCGTTTTGAATGAACTCAATAACCATTGGCTGTTAGTACCTATTATGTGTTCTACAGGAACATAGACATATTGCGGACTCCACCCAGGAAAGGCTTAAGCAGAGGCTGGAATATTCCCATAAAAATGTAGGAGAAACACCATATTGGGAGAAGGATAGTTTCTGGGCCTCCAACCTTCTAATTTTGGGTTCTTTTTTCATGATGTAAATTCTGTGCTGCCTGGGAGCATGGTGTGTTGACTGAGCGTATGATAAACTGAGACTGGAGAACAGGGGACTTCTTGGTTTCCTTTTGATGCCAGCTTTTTTCTTAAGATGCTTACACTTGGGATCCCTGGGTGGCGCAGCGGTTTAGCGCCTGCCTTTGGCCCAGGGTGCGATCCTGGAGACCCGGGATCAAATCCCACGTCGGGTTCCCGGTGCATGGAGCCTGCTTCTCCCTCTGTCTGTGTCTCTGCCTCTCTCTCTCTCTCTCTCTCTCTCTCTGTGTGACTATCATAAATAAATTTTAAAAAAAATTAAAAAAAAAAAGATGCTTACACTTATCCCAGATGCCAGATGATGGATCTGCTTTCCCTGCCTCTGCTACTCTCCTATGGATTCTTGATTCTTTAGGCAAGAGTCTGCTAGCCAGCTGCCCATAAGGATTAATCTTGCTTCAATCCTTCTGGGTAGTATTCACATTTTAGCGGAGGCCACCGTGACAAGTTTGCAAAGGTGAGTAGTGATGGGCACAGCAAGTGAGGGAGGCCATTGCAGACCCCACACTGGACACTGTAGTATTTGGGGTAGGGATGTAGGGATTTGGACAGTTGCAGGTCCCTGTGGCCCATGCTGCTGGAGCCCTTGGGAAAGTTATTCTAGAAGGAACTAGACATATTTAAAATCTAAGCTTTTGGAAAGAGGAAATGAAGTTTGTATACCCACTGGTTGTTACCATGCTTGGATATAGCACTGGACTCTACTTTCTCTGGAAGGAATGGATGAGATCTTTAAGTCTGGGGCACCTGGATGGCTCAGTGGTTGAGCATCTGCCTTTGGCTCAGATCACAATCCTGGGGACCCGGGATTGAGTCCCACATCAGGGCTCTCTGCAGGGAGCCTGCTTCTCCCTCTGCCTGTGTCTCTGCCTCTCTATGTGTGTCTTTCATGAATAAATAAATACAATCTTTTAAAAAAAGATCTTTAAGTCTGAGCATAAAGATAGTAAAACTCCTTACAGCCGTGTCTAAGTGTTGCGCTGCTATTCTGGGGTACATACCATATCCCTGCACTTGTTTCAGAAAATCTAGGTCAATGTATGTGCTTTGCATTTAACACACACACACACAGGAACCTAACCATACAGTCTCAACTCCAGGTGGCCTTTTTTCTCTGCTTTTCTTTTCTTTACTTTTTTCTTTCTTTCATTCTCTCTTGAATTAAATCTGTTCAGTATCTTTAATAATTCTATCACTTCTAAGTCCTTCCACAAAGGGCATTACAGTTCTCCAGTTTATTGCAGACATCTCTCTAAAAAAAGAGCCATCCTTAGTGCTGAAGCTCTAACACAAATGTTTAGTTCCTGGCACTACACTCTAAAGCAAAATGAGTAACATTTTATTTGAGTAAAACAAATTATAATATCTCACTGGGGAATATACCCAGCACATTTTTTTAATATATATATCTATCTATCTACATCCAATGGTAGTCATTTATGGGCTAATTTAAAAACAAATGCAGATTTCAAAAAAAAAATTAATGAAAGCCACGTTTTGCCCAGGAATAGTATCGTATACATGCCCTATAGCAGATACTAGGCGGCCAAACTTCAATGGCAAGACTCTAAGCTGTGAGTTTGGTATTGGCCACCTTTTCTCGCTGCCTTGGAGAATCCGGCGGCGAGTGATGTTGAGAAACCACCTTGTTGCCACCCTTTCTCTTCCTTATGGGCAACTCCACTGTAATAGAATATTCATTTCCTGAAGGGGCAAGACGGAGCAAAAAGCCTCCCACCAATCCTCTGGATGTCACAACGTTCTGTTTGATAAATTCTGTTGCTTCTTCGCTTATATTGTAGATTCCTTATTCGCTCGTTTCTTGATCTGTCCTTTTGCCTTGTTTCCTTCTTTTTTTCAGCTGTCTTCCAGTCAGTCTGCACGTAGCCTCTGAAGGGAAGGAAAGCTACCACAACTGCAGGTGTGCAAGTTTTCCAACTTTCTGGAACAAAAATCCCTCACACCAGCCAGTCCCTCCACCCTTTGCAATCCGGGGGGGGGGGCTACTGAGTATTCTTCTACCGTGGGTCTGGGACTGTGGCCAAGCATGTGATTCCACTACTGGTTTCTCCTTGCAGACGCAGTTGAATCCAACACTTCAGAAGACTCGTCTTTGCTTTCCTACACTTGGGGAGGGGGTTCCTTCCGGTTCTGGGTTGCCATGATACCGCTGGCCCAGGTGGCTCCTTTCAGGTGTAAAGCCTGAAACCTCACTCTCTCCCCTGCCCCTCCCTCACAGAGGCTGTGAGGAGTGTGGTCCTTGTCTAGGTATTTAATGGAGGAGGGTCTCATGAGGAGAAATGTCAACACTGTCCCTGGGTCTTTGTGTAACCAAATAAAGCAAATGTAGTGCATGATTCCTGATTAGGTCCTGAATTTAAAAAAAAAAAGAAAGAAGAAAGAAAGAAAGAAGAAAAAGAAAGAAAGAAAGAAAGAAAGAAAGAAGAAGAAAGAAAGAAAGAAAGAAAGAAAGAAAGAAAGAAAGAAAGAAAGAAAGAAAGAAAGAAAGAAAGAAAGAAAACTGTCAAAGATATTTAGGGATAATTGAAGACCGTTGAATATGGATTGAATATTGATTAGCTCCTCACTATGCAGGATGTGGACCACTGACCACACCAGCAGCATCACCTGGGAGCTTGTAAGAAATGCAGCTTCAAGCCCCACTCTATGGTCTACATGTCCCTTGAAGGTTGAGAGGCATGTGTGTGAGTGCATGTGCTCATCCCAAAGTAGAAGAATCTGGAGGTATGTCTGTAACCCTGAGTGAAGGAGATGCTTTCAAAGGAACAGACCCCTAGACTCCTACAAGGCATGCTGGAGCCATTAGAGTCTTCTCCTAGGTGGGATAGACCAGGCATGGAGGGGTCTATGCACTGACAAAAGGGGGAATGATGGAATTAGACCAACCCCACAGGGAGACTCCCAAAGGTGCCTGGGGATTCACTGCACTAATGGACAAGAAGTCAATAAGGTTAGGAGTTGGGGTGTGTCCCCTTAACTTGATGGGGATTTTTTTTCCCTTTGTTGGATGACACAGCTTAAAATTCCTTCCTTCGTGTGTTGTAATTCCCTCTGGTTTTCCCCAACCCTAAGGTTGGACAACACCCCTACAACATTGTGTGTCGGTGACCGAGGAGAAGCCCCTGTGGTCACAGCCCTCCATGGAGGCCTTTGCGGGAGTAGCAGCATCACTGGCAGGGGGCAGGGGTCGCCGGGGTCCAGGCTGCATTTTCCAGCAGGGTCGGTGAGCCCCTGCCACTCCTGTGTCTCATTCTTTAAGTGTCTCTGTCTCCTCACAGGGCCGGAGCCTTGTGGTCAGGATCACTAACCCTGAGCCCTTCTCTCTGATTGCCAAATCACAGAAGGGGCAGCGTGAGGATGAGCCTCCCCCAAGTCCCCTATTTCCATAGCTAAAGAGGATTTGATTCATGCTGGGGCATTTATTTAAAAGAGAGAGAAGGAGAGAGAGAGACCAGCATGAACTGAAAAGGACTGAGAAATTACATCCTCTCATTCTTGTTTCCAAATTCCACTCAGGTTTGGAACTTATTTGAACAATTTTCATCCTGAAACATGAAAAGGTGGAGGAATCCAGCCTCTTTTTGCTCACAGTAGACAAAGATAAGCATCTCTCCACAAAGGTACGAGATTATGTTACCCTTCTGGAATCCTGGTAGCCAATTCCAGTTGTTTTTGAAGCACAATGCTACCCATGAGGCCTAAACCAAAAGAACCAGACATTCCAGATTGACTCAAATAATTCCATTTTTTAAATGTAATGTTCTGGCACCTTTATGATTTCCATATTTGTTCCAGTTTTCATCACACCCTGTGATACTGAATGGCAAGATCAGGAACAGAATGCTTCTTTGAATAACTCAACTGCCTTCCTACCTTGTGGCTGTCAGGTATAGGACACAGTGTGTCAGGAATGCAAGGAAAACACAATTGCCATTCAAGAAGTTAATTCTCTCTCAACACATATAAAGAGGGGAAAAGTTGTTTTGTGGTTTATTTATTGTGGGGAGGGGAAGTTTTCTTAAAAAAAAAAAAAACAAAACAAAAGCAAACAAAACAAAACAAAACAAAAAAAACCCACACCACCCAAAGGAAGGAAATTCTCAATGGAAACCATGGATCTTTGATGAACTTTTTACTTCTGCATAATTTGAGATTTATTAAGAGCCAAACTAAAACCTATTTTGTTTTTCATTGTGTCTTATAAGTAGAGGAAAAAATGACATTAGTCACTATGTATTGAGCCATATGACTCTCAAATACATAGTAACTTGGCTTTGCATGCAAGTCACATTGCTTCTAGAAACCCCACAATAGGAAGGTTAAATCCTTTTCATTTTCTTTGGCACTATCTGGAAACATTCACAGCTCAGAGCTGGGATGTCCATCCTATAGTTTATGCAGCGTAGCTGTGTTGTCTCGGACTCTACAGAATAAGAGTTTACAACCGAACTGGAAAAACAGCTCTCCTGCGCTACATCTAGTCTAGTCTAGTCTATGTAGGCCAGACTTTATCAGTTTTTGGTACTCCATGTGATAATCACCGCTTGCCAAACACGCTTGTCTGAATTATTCCATAAAACATGCTTGATAAATGGACTTATCAAGACCACTAGGTCTTGAAGAACTTAAATTAGTCCCAGATGACTCCCTTTTCAGTTAAAAGATAAATTTAAATAAAATGTGAATGTAAACATATTTTCGACTCAGAGTTCTGTTTTAACCGATGAAGCACATTCTGGCACTAAGCACTGTATCTATTTTTGACGTTTTATGGGTTTTGCGTTTGTTGGAGACAAGATCTCAGGTGGCCGCATCTATTTTTTATATTTATGACTCTTTTGTATTTGCTGGAAACAAACAAGTTTCAATTTTCTATCTGTAAAATGAAATAATAACAGATGCTTTGCAAGGATCTGAGGATGAGTACATAAGATAGTAGACATAAGGTGTTTGTCACAATGCTGGGCACATAGTGTTGAGTAAATGTCACAACTTAATTCCCTTACCTTGTGGAAGACATACACAACACTTGAAAGGTGATGCAAATATATTCATTTCTATTGGTTTTCAATTTAATGTGTTTTTCTCTTATTGTAAAATAATGGGTTTGGGGGCAACTGGGAGGCTCAGTAGGTTAGGCGTCTGCCTTTGGCTCAGGTCATGACCCCGAGGTTCTGCGAACAGCCCTGCATCGGCCTCCCTGCTCAGCGGGGAGCCTGCTTCTCCCTCTCCCTCTGCCCATACTCCCCCCCACCCCACCCCAGCTGCTCATGCTCTCTCTCAAATAAATGAACAAATAAAAATTCTTAAAAAAAAAAAAATGGGTCTAACAGTATTTGATTTCTTTATTTGACAGAGAGAGAGCAGGAACAGGGGGAGGAGGAGGAGAGGGAGAAGCGGCTCCTCGCTAAACAGGGAGCCCAGTGTGGGGATTGATCCCAGGACCCTGAGATCATGACCCAAGCCTAAGGCAGACACTCAACTACCTGAGCCACACAGGCACCCCAGAGCTTTTTTTTTTTTTTTTTTTTTTTTTTTTTGCACATTAGTTGTTTTAAAATTTTAAGGCTCTTACTGATCTGCTAATAAAACCTTCTGCGTTTCCAGTGCTACTTCACCACGTTTTTCATGCTCCTAACTCACCATCTGGACAGAGCCAAGCTGGTCCTGTTATCCTCTCCACAGTTTCTTTTCCAGTTCTATAATTGATATATAACACGGTGTAAATTTAAGGTATATTGTCATGTATTGACTCATACATTTTTTAATAAGATTATTTATTTATTCATGAGAAACACAGAGAGAAAGGCAGAGACCAAGGCAGAGGGAGAAGCAGGCTCCATGCAGGGGATCCATGCAGGATCGCGGGATCATGCCCTGAGCCGAAGGCAGATGCTCCACCACTGAGCCAGCCAGGTGTGCCTTGAATCACATTGCAAAATGCTTACCATCATAGGATTAAGTACCGCCTCCATCACATCACATAATTACTATTTTTTCTTTTTTTGTAGTAAGAACATTTAAGATTTACCCTCTTAGGAACTTTCAAGTTTATAATACAGTATTATTAACTGTAACCACCGTGCTATCCATAAGCTCCCCCAGAATGTATTCATTTTCTAATGAATATGAAACCGGAAGTTTGTACTCTTTGGCCAACATCTCCCTATTGCCTACCTCCCACCCCCGGCCTCTGGTAACCACCATTCTACTCTCTGTTTCTAGGAATTCTGCTTTTTACTTTTTTCTTAGCCTTTTACTTTTAATTTTTTTAAGTAAGCTCTATGCTCAACATGAGGCTTGAACTCATGCCCCTGAGATCAAGAGTCAGATGCTCAACCTACTGAGCCAGCCAGGCGCCCCGAATTCAACTTTTTTAGATTCCATATATAAGTGAGATCATACAGCATTTATCTTTCTGTGACTTATTTCACTCAGCATAATGCCTTCAAAGTCCATCCATGTTGCCAAAAATAGCAAGATGTTCTTTCTTGTGGCTGAATAATTTTTCACCATATATATGAATAATATTATTCCTAGCAATATTTATAACTAATATTTGTATATGTGTGCATGTGTGTGTGTCACATCTTATCAGTTCCTCCACTGATGGCCCTTCATGGGCATTTAGGTTGTTTCCATACCATGGCTATTGACTCCACAGTTTCTTCTATCATTTTTTTTCCCTGTGTAGAAAGCTTCTTCCCGGTTCCCTTTATTATGATCCTGCTTTTCCTTTAAGGTCTGATTCACCCATTTTTTTCCTCTTGCAAAGTCATTTTTGATTCCCTTAGTCTAAAAGTAGTATCTCCCTTACAGTCATTCTAATGACATTGAAAAGGTTTTTTTTTTTTTTAAACTTAAGTTTAAAATAGGATTAGATTTACAGAAAAGTTGCAAAGATTGTACAGAGGGTTCCTATATATCCCTTAGCTCACGTTCCCAAGGTTCCCATCTTACATTACTATGGTAATGCCACATGGATTCAGCCCTTTTAACTTACGCTGCAGCAGACTCAACTGTGAGCTCCTTGAAGCCAGGCTCTGTGGCCACTGATTTAGTGAGTTCTGTAATGTGTGTAAAGTTTGTGTTACCGTCGTGTACTGAGTAGGCATTAAGCAGTATTTGTTCAGTGAATAATTGCCTTCATTGCCTGAACTGCCTACTTCAACGGAAGCCCTCAGTTTGTTTTTGCTTATTGTAAGCCAGCTTTGTGTTGAAGCAGAACTTACATGCGGAAAACCGTGATCACAAATGTAGAACTCAAGCTGAATTTTCCCAAAGTGGACACACTCATGTAACTATCGCTGAGATCTTCCAACAGAACATTTCCTGCATATTTTCTTTCCCCGGAAGCCCCCCAGCACAGCCCTCTAGCCTTCCATTATGACTCCTTCTATTGCCCTCCGTTTTAGTGTAACAGCGGGTCACGGTGTCATGGTTCATGATGATAACGTAACTCTCTTTTATATTGTTATCATATCCATGCAAAGTGGCTTGGATCTATCTATTACAAAATTCACGGCTTGATTAAAGGAAGTACCATGAGGTGAATTTTCCAACCGCCAAACAATGTCCATTGTCCTTGTAGTTTATAGAGTTTCTTCATCAAGGCCCAGCTTAGAGTTGGGTGTACCCACTTTGGGCTGAAAGACAATCCCAGCCTGAAAACATCAGTCAGGCCACTGTAGGAAGTCGGATATAAACCATTTTGGTTTCTGTTCCCTTAGAAACACATGGAACAAAATAAAGTTTGCCAAATGGAAATATACAAAAACCACTGGGGAAATAAATGTTATTTTTAAGCTTCCAAGAGGCTATCACAAATAATTGGGAGGAGAGTGGAAAGAATTCAAAAAGCAGGTGACCTTTGAACAGGCAGAGCACAGCAGGGCTAGCAAGTGCCTGGAGAATGTTGGGACTCATAGAAAGAGATGCTGGGACACCCGGCCGGGCAGGACGGACCTCAGTGGACGTGATGAGAATGGAGCCAGCCTCTCCTCCTTCTACGAGAGAGCTGGACAGCAGAAAGAGAACCATCCTCCAGGAATGAGAGCTGTGAGAACCCCTGGGTACTAAAAAAAGGAGCTGACTTGGAGATCTGGGAGCTGGTCATCTGTTGTTGGCAGCCAGGTCTGGGGCGTCACCCTTAGGACACTCGCTTTCTTCTACTCTCAGAGCAAAAGAGCACCCTGTGGAGACCTGGTGGTGACCCGTCCCCTAGGTGGAGACCACAGAGGCAGGACAAGTGGGTTAGAAGGAGATTGGCGGCACTGTCAGGACAGACAGCTGCCCTGCCAAGGGGACAGGGAGGAGGGCAGGCATCTCCTCTGGGCTCAGAGGGAAAAGAAAGCCACCGCGGCCTGTCTCTGTCCTTCTGAACTCACATCACTGCTTCCCTGCCAGTTCTCAGACGGGTCAAGACTTGACAGCTACTTTGCAAAGTATATGCCAGTGACACAAATGGCCTGCTTTGTGGTGTGTATTTAAAACAAGACAGAAAGCGTTGCCAGTTGGTCAGGCTAGCTTTCCACACAGATAGCATTGGCTCGACTAGAGACAGTTTGTGCCACGTTTTCTCTCATAAAGGAAAAGCCTCCACAGACTGAGCAAAGAGAGAGATGCAGAGGGAGACGCCAAGAGCTGGCCGTTCCTGGGTTACAGCCTTCCCTTGGGTTACAGATGATCACAATTCCAAGCACACCAGGGACCTGTTGTGTTTTTGTATTCACATAACTACTAGCGTCGCATGCCCTTTACGAAGCAGACTCACCAACAATCGTATGTGGAAGACCTTCTGGAAAAAAGGCCCTGGGAGCTTGAACGTAGTCTCTAACCAGCAGCCTTTCTCCCACAACCCCCTTTTTAAAATTTTTATTTATTTATTCATGAGAGACAGAGAGAGAGAGAGAGAGAGGCAGAGACACAGGCAGAAGGAGAAGCAGGCTCCATGCAGGGAGCCGGATGTGGGACTTGATCCTGGGTCTCCAGGATCACGCCCTGGGTTGAATGCGGCACTAAACCGCTGGGCCCCGCCCCGGGCTGCCCACCCTCTCTTTCTACCACCACAACTTTCAGTCAAGGTGACTTGCAGGAGGTTAATCGAAGTAGGCATCTGGGGCGCCTGGGTGGCTCAGCGGTTGAGCATCTGCCTCCAGCCCAGGGTGTGATCCTTGAGTCCTGGGATCGAGTCCTGCATCAGGCTCCCTGCATGGAGCCTGCTTCTCCCTCTGCCTGTGTCTCTGCCTCTCTCTCTCTCTCTCTCTGTGTGTGTCTTTCATGAATAAATAAAATCTTAAAAAGCAAAAGAAGTAGGCATATGTAGGAGCTCACAGAGAGGCACTGGGTGGCTCATTGGCTTCGTTTATCCTAGGCATCTGGGATCCCACGAAAACATGTCAATCTCTTTCTAGAGGGGCAGGTCACAGTAAGGCAGAAAGGGCACTAAGCAGTGTCACTCTTCCGTAAGCCAGTTCTTTCTCTGCATTTCTTTGATGTTTTTTTTATAAGAGAATGAAACAAGGAGACTTTTCCTCTATAATGTATACATACCTATACACATACATTTCCTATATAATACATACCCGCTAAGAGCTTGTGCCTAACAAACCTGAATGTTCAACACCCGTGTTCTAAAAATAATCAGGTACTCCTCTCCATGGAGAGTTCACAGGAAGGACCAGCTTACTGTTTTTCCTTGGTCTCTCTGCCTCGAGGGAGCGATGCACCGTCCTCTGCACTCACCTCCACCTCCATCGGGAAGCCTGTGACCTCCCACTTCACAGGCACAGCAGCTCATCCTACTGTTCAGCCCCATCAACCCTCTATGCTGACTCTACCATCAATAGTGTGGAAAAGAGCGGAGATTTCCAAGTTTCTGTCCTTCCCGAACATACTCTGGGTGAAATTCTTAGGTGGGACTTGTGAGCTCCACCGACCAACCAACAAGCCCCAAACCCGGGGGCCGGTGCCCACCTGCCGGTACAAATGAGAGCCCTATTAGGTGTCTCTACATTGAAATTATAGTTAATTAACTGATGCTACACCCACTTTCTGAGCTTCAAAGCGATGCCTGCTCGAAGTACGGAATAGGTTTCTGCTGCGGTATCAAGTGCAAAAAAAAAAAAAAAAAAGGTAGGATGCAAAATAATGTATTTATAACGTGAATGGAGCTCGGCAATGCTTGAAACTGAAAAATCTGTTGCAGAAGAAAGAAGAAGAAAAAGGGGGAGAAGGAGGAAAAGGAGAAGAGGAGGAGGAGGAGGAAAAGGTGGGAAAGGAAGAGGAGAAGGAGGAGGAAAAAGAAGGAAGAGGAGGAGGAGGAGGAGGCAGGGAAGAGGCGGCGGCGGCAGCGGCCAAGGGCGGCCGCGCAGGGTCCCCGCCGACCCGGGCTCCGCGAGCTCCCGCCTGCCCCGCAGCCCGAGCCCGACACGCGCGGCCCCGCGAGGACCCGCCGAGCGCCCCGACCGAGCGGCGGGAGGAGCGCGTGTCCGGGGAGCTCGGCCGCCGCGCATGCGCCTCGGGTCCCGCCGGGCCGCGGGAGGCGATCCCGCGCAGGCGCAGTCCGCCCCCCCCCCCCCCCGGCCGCGGGGCGCCACCTGCTCGGCGTGGCCCAGCCTCGCGCCCGCGGCCGCTCCCTCCCCCTCCGCGCGGCGGCCCCGCACCCCGCCCCGAGCTCGGGCCTCCCGCGGGCTGGCGGACGGCGCGGTGCGAGCGGCCGCGGGGGCCGGGCCCGCAGGGGAGGAGGGGGGCGCCCGAGGGGACAGTGCGGGGTCAGGGGGCGCAGCCCCAGCGGCCCGTCCGCCTGCTGAGCAGAGCCCGGCGGGGGCGAGGGGGGGCCGGACCTGGAGGGGGTGAGGGGGGTGGGGGGAGCTCCGGAGGGGGGAGGGGAGGAGCCCCGGAGGGGGGAGGGGCGGGGTCGGGGGGAGCCCCGGAGGTGGGGTGATGGGGGAGGGGGAGGAGCCCCGGAGGGGGTGGGGGGCCGGGGTAGGAGCGAGGAGGGGGATGAGGGGGGAAGGAGGAGGAGCCCCGGACCCGGAGGGGGTGGGGTGGGGGGAGGAGCCCCGGAGCCTGGGGGGTGGGGGGTGGGGGGATGGTGGGGAGCCCCGGACCCGGAGGGGGTGAGGGCGGAGGGAGCCCTGGAAGGGGTGGGGGGTGGGGGGGAGGAGCCCCGGACCCAGACCCGGAGGGGCGACCTGCAGGAGCCCCGGGCCCTGCGCCGCTGGCATCGCCCAGAAGTGGCCCCGACCCAGGTGCCTACGGATGGGTTTTAACCGCATCAGGGCTTCTCACAGGCTCTTCTTTCTTTTTTTTTTACTTTGTCTTACAAAACAGAGGTCTCATTAGGGTCTTTCATGAGCTTCCCCAGGATGCTCTGCATCACGTTCGATTGCCTTGGCAAGGAGAAGGGACTTCTTTTTTTTTTTTTTTCCCTGAATCTTCGATCACCATTGGCGTCTCAGGCCTTTAAATCCTTCGAAGTCACATCCCTGTTCCGCCCTAGCGGCTACCGATTCCCCAACCGCGGTGCTCCCTTGCTTATTTATATTTCTTTGGCTCGAGTATGGCATCCTTTCTGTCTCTTGGGCCCAGGGGGCTGGGACGTGGGGGCAAGGTTCCCAAGCCTTAATCAGCAGCTTGAGTTCCTGTGACCTGTTTTGGAATTCATAGTAACCAGAGTCAACAGCCAACGGGGTTTAGGAGAAACAGCGGCAGGTTTCTGGAGTTCAGAAGAGATAACCCAGTTCCAAGACATGGGAAGAAGAGAGAAGGATGTTGGGTAGTTGCTAAAGTCAGAGCTTCTCAGGCTGGGGTTATCACCAGAACCACCCAGGCAACTTAAAAATACAGGCTTCCAGGGTCGGGATTGGGGCAGACATGGGTGTTTTTCAAAAACTTGAGGGATTCCGACCTCAGCAGAGGCAGGGCCCGCCGGTTTAGGGCTCGGGCTGTTGTGCATCAAGGGCAATACCCTGTGTCTGGGGCTGGAGTTGCTGATCATGAGGCTCTGGAGATACGTTTGGCCCAGTTTGCCGGAATTATGCTTAGTGTTAGATGTGACCTGAAGATTTGGGACTCAGCTGAAGGGACCTGGGAGGAGGACAGACCAAAGTACCCACCTCCTGAGTGACTAGGAAGCAAAGGTTGCAGGCCCTAACCCCTCAGTAAGGGTGGTGGGCTCAGGTCAAGGAACCATCAGTGGAGAGCGATGGTAACAGGAGGATCCAGGGGAGCTGCACAGCCCTGCTGAGCCCCCTCTGACCTGATTCCCGGCTCCCGCCATAGGCAGGAGCTGTGAGTTCAAGCTTACAGCCGCCTAAAAGTCACAATTAGACAAGGGTTCTAAGCTAGGTAAGCTTTGACTGAAGGAGGTAATATTAGTAATAATTGGTAACACAAATGCTATTGTGGTTTATTGGGCTCTGTGCTAAACACTTTACAAGAACGAGCTGATTTAATCCCTCACAACAATCTTTTGAAGTAAACCAGGTGTCCAGTTTACAGATGAGGAAACCAAAGCTCCGAGCATTAAAAAAAAAAAAAAAAAAAAAAAGCTCCGAGTGTTTAGGTGAATCATCTAAGAAGTCCCAACTGGTTGGTGGCAGAGACAGAACTTGAACATAAGTCTGTTTGCGGAATGTGAGTTCTTTTGATGTGAGACTTCCCATTTCAGAGGCCTCTTTAGTCCCAGAGTGGAGTTGAGTGCAAGTCAAAGAGTGAAGTGATGGTCAGAGAAGCTCAGGAATGAATGATGAATAAATGCTAAAATATGCAAAGAGCAGTTAATTTGAAAACTCACGTCTTATATAATTGGGATCATTTTTTCTTTTTAAAAAATGTATTAAACTTAGAGAGACAGAGATGGTATGCACGCAATCAGAGGGAGGGGCAGAGGGAAAGAGCATGCCAAGCAGACTCCCTGTTGAGCAGGGAGCCTGGCACAGGGTTCCGTCTCAGAACCCTGAGATCATGACCTGAGCCCAAAACAAGAATTAGATGCTCAACCAACGGAGCCACCCGGGGCACCGCAGTGTTGTTGTTTCAATTTGTATTCATAGTCTGAGATCTTAATAGGTCTGTGACACCTTAATATTAACCTGAGGATTAGGTATGGCACATAATAAACCAAATCAGTGGGCCTGGAGGATAGTTAGGTTCTAAATCTTATTTTAATAAACAACTGTTCATACCTTTCCAGAATCATTAAAAAAAAAAGGTATAATTTTGTTAATAGAGCTTTCACATGTTAGCAGTGTCTCTAAAGTGGTCACCAACCGGGTTCGAGAAGGAGATTGGCAATGACTTAGAAACTATGTCGCCCTTGTAACATGGGCTTGAGAGTCCAGTGAAGGAAGAGTAAAGGAAATGACAAAGCACCCTTTGGAGGATGATGACAGAAATCTACGTAGGAAAATAATCACACCTTGGGGATCTTGGAGGGTCTGCAAGCACTACTGATTACTCACCAGTTGTAAGCTCTCCCAGCATTAATCCATCTTGGCAGTGGGAAGGACATTACCACATGACTGCATTGCCTGCTGGCTTCTTACAAACTCCTGGCTGGAAAAGAAAATGAGTGAATATTCACTCTGGAAGATGGAATTGTTTCCTGTGTAGAGTCTACCTCATGGAGGTCCTTCAGGCAAGTAAACCAGGTTTTAAAATTTTATTTTTCTGCTGACCACGTTCCAACAAATTCTGAAGCATCTAATTCCTATCTTGGAAGAGTTTCCCGTAAGGTTCAACCAGACTCCTGTCAGGCCAGTGGCCACTAAGGTGACTGTTTGTTTGTTTTTTTTTCCACTATTGTAATTTTAGACTTGGTTGGAAGTGTCAAACCTTGCCCCCATCATATTGGCCGAGAAAGGGAAAAAACACCTACTTGGTTCTTGAAGGTGCTTTAACATTTTCAGGTCAATGTTTCTTCATTTTTAGTACCTGAGATGGTTGGAGGAAAAGTGCACTTGTAGAAAAACAAAACATTTTTTCTCCTATTGGTGGGATATGTTTTATTCACAAATAATGAGGATAATGTGGGATACAAGGCAAATGGAATGGGCATTCAGATGCTGGAAGACTTCTTTGGCCACCATGGGTTTTGAAATGGCTGCCTCTTTCTGGACTTGCCAGGGAAAGAAGCCAATAGGTTCAAGAGACGTTGTCTTAGATATTTAAAGGTGGGAGAAGGAGAGAGAAGAGGGGAGAGAAGAGTGTTTTCCACGCTAGTGTATTACTAACCCCCGTTAGCAGAGAGGAGGATTTCTTTGAAGAGAGGCACTAAATGCTTTTCCCACATTCTGCATACGGAGAGTGTTCACCCAGGAGCTGGAGGCAGGTAATGGGCCATATTAGAAGGTCATCCAGGAACACGATCTTCCCCTAGCCTGGTAGGTCATGAAGGTCTCACTTAAACGTGGGACTCTCCCTAGCCTGTGGAGAGACACCTTAGCTACCCATACAGCTTACAGGGCTGTGATGAATGACTTTGTTCCTCATCCTACTCGATGGCTATTGAATCGTAGGCTTGGTGAAGAACCGTCGTGAACTTCAGCGTGCTGCAGAAGGGTGGAGGCCAGGGGCAGAGGGCTGTGGTCCTCTGCTAGAAGTCTCCTTGGTTGCTGTGGAGTCTGAACTTCCAGCTCCTTTTCCTGGACAAGCCATGGGCTTCTACATGTGCGATAGAACATCTCATGGCCCAAGTCACGGGTTATTGTCTTGTTACTGCATCTAGAGGCCTATGCTCCAGGTTTTGCAGGAAGATAAGTATTTCCTGGAATATTTGGGAATATTCCTGGAATATATGGGAAACAGTGAAGTGGAGCAGATTAAGTTGTATGGAAGCCCTTTGAGCTTCCACCCGCAAAAATGCCTTAGCTCCAAAGGACATTCTATCTCAGGGAAGGAATATTGCCCAGATTCCTCAGAACCAGAGCCTCAGAAGCAGAACAGGAATTGCTAGTAGGAAAGGGACAAAGAGAAATTAGGAGGAGAGAATCCCAAGAAGGTAGATTTGAATTTGGCAAGAAGAGTATCAGGGGTGCTCTTTGGGAGAGCAGCTTGCTGGGGTGTCATGTCAGTAGGACTAACAGGACCATTTGGGCTGGCTGGCAAATGGAGAAGCCGGACAGTGAGGGGGGACAGAAGGAAGAGCTGTCTCTGGGGTTGTGCCGTTGATCACTGCACAAGGGTACTGCCACTAAGGGGACGTGATTCACATCACCCGCAACATAGATTTGATAGTTACTATCTCCATTTTTCTTGCAGATGCGATGAAGTGTCTTGTTCCAACAAAATCAATATATCATCACAATTTTCTGACACACGGAAGTAACGTGTCTTGGGGAATGAGTACCTTTTTCTAATTCACACAAAGGTACCATATGAGCTAGAAATGACTCTGAGGAATAAAAGTACATACTCAAAAGGCATCTCAATGCTATCAAGAAGCTATAGAATCGTTGACATAATTAAAGAGAATATATATTTTTTTACCCTTCTCAATACTGTGGAGGCGTTGAAGGTCAATATTTTTACGTGAGTGATAAGAATAAAATGAATATTTCTCTCTCTTTTAACCTGTATCAGAATGCATGTACTTATTATGTACTTTCTGTGTTTTTGAAAATTTGTGAAGGTTTTCTTTGGCAATCCTATCTTGTCCTAACCCTTTCCCACTTGGGCATGAGATCATTTTCTGTGGTTGCCTGATGAGATTTGAAAGTGGCAGGAGAATGGATAAGTGGAAAAGAATCACTCCTCAGGTCAAAACCACTTGGCTTACTTGTATCCTCCATGTGTTTCAAAAGCATCGTTTGAAGCACATAAAAAGTAAATTTGACTTTCAGTTGTGACACCTTAGGTAAGTAATGAGGGCCTCTCACGAAATTCTCCCGATTTTTCTTCCCTGGAAGAAGATTGAAGAGAATGAATCTCTTCAATGAAGAGATTGAAGAGAATTTTAAGGCAAATGCAACTGTAGTATCGGAAAAAAACAACAACAAAAAAAACCCACTGATGTTTCTCGTACTGTAGTATAGTCGTTGCTGCCAAAAAAGCGGCACCTAAGAGCTGATATGTAGAGAACAAACACTCTAATCTTGATGTTATGATGGAGGACGTTTCACTGATTAGCCTTTTGAATAACTAGTTACCTATCAACTAATTTCAAGGTATTTCTTATAAAATGATGGCTGTGGGAAGGTTAGATTTAAATACCTGGATAAATCACCCATTGTTTCAGTGACCTCAACTGTTCCCCAACCCACCCCCCCTTCTATGTGATAAATAAGTGACTCACTTAACCTTGGAGCACTAGAAAGATTTACCAAGATCATTTGTTACATTTCCCCATCATGTAAACATTGTGTTCAGGAAGAGCTGTAGTGGGAAGTGAACTGAGGACAGACAAGCCGTCCTACTTGCTTTCGAGGCTGCTCGGGTTGGTTGCATAGATGTTCTTGACTTGTTGTTTTTGTGGAAAATTCTGCACATCAAAGAACACAGTGAATTTACCTATGAGCTTGTTACGTAAAGGAATAACGAAGGGATATGACTCTTAGGTTGAGAAAAGAAAATTAAATCTGTTTTTTAAGTATTTTAGATTCATGTGTCCAGTAGATGTTTTACATTCTCTAGCTTTCTGCTTTAGGGCAGCACGTCGAAGTACAATTTTCGGAAAACAGGCATCATAATTAGTTGGGAGGGCTTGTTAAAAAAACAAAACAAAACAAAACAAAACAAAACACCAATAGCTTCTTGGGCTTCTACCTCAGATCAATGGTCGTGTCATTTCTGAGGCCTGGGAAGCTGATTTTGACAAGTTTCCTGACCCGTCTGCCTCCTCCAGGTTGATTTTGAAACACAATGATATATTTATGATCTTACATTCTGTTTTATTCCTCTGGTTGAAGGGGGTGGGGAGAGAGAGAGAGAGAGAGAGAAAGATCGATTCTCAGTTTTGTGCCAAACCATGAACAAAGCGAGATGAACGTCTGTGGAAGGTTCTTTTCTCGTTGAAATGAACAGGGACGTTGTTGGAGAAAACCTGGGTGTGTTCATAAAGGGCACACAACGGCTGTGTAGGCTGATAGGCCCGGGGCTGTAAATACTTGAAACTGCAAATTTGTAAAACCATGAATTGCATGGATATTTAGAATATTTTTTTAATACACATGAGCACGCTATTATACAACTAGCATAGTTTGAATCTAACAGATTGGAATTTGTGTCTCCTTATAAAGATAAACTCGATTCTTATCAAATAAGATCCTTGGAATTTTTAAAACTCTGCAGAACATCTACACCAAGCATTGAACATTCCAAGGTTTCATAAATTAAGGACTTCAAAAAATCTATTGTAACTCCTTGGATTCAGCCATTAGTTTGTGCCTTCTAACAGGCTTTCCTAACGTCAGTGTACTGTGTAGGCTCTGATGATCTCACGTCATCTAATTTGCTCCTACCCATATGCATCTTAAGTTTACGTTACATGCTGGATAAGAGCAACTGCCATTAAAATACCATCCTTTTAGACTTTTCACTGAAATTGTGTCTACCTGTCACACTGAATCCATAAAAATCTCAATCCTTTTATGAATTTGGACATGAAAGATGATCAGTGTCGGTGGCTCATGAACGATCAAGGACCCTGAGTATGAGAGATGTGTTTGTGGTTCAAGTTCCCTCTGCCTGTGGGCCCGGCTGTGGCCTCTGAATCAGAGGTTGAAGGGAGGAGTCTCTTGGGGATCCCCTCTTGCTTTCCTACTGTGGTGAGGCTGAAGGCAGCTGCTTTCCCAGGCCTCAGCACTTCCAACCTGAGGGTGATGTGCGGTTTCACTCCCTTGTCTAGCCATCACGACTTCCTGTTCTTTTTCTGTAATGTTTTTCAGATCTGCTCCTTCCCGTAGCTTTCCCAAGCCTCCTTCTGGTCCAGGCTCTAATTACCTCACACACACCTGCACTCTCCTAACATCCTCTTTCCTGTCTGCAACTTTTCCTCTCACTATTTATTTATTTATTTATTTATTTATTTATTTATTTAATTTTTATTTCTCAGAGTTGTTAGAATCCTCTTCCCGAAGCATCCTTTCCATCACATTCCTCCTCCAGCAGCTCCCAGTTGCATCAAATCTAAGCTCCAGGTCCTCTGCTCCTAAGCCCCCTCTCATTGCCGGGGCCATTTCTCCTTTACAGCTGGACTCCACTCCAGCCAAGCAAACGTCCTGACACCATGTCTATACGATGCTGTAACATCTGGTTAATCCAGTCAACTCTGTCAAATCTTCAGTTAATCATCTGGATGTTTTGTCTACAAGATGCCAAACATCTGGATTGACTGAAGAAATTCACTATATCGATATATTTTTTTTTAAACTGAATTGACCAGATGTTTTGGCATTATGCAGACACATTGCTGTCTCCTACATTTATCTTAATAGCTTGTCTGCGCAGTGTCCTCTCCACCTGAAGCACGACCTGTCTTCTCAATGCCATGTTCTCCCTTCCTTCTGAATTATGGTCAAAATTGCCTCTGCCACGAAGCAGTTCTAGTTTAATGCCATCAAACTAAAATCTTGATTCATGCTAGTATTTTTACACATGAGATTCATGTCACAGGAGATCACTGTGCTCTGTATTTTATTTTTGGGTGTGGTCTTCCCCCTTTGCCTCACTAGATTATGAACTCTATAGGTACGGGTAAGGTGTGCCATCAAACAATCTGCTGTGTAATAGGAGGCACGGTATCCTAGTGATCGAGGGCAAAACTCTGGGAGTCAGCTTTGTTTTGAGTTCTAGCTCCCCTGCTACTGTGTGACCCAGACAAATTATTGAACTTCTCTAAGCCTCGGATCTCCTCCTCATTTACAAAATGGAAATAATAATAGAGCCTGCTCAATTAGAGTTGTTTATAAAGATTGAAAGAGTTACTACAGATAAATGCCTTCAACAGGGTTTGGCATAAACTATCCATTAAATTTTTGCTCTTATTGTTAATAAGCTTTGTAAGAACTCCGTTTTCTTGTCTATCCTTTCTTTTGACTGTGACGGGAAAGGCAGCTGTTATTGTTCCCATGTGAGAGCAAAGAAAACAGATATTAGAAGGTTCTATTATTTGCCCATTAAACCAGTTGCAGGTCTGAAACCTTATAGCCTTACTTTCTGCACTTACATGTTGGCCCTTAGTTCTTTCTAGTCTCGGGAATTAGATTATTGCTTTCTATAAAGAACAGGTACTCAGGGAATATGGGTAGAAATGTGTTTCCCTACAGAGCAGTGGTTCCCCAAAACTGGTCTGTGAGCCAATGCCCATCGGTGACAAAGTATCTTATGTTAAAATGAGAAAAAGACAATGTAGTAAGCTTTTCCTAAAGCTGAATTTATTCAAATGTTAGAGCTGTGCCTGAACTGAGGTTGAATCCTTCCTTCATTTTTAGTGTAAAAAGTGTTCTAACTCTGTGAAATGATAGTGATATTAAATTATAAAATGTGGAATAACAGGATATTGGATACTATTTGCTTATTATTTTTAAAGATTTTATTTATTTATTCATGAGAGACACAGAGAGGCAGAGACACAGGCAGGCTCCCTGTGGGGAGCCCGATGCGGAACTCGATCCCAAACTCGATCCCAGGACCTCAGGATCATGACCTGAGCCGAAGACAGATGCTCAACCACTGAGCCACCCGGGTGTCTTGATACTTTTTAAAAAGTACTGGTTGATTTATTCATTCAATAGGTATTTATTGAGTGTCTACTATTTGTTAGACTTGGTTCTGGGCACTGGAACAATAGTAAACTGACAACAATTCTCGCACTCATGTAGGGCACTCTGGGGTAGGAAATTGGATGATAAATAATAAGTAAAGAACCTCTCTAAGGAGGAAAAAATAGAACAAGATGAAACCAGAGAGACCATAAGAGAGTATTTTTTTTTTTTTTAAGATTTTATTTATTTGTTCATGAGACACACAGAAAGAGAGGCAGAGACATAGGCAGAGGCAGAGGGAGATGCAAGCAGGCTCCATGCAGGGATCCTGATGCGGGACTCAATCCCGGGGCCCCAGGACTACGCTCTGGGCCGAAGGCAGATGCGCCTACCACTGAGCCACCCAGGCTTCCCACCATGAGAGACTCTTAATCATAGTAAACAAACTGAAGGTTTCTGGAGAGGAGGGGAGTATGGGGATAGGGAACCTGGGTGATGGATGTTAAGGAGGGCAGGGGGTGTAATGAGCCCTGGGTGTTATATAAGACAGATGAATCACTGACCTCTCCCTCTGGAACCAATGATACACTCTATCTTAATTAATTGAATTGAAACTTAAAAAAAGAAAAAAAAAGATTGAAAAAAAAAAAAGAGAAAGCTCTCTAAGGCTCAGTTTCCTCATCTGTGAAATGATAACAAGGGCCCCTGCTGATAGGGTTGTTTGTAAGAGTTAAATACATTAATGAGACAAAATGCTTAGGTGTTTCTAGTATTACTGTATATAATAGGAGGTTGAGATTTAGAAAGATGAGCACCTGGGGAAGAGGTGGGTTGCAGTTTTAAAGTAGAGCTGTTACTGTCGGCCTCACTGAACGAGCGTCTGTTTAAGCAGACTTGACGGGGCTGAGGGAGTTCGCCATTGGGATATCCTGAGGAGAGTGTTTCAGGCAGAGGGCTCAGTCAGTCTTGTAGCTATTGTGAATGTGTGGGCTTTTAATCCCACTTCTGGGGGAACTTCTGAAGGGTTTTGAACACAGGAGTGTAACTATGTGACTTCTGTTTTTTTTATTATTATTTATTTATTTTTTGTGACTTCTGTTTTAAGAAGTTTCCCTTGGCTGCTATGTTAATAATAAATTAAAGCAAAACAAGTGTGAAGCAGGGAGACTCGCTATAGTGCTCTTATTGTGGTCCACGTACAAGTTGATGGTCCCTTGACAGGGTGGTCACAGTGGGAAGTGGTAAATAATGGTGCACTTCTGCATATAGTTTGAAGGTACAGCCAACAGAATATCATAACAGAATGATGTGGGGTGTGATGTAGAGACAGGAGTCCAAATATCTAGCCTGAGCACCTGGAACGATGGCGTCACCAACGCAGAGATGGGCCACAGTGTGGATGAAGCAGGACTGGTGAAGGCAGGACTAGGAAGTGCAGAGGAGAGTTTAGTTTTGGACATGCCATTGATGGGACATAAAGTCCATACAATGAAATGTGAAATTTCACTCTGAAATGGACTTGGGCCTCAATACTATCATGTATAACTTGTCTAAGTTAATTAAAAAATCACTTGTTGAATTCTTTAGTTGCTTGCGAGATAGTATCCATTCTTAATCAGTCTACTCATTTACAGTAATAATATAACTTTAGGACAAAGATAAAATGATCCTATTCCTCTTACCCTAAATAGAATATCTCCTCAAAACTGATTGATTGATTGACTGATTGATTATTTTTAAAGATTTTATTTCTTCATGAGAGACACAGAGAGGCAGAGACACAGGCAGAGGGAGATGCAGGCTCCATGCAGGGAGCCGGGGCCAGGACTCCAGGATCATGCCCTGGGCCAAAGGCAGGCGCTAAACTGCTGAGTCATCCAGGGATCCCAAAAAACTACAAATTAAAGAACAATTTGTACACATCCAAAAATGAGTAAACTCATAACTGTTGAGAACTAACCATAAAAAATATTCTACTTTAGTCATTTATTTTCTATACAAGATACCCTTCATTTCAAATATATTGTCATTAAAACATTTGAATAGGCTAGTGAAGCTCCAACTAGGCTAACTCTAGAAAATAAATGGGAAAGTAACTTAAGAGTTTCCTGCTCTGAAAACTATTTTAATTATTAAAACAGAACTTCAACAGGTATCATTTTTGGCATCATGAAGATGAGAGACTATAATTTTCTAAAAGACCCAGAATACCTTGTGACTGGTGCTGAGAAGAAAGCCCCTAGAATTTTTTTTTTTCCTGAACAAGTAACATGAATTAATACCATGATCTAACCTTGAAGGAATAATTCCCAGCAGATGTGGAGAGAGACCAGACTCCTGTCTGCATTTTAATTAGAAGCCAGTCTTCTTTTCTCTCCAGGTAGGATTCTCTATTCCTAACCCAAAATAACCTTTAAAAAAATTAAATGAGTTGGTATGTTATCACTTATAGGAAATAATTCAAAGAACTATAATTACATTTCTTTTCTTCCTCCTTCCTTTTTTTTTTTTTTTTTTTTTTGCGAGTTGTAGTTGCTTCTTGAGTTGGACATATGACTGAGGCAAAAATGACAGGCAGAGGGAAAAATAAATGTGAGCCAAGTGGCTTTGGAAAACTTTGTTGAAAGAGAATCTACAGATACACACTAGTCATCAAAACATAGGATGCAGATGTTACTAGAACTTAGAACTTGACCAAATTTTGTGAAATACATAAAAAAGAAATACACATGAAGATTGTGATCTTGGAAAAAGTTTAAAAGCTTTTGTGAGTTCTTTAGTGCCCGTGCAAAAGTTACACTATATGAGCTTTTAGCTCATGGTGAAAACAGAATGGGAAAAATCACCAGTTGTATACTGGGGTTTCCTTTGGTGGCTTGAAGTCAGCCATGGTATTTACACCATGGAAATCTGCAAATGCTACAAATCAGGGCTTTTTAAAAAATTTTTTCTTTCCATTTTTTTTTTAGGGAGCCAGTTTACCAGCACACCACTTGAAAATAACTGCACAGGGATTAACGAAACCCTTAGCACCTATAACAAAGATATTCCTTGTATGGTTTTGGTGAGGGGGGCTTGGGGGGAATAAATGAGTATTCTTTCTGTAAACAGGGACTTCTAATACTCACCTTTGTAAGATGTGGTGTTTAATTCTTTCTTTTGCGATTAAAATCTCATCAAATTCTTATTTGAGAAGATTTCTCTACAATATGGCGTCTGTTTCGCTTCTTTTCATTAAGAAGTAAAAGAAGATAAACTATGTATGTGTGGCAGGAAAGCTTCCTGCTTTCTTTTTTTTTTTTTTTTTTTTTTTTTTTTTTTTTTTTTTTTAGCTTCCTGCTTTCTAAGTAGAAGTAGTACCACCTGATAAACTGTATAAAGTCACTGGAATGGAGTCAAAGCCATAAAGAAGCTACCAGACTTTTTTTTTTTTTTTTTTTTTTTTTGTGAATGACAGTGTTAAAGAATGTAACCCCTCTCAACTTCTCTACACCCCGTACATACAAATTGCTCGTACTGATACAACCCTCAATCGTGACTCACTTCACACCTCTTTTTTTTTTTTTTTCTTTCTTGTTATCACCAAGATTAAACAGCATGTTTGGGCAGTAGTCTGCATTCATCTAACCTTTTCCATCCAGGCCACACTGATACAACAGAACAGGTTTATGTACCTCACACGTCAGATCCTATCAAGAAACTTGGTAGTGACAGTTTGATAAGGACACCGTAGCTTATTGAACTTGTTCTAAAAACAACAGCAGCAAACCACTCATCTCACACGTTTTAGTGACCTTGTTCTATGGTGTCCCCATTTTTAACTGCAGGAGATGTATTGCTGTGTGGCTTCAGGGCATATAACAAAGCTGAGGCATGTGACAAGGTGTGTTTTGATATTACGCCACTAAAAATGCTGCATTTACTTCAATAACCTATTGAGAAAGGAGAGGTCTATGGTTGGTGTTAACGTCCACCTTGCCAACCGATGTAATCAAAGTGAAAAAATGGCTAGTCAGAAAATGAGAAAAAAATTGCCAGGAGTTGCTTTTCTCTTTGATCTTCAGAAGGTCCAGGCTTGTGATAGACCATGAACTGTTTCAGGGTAACATCCCTACAGCAAGACACAGCAAGAAAAGTAAACTCAAATAAATATAAAATTAGAGTGAACTATAAAGCTCAATTTTCTTACATGGTTTTTGTTTTTTTGTCTCTGATTTCTTCATTTATTTATTTTTGGCCCAAACACATTCTTGAGACATGCCAAAGACTTTACTATAAGCACATTTAATACCATATTTAACTATATTATTAAGCTTTAAAAATTGTTATTGCTGTTATGTAGTCAAGTTCAAAGTGAATTTTATTATCATGGTGAAATTTTTGGATGGGATTCAAATCTCTGTAAAATTTCAGATTTTTCTACTCCTTGTGGTGAAAGCAGGATAAGGCGCATTTGACTAACCTGAGGGTTTAATGTTATCATGCAGTTATCTTTCTGAATCTAAAATATTATCCTTCTGGCATGTGCTCTGGAGGCCTGTGGCCCCCTCTGTTCTTAAAGATGGACACATTCAGGGAGAAACAGGAGAAGCCCTTTAGGATTGTTCGATACAAACAAATCCAGTGCTGATCTATTTCATAATAACCAACAGAAACTTTGTGAGTTTGGAAAACATAATTTTGCTTTGTGACTATCTATAAAACAACTGATATCACAACTTTGTGGTGAGGGGAAGGCAGGGCACACTTCTAAACACCGGCCTATGTTTTGGTGGGTTTGTGTCTAATCGCTCTGCTTTGGAGTGGGTCGGTACTTCCCCAGAACACCCCTATCTTATCCCCCCTCCTCCTCTTTGAAGAAACTTTCTTCTACTTCTGAAACAAAAAGAAAGTGTTCTTGTTAGTATTGGGAGTCGTCCTCTGTCTTCTCACCTCAGGTTCTGGATATGATCATAAAGGAAAAAAATACGAAATATTTAAGGCCTACTAGACTATGGAGGCAATAATATAATGAGGATTGAGTCCCCAGCATCTCCCTTGAGAAATGAACCATTACTAACACAATTGAAGCCCATGTTATTGTTGCCTCCTTAGAGGTAATTACTATTTTCATACAGGTTTTTATACTTTTGCTACATGTGTACATTCATACAAAACTGAATGCTGTGTTGCATGGTTTTTTGTTTTGTATTAAGATTTTATTTATTCATGTCAGAGAGAGAGGCAGAGACACCGGCAGAGGGAGAAGCAGGTGCCCTGTAGGAGGAGCCCGACATGGGACTCGATCTGGGGAATCCGGGATCATGCCCTGAGCCCGAGGCAGATGCTCAACTGCTGAGCCACCCAAGTGTCCCTGCGTTGCATGTTTTGAATTATTAGATAGATGGTTCCCTTTTTTCCACATTATTTTTAAGGTAAGCTAACACTCTTGTTTATTGGTTGTCACTATACAGTATTCCATAGTTCTGATACACAGTAATTTAGTTATACATTCTTTTTTTTTTTTTTTTTAGTATATGTGCTGCCGAAGCGAGCACAACATTCTTGTGTTGATGCTTCGGTGTATATTTAGTGCAGGCCTCCTTGAGGAATGTGTGGGGATTTCTTTAGGGGACAGACCGAGGATTAGAATTTTTGGATAACTGGATATGCAGGTCTTTAACTTCTCTAGATATTGCCATGCTCCAAAGACTGAATCATCAGCAGCAAAGCCAGCAATCTGTGTCACACACCCTCTGGGTTCGAAGTTTCAGATTCCGTAGTCTGAAGTGGGGCAGTGGTAGTGGTGGGGAGCGTGGCAAGAGTGGCCATTTCCAACGGGGCTCCAAGTGATACTGCTGCTGCTGCAGTGTAGTAACCGGGACCACATTTTGAGAGCAAGTGCTCTAGAGTCCACTGGATTACTTATATCGGGAAAAAGAGAGTCCATGAGACCTTATCTGAGAAGATGTGGCTGGTGAGGTTTTGTTAGGTAACTGAAAGTCAGCCTATGGTATACTGTGAGGATTCAGATTCTAGAAAGACTGAGTGGAATATAGATAACATATACTAAATAACCAGTATGAGTGGTCGTCATCAAAGGCTAAACCGATGAATTCTGTTGCTAGAATGGGACCCCTAAGTGAGCTCCTGCTCTTGCTGTGCTGAGAAGGGCAGCGGTGTGGACAGGTGGCCCAGTGTCACGCCAAGGTGGCCAGTGTCAGGCCAGGGTGTGCAGAAGCTTGGCTGCTGTTACTTAGTATCTCAGTGTTTTGATTACATCAAACCCAGGCATTGGCTTAGATGCAGGTGAGAATATCCCCTTGGGATCCCTCCAGTTTTAAGGCCCGGTGCTACGGAGTCAGAATGATTTGGCTAGTTTTAGATGCTTATATCCAAAACACAACAACAAAATCAATCTTTATGTAATTTTTTTTTAAATTATATTCCAAATTTAGTACTGTGGTAACAGAATGCCGGGGAGCTTTCCCTTAAATATTCTTTCTAGCAAGGACTTCTTATAAAAAAATCTTAACAAAGCCTTCACATATTTTAAGATAAAAAGACACACACAGGTTGGCACAGTCTACAAATAGTTAACAAACATATAAACTGGCAGGAAAGTTCTCTTTTTTCAGATTTAGCAATATAAAAGGTCAAATGGAGGGGGAGCGGGAAGCATGTACCAGTAACCAAAGTCATTCCACAATTTATACAACAAGATAATTGTTTTTTAAAACCAGACAACAGGTTCGAAAATACTTCTTTTCACACCCTTAAGTGATGCTGTTGGGAACAATGGCTGTTACAAGGCCATTTGTTGCAGGCACGTTTCTAGCTAGCTCTAGTTAACATTACTGTAATTTTATCTTCTCTCTTTTTTCTCTCTCATCAGCTTTTTGCTTTCTTCTCGTCTTCTCTTATTCACTGGATTCCGAGGATCATAGATTTCAAATGTGTCTGAATCTTGCATGCTTGCATCCTTCACTTTTCTGCTTTTATCCTCAAACTGAAGTACATGCGACATCCTGAAGAGGGAGAGAGATGGATGGTTCAGTGATTTTGGCAGGAGAACAGAAAGTAGACGTTTTATACTATACTGTCCTTGGCATAACGCACCATAGGGTACAGGACACCAACATGCGCTTGTTGTTTATTGGTGCTTACACCGCATGGAAACCACCTTCTCAGAAGACACTTAAATTTGAAAAACGTGTCTGGAGTTTGTTCTGTTGGTTTGTATTTTTTAGTAAAGAGTCTCTTTGCCTCAGTCTTCACTTGAAGGTCCTTTCCTGATGGGAGGTTAAAGGAATTGTAGCAGAATGTTCCTTCACCTAAACTCAGAGAACATTTTGCCAGCTTCCTTTAAATAAAGAGCAGGCTCACTTAGCCAGAGAGGGCAGGGCGGCAGAGCAGAACTCCTGACAATAAACCAGCCCTATCTGATCTTTCTGTTTTCAGTAGTTAAAGGGGTCAAGATTCAGGAATGTGTTAAGAAAATTCTTGTTCAAATGATGTTATGACTGCCTTTTCAGGGGAGCTGCAGGGTTAAAAACAAAAAATGATTTTTTTTTTTTTTTTTTTGTGCAAAAGGAAACTAAGCTTTGGCATAGCTCCATGGACTAATTTCCTCCTCTTACTGTTGATTACAACAAATTTAACCATCCTGCTTTTCCCACTTTATCAAATGCTTACTGGTCTTAAGGTATCAACATGTGCTTGAGTCCTAAGTGGTCATAAGCTGGCTATCCTTAGCAGCAGGGAAATATGTAAGTGATTAGCTCTGCCCCCATTAGGAGGTGTCAGAAATAAATGGGGAAGTCAAAGACCAGATTTCAGAGCAACTGAATGAATTTGGAAAGAGAAAAGTCAGTTTCGATATATAAACAAAACTACTAAAGCTTTTCCCACTTGTTATTTAAGCACTTTTAAAGTGGGCATACCCAACACTTTTATCACAGCTGATAGGGCTAAATTGCCTATAGGATTAACACTCCCCATACACCCGCTGTAACTTTCACATGAAACCCAAATATTACATTAATTTCTTTTTCCCTGAATAAGCAGGGATTTGGGCAGTAGGTACAAGTCCCCCATCCCTTTTCCCTGCAGTAGCAGAAATGCTGAGTGAAGCTTACTTATGTGAAAAACTCTCACGGATATATTCAGATTTTGAAGAAAACATTTTGGTGACAAATAAAATGTTATAGTATTAATGATACTGAAGTTACTAAGGATTCAGTAGCTACTGTTCTCAAGGGCTAACAAGTTGAGCCTTAACTATCATTCCCATCCCTTCTATCCCAGAAAAGCTTGCAGTTAGTACAAGTGATATTATTATATGGATGACCTAGAGTCTACTTTAACTTACTAAATGAAGTAAATCACATTCACATTTCTATACTTTATTATTATCTTTATTTTCTATACTTTTTGTGCTTTATTTCTATATCACTAATATGTAATTTGCATTAAATTTCATAACTAATTTCAATAACTAATGTTCAATGTGAACATGCCATATCACCTGTAAGAACTGCTGAATCCTTACACTTCTTTTGCTTGAGTGAGTATCTTTATTCAGAAAAAGGCATCATATGAGATCTTGCCATTTACCGTATGGGTGGACCTAGAGGGTGTTATGTTTACTGAAATAAGTCAATGACAAATACCGTATTATTTCACTTAGATGTAGAATCTAAAAAAACAAAACAAATCAATAAACAGAATCAGACCTATAAATACAGAGAACAAACTTACGGTTGCCAAGAGGGGGGAGGGGTGGGAGGATGGGCCACATGGGTAAAGGGGCATGGGACGTACAGGCTTCCACTTATGGAATGAATAGGTCATGGGAATAAAAGGCACAGCATAAGGAATATAGTCAATATTGTAATAGTGTTGCATGATGACAGATGGCAGCCACACTTGTGGTGAGCATAGTGTAAGGTATAGATACTTGAATCACTATGTTGTACACCTAAATCTAATGTAACATTGTATGGCAACTATATCCAAAAGGAAGGAAGGGAGGGAGGGAGGGAGGGAAGGAAAGAAAGAAAGAAGGAAAAAAGGAAAGAAAGGGAAAAGGAAAGGGAGGAACAAAGAAGGAAAGAAAAATAGAAGCAAAACAACAGAAAAAGAAAATCAGCAAGTATAGTTACCTCCTTACCATAGCAATGACAGTGGAAAAACCATGCTGGACAGGTAATTTCAAGAATGGTGATATTGAGGCCTTTGCTTCCTAAATTTCCACTTTAAATTGTTTCTATCTTCTTTGAAAATGATAAGATACATTTAATGGAAGAAATGGAAAAAAGAGCTCTGAATTAAGCTTATGATAACAGAATAAATAGCACCAATTTTATCATGGATAATCATACAATTTAGTAGGATAAATTTGTAGATTCTTTGTGGGAGGAGGATGTAGGGTATTCAAGGAAGTACAACATAGGATTGTTGCTTATTTAAATAGATTCCTCAAGTGTGACTTTCTTACACTTTGAATTTCCTGCAGTGTTAGCTTCTGAAAATAAAACAATCCCAACTCCTAGAAAAAGGCGGATTGTTCTACATTCGTGGTAACCAGGGACTACTAGAACTGGTTTGAAACGTACTCAAACTGGATTTAATCAATTAATGATGATTTGCCTAGGCCTAAAGGATCAGTGACAACTCAGTTCAGTAAACACACCTCTGAAAGCCAACTAATCAGTTGGCCAATCAGTGGTGGACTGTCGAGTAAACATTTCTGAAAGCTGGCCAATCACCGAGAGCCTCTGGTGCATAATGGGGCTCCTGAGGCTGATAACCCCTAATAATCCCTGACCCCAAAACTCTGTGTCAGATTTGCAACCCACTTTGCTCAGAGACTGTGCCTAAAAGCATAACTCTTCCTTACTTAATAAATTAAACCTTTTGTTTCAGGTAAAGGAGAGGTGGTCTTTTTCTTTGACACTTCTTATAATCTGTCCTGCATTTCCCACAAAGTATACTTTTTAGGAATTGTATTTCTCCTCCTGAGGAACAAGTTTAGAAGGATGGCAGGATGTCCTTTTAAAGGTCCTTTATCACACATTGTGGGGAGTACAGACCTTGCACTGCATTTCAGTAAGCGTTTAGCAAATAAATGATTCTTGTGCAGATACCTAACCCAGGTAAGTAGCTTGAAACCAGGAAGTACCTGAAACATGCCCTTTAAAACAATTTTATTTAATACTCCTGTACTGATAGTAAAAAACAAAACCACTGTCTTTAGTTAACTTATTAATAGCTTTCTATATACACATTTTTCTATTTCAAAAATTATTGCTCTCTCCAAAAATGCAGATGGATTTTTTTTTTTTGTAATATCCATTTCTATTAGGGACTGTCCACATTTCAAAAATGACTTTACCAGAACCTGTCAATTAAAACCTTATAGGCACCTTCTTCCTTTCTCTCCCATGAGAGAATCTTGCAACTATTGGATTTAGCTGGCTCTGGTATAAGAAATGAACTCTAGACATGTGAACAACAGCACAAAGTCCACAAAGAGAAACAGATTTTCCTACAAATTTGAAAAAACGCAGAAAGCCGTAAATTAAAGTAGCTGTCTTTTTCAACTGTTTGTTTCATACACCACTGCACTAAACAAGTCCAACATTTTGATTAATAACAAACCTAAACCCAGAGGAAAGAAGGGGCTATCAGCTTACAAACTACTTCAGCTTTAATATCATAATACTTAGCATGGCTGGTTACTCAGCAATAATATTTAATCTTTAATAGAAATAAAAGCATAATCAAAATGGTTCACCCATTTATCTTTCAACATGCTTTGGTCACTTCATTTTAAACAGCAAAACAAAACAGTTATTATGATTTTCAGCATAATAAACTCCTGACCTATGTGCCTCCATAAATCACAGACTGCACGAATTGAAAGCATGCCCACATTTTACAGTCTCCTGTGAGAATACACATGCAGACTTATACTACAGCCTTAACTCAAGTACATAAGGGTCTGGTCATTTACAGTTTTGTACGTCCCAATAACTCAATACTATTCACTCCGTGTCTGGTCATGGAACTGGCCCAACAAGAGCAGTTAATTTTTTGGAATTAATTGCACACTGATCATTTACATGTGATCATCTTAGGACTTGTTCACTTGAAGGCAAAAATATTTAGTTCTGATTAGTAAAAAAATTTACATAAGCTCCCATTCTCCAGTAACATTGACTTTAGTGTGTTACAGAAATATGGAGGCTTACCATTTTCATAGAGGTTATTTGGTAGAATAAAGTTTTTTTTGTTTTTTGTTTTTTCAAATGGGATTGTAGGAGATTATAAATGAAAGTAAACAACTGATTCTTTAAAAAGGACCTGGACCTTGACTAAACTCACTCATTCGACACTGAGTTTTTAAAGTTCTCCCACAATCATGAAATAGATTAAGAAACAACAATTAATATTAATAGAAAACAGGAGAGGTACTCATTCTCAAACATACAGTAAATAGTACAATACAGAATTCCAGTATTAATAATTTGTTTCTAAAATGCATTAAGATTATTTATGCTTATTTAATGTAAACAGCCATCTTTTTCTTTGGAAATTCTTTTTTTTTTCTTTCTTTTTTTTTTTTTTTTTTTCCTTTGGAAATCCTATAGACCACTCCTTCCCAATTCTCTCCAATTTAGGAACTTACCACCCCACCTTAGATTTTTGTAGGTGTTCTGTTCTACATGTGTACTATTTCTCCTTCTTCTAATCCTCCAAAGGTTCTAAAATAATCTTAAATTTTTTTTTTTAATTAAGTAGACTCCACACCCAACATGGGGCTTGAACTTACAACCCAGAGATTGAGAGTCACAGGCTCTATTGAATGAGCCAGCCAGGTGTCCCTTAAGTGATCTTTCTTAGACATTTCTTTGACCAGAAATGATTGACTGCTGGATTAGACTGAACTACCTTAGCCAGACCCTTAAAACTCTTAGCAACTGCATCTTCCTATCTCACCAACCTTATTTTGTTTCTTTCATCAATTACCCTTTTGAAACTGGCTGTTTACTTAATTGTGAACAGACTGTCAGTTATTCCAGACGGTTTGAATCTTGTTCACAGCTGTATTCCCACTGCCGAGAGTGGTGATTTGTGTTGTAAGGCAAAGCCTCCAGGTCCTTTGTACTGGCCAGGCCTGCTGGCTGGTGCTTGCAGGTTTGCTAAACTAGTACTTGGTCTCCTTTTGTGGGCAGGGAATATCTTTTATTTCTGTGATAAACTTTAAAATGTCTAATAGCTCTGTAGGAAGTCTCAGGCTCAGCACAAGCCCCCCCTTCTTTCATGACCTCTCATAGCTCAGCACAAACCGACTGCTGTTTGCCACTGTGCCCCTGTCACTTAGCGGCTAGTTGTCACTCCTCATAGACTGCGGTGGGACGGTGCCTTGTGTTCTTTTCCACTGACTGTGGTTCCTAATGTAAAACTAGATAGGCTGTGTTTTTTTTTTCTTTTTTAATTTTTTTATTAAGTAAACTCTGTGTGCAACATAGGCTTAAACTCATGACCTCGAGGGAACCAAGCAGGTGTCCCTTAATAGATATATATTTTTTAAGCAGTTTCTCACGGACTGATCCTAGAGCCCTGCACCAGACACAGGCTGCACATTAGAATCACTTGGGTAGCTTTAAGAACTATGCCAGGCTTCTACCTCCAGAGGTATGGATCTAATTGTGCTGGGATGGGGCCCCAGTACTGGTAACTAAAATTTTTTCTTGGTGATTTAAAAATACAGCCAAAGTTAAGACCACTTAACTTTGTTAAAAGTTAAAAAACTAAAGTTAAAACTAAAGTTTAAGAACCTTTACATTTTCACATTGATTTATTTCATGAGCCATTTGTTCTGGCTCCTTCCGAGATAAACAGCAAGTTCCTAATGACAAACCACTCACATACCTGAAGAAGCCTAAGTGGACTCTGTGTCCATTAACTGAATAATTTCAAGTGTATTATCCTTTAATTATATGTGCTTTGAAGATAAGGCAAGAAACTAGATTCAGTTATTCACTCAGAAAATATCTGAGGATTTTTTTATGTGTGAGACCCTGCCTGTGTCAGACCCCAGGGATACAAAACCAAATATGACCCAGACCCTGCCATCCTAAGGTGAACAGTCTGTTAGGGAGATGAACACAAAGACATCAGAACAAGTGCACATTTTGGAATTGCCTGCAAAGTGTGAGGTGACAAGAGCATCCACTGACACAACTCTACAAAAAGCTTTCCCGTGGTGTCTGCTATGATCTTCAGAGTAGTAACTGTATGGGGCAGGCAGGAAAGATGTCATCATCCCCACTGTGCAGGCAACTTGTGAGACTCATGGTCAAGAAACTTGTAGCTGGTAAGCAGTTGAGGGGCTCTACTGAATGTCTTCAGAGGTAAGAAATTTTCCCAACATGAAGATGGATTTGACTTTAGGAATAAATAAAAAGTTAATTCAGTGTTAAGCCGAGTAAGCAGGATAAAAAAATCAGATTGGGTAGTATTCATTTTAGAATAAAAAATAAAAAAAAATGCAACTATAAAGAGACAAGCATGGCTCCCAGGCTGGTCTTTAAAACTATTCCCAGAGAAGTTCTAAATGTCCTGAGCAGTGTGGAGGCTGTTTGGGAAAAGGTACCTCTCTTTTAGATGAACACTTGTTTAAAAAAAAAAAAAAAAAGTAATTAGTTTCCATTGTAAATTTTTATCCCATTATTGCCTCTAATCACTGCTCACTAGGATCTCAGTCTCCGTTTCTTCTTTTACTTCCTAAAATGAGGATGCTAGGTTGGGACACCCTGTTCAGCTGGAGGTTCCCAGGGTGGGAGAGCCAAGGGCCCAGGGCCTGACTTTGTAAGGGTAGATCTCTGGCAGTCTCCTGTCAGGCATCTAATTGCTAAGGAGTGCCTTGTGGTTGATGATGATAGCCAGGTCTTTTCTATTATTTATATATTTTTTTCAAAGATGCAAATCTAGCCATGAGAACTCTTCTGTTTTAAATCCTTCAGTGCTCCCCATTGTCTATAGAATGAAACCCAAATTTCTTATGTGGCCTCTCTATAATTTGGCTTTTGCTTCCAAGTTCCTGTGTCACCTTCTCTGATCACAATTATACTCCAGACATCCCGAATTACTTGCGGTTTCCTGAACAAAACCTGCTTTCTCCTGCCTGCTTACTGGCTCTCTACGGTGATACACTTCCTCCCTTGTGCTGGCTGAGGTGTCATCCCCTGTGGGAGCCAGTCCCTGATTCCTCTCCTGGACTGTCCTCTTCTTCCAGTGGTGTTAGGCCTTCTGCACATCTCTCTAGTTTAGGCTCCCTCACTAGACTCTAGTTGGCTTTGTTTTACTTGCCTTTATACCAGCACCAGTCACCAATGCTTGGCAAGAAAAATACCCTCAATGTTATTTTTGATGAATAAATAAATGTTTCTGGGTTACCAGTCACTTCAAAAATCTTTGGCTAGAATTCTGGTTTTGTTCACCATTCTCCGTTTTTTTTTTTTTTTTAAAGATTTTACCTATTTATTCATGAGAGACACGGAGAGAGGCAGACACACAGGCAGAGGGAGAAGCAGGCTCCCCGAAGTGAGCCTGATGTGGGACTGAGCCTGATGTGAGACTTGATTCCAGGACTCTGGGATCACGCCCTGAGCCAAAGGCAGATGCTCAACTGCTGAGCCGCCCATGTGCCCCTCTCCCTGATAGTATTAATGTATAATTCCAAATTATTTAGCCATTATGTTTATAAACCCTTGAGTTTTCTAGGTTAATAACTCTCAAACTCCACAAGACCATAGAAAAGGCTAAAACAAAGTATTTCCACCACTACTAACTTCATGCTATGAAAATCCAACACTTCTCTTCCTCAATTGGCCACTTAAATTGCCTAATGATTAGCATTTGTCTTTCGTACTCTTGGTCTTTGAGGGATGGGGGGGGGGGGGGAACCGCGTGTACTGTCCTCAGACAGCCTCCCTCTACTTGGGCTGAAAGGCCTTGCCATTCTTTGGGAAACTTTGTCATCCACATAATTTGTCTTTAGCATATTGTGTTGACAGCTTCTCATTTCTCTGTTAAATTAGAATTCCTAAGAAACCCAACTAAATTACTTCTGGTTATAATTTAAGCTTATCATTCTATAGGGCTTTAGATAAGAAACTTAAATGATCTGATGGAAGGTTTTTTTGAGGGGGAGGACTGAAAAGGAGATTAGCATTTGAAAAGCAAAAACAGCCCTTTTGTTTTTAAAGAAAAATTTTAGCAAGGCAAAACAGTTTTCAAGTTTTGCCACATTTAATTCTTTGACAGGACCACACCCTGCTCTGTATCATCATAGATGGCCTGCAGCATACTCTTTCCATGTCACTTCTCTGGAATGTCCTACCACCCTCTTCCCACTGGTCCGTGTCCCCTGTCCTTTCAAAGTCCAGGGTAATTCCCATTTCATCCTAAAAATCTCTGACTGCCCTGGGTTTCAGGATCTGCTCTTCCTTTGGAGTTTCCAATGCACTTCTATGAAATGGTGCATCACAGCTGAAGACCTGGGTTTGAGTTGTACTTCAATCACTAAATGTTACTGAAAGAAAGTCACGTTGCTTTTCAGGCCTGTTTCTTCATCTGTGAAGAGGAGATGGTGATATGCACCCTAGCTACCTCACATAATTAGAACGAGATTCCAGTAAGTCCAACACTTACTATCTCAATTTATTTTGTGTGTGCTACATACAAACTGTGCTTATATAAAGTTATCCCTTTATAACATCCTATTACACTGCGTAGACTTTTTCAGATGCTTCCCTGTACACCATCATGCACACATAACTTATTTGATCACACCTAACTTTAGAAGCTTATACGTATATTTTAAAATATATCGGTTTATACTAGACTACAAGCCATTCGAAGAGTAGAAACTGTTTACAGAATCAAAGAATGATAGAAATTTTATAACTTTCATAGCACGATTCACATATATTCACTGGTTTTGTGTTTTTTCTTTGTCCAAAGTAACACAATCCTTAGAAGAAAAAAGAAAAAAGAAAATGATCTGTGATCCCACAGCTCATCAATAACTACTGTGAACATACAGGCACAAGACCTCCTATACTTTTCCTATACCTCTGTGTGTACATATGTATGCAGACATGTATTTCAAAGAATCAGATGTTGGTTAAGTGCCTGCCTTTGGCTCAAGTAGTGATGTCAGGGTCCTGGGATCAAGCCCCACATCAGGCTCCCTGCTCAACGGGTTGTCTGTTTCTTCTTTTCCTTCTGCCCCTCCCCTCTGCTCATGTGTCCACGAGCTCTCTTTCTCAAATAAATAAATGAAATCTAAAAAACCCCACAAAACTGTCTAGTATTTGATCCTACAGATAATTTACAGACAACCCTGTGTTGTAAGATTCTTAGGCTTGTTCAAATTTTCACCTTTATAAACAAAATGCTGCTAACAATTTTCTTATTTGTAGAAATTTTGGGGAGGATAGGCTGGTTCAACATTCTTTCTTTTGGTAGCATAATTCTTTTTCTTTCAGAAATGACCCTCACCACTCTGAGTCCATGTTGTTGGAGTGGGATGACACCCCCTGTCCGTTTCCCAGTAAGGGGACACATGGAATAGGTCTGCCAGGAATAACCAGTGATTATATCAGGGCATGGGCATTTGAATTTGAAAAGGCCAAACAAAACTGGTTCAAGATCTTTTCCTGGAACTACTGGGTTGACCATAACCGTAACATAATCCTAGAGGTTCTGAAGGTCATCTTTGCCACCCCCTAGGCGAAGCTGGCTTATGGATGAGGCCAGTTGAGAGAAAGATAGAGCCAGGAGACAGAAAGGAGCGATTCCTGACACTGGTTGAGTTCGCTGATTTACTCATGCCCTAGCTCTACGCTCTAAGCTTTCCATGCTAATAAATACCCCAGTTTTGTTTAAGATATTTCTATCATTTGTAACAGAGAATCTTTACTAACGCTTAGGATATATTCCCAGAAGTAGAATTCTTAGGACAAAGATTTGTACATTTTTAAGGTATTTCATACAAATGGTCTAACTTCACTCCAGAGAAGATTTATCAATTTACAGTCTCATTGGCAGAATGCCTTAGTTTGCTCTAATAGCTTTTGTTTTCTCCTTTTCCCCAGGTTTTTGGCTATCTGTATTTCTTCTGTGATATGTGTGTGCATCCTTTGCCCATTGAAAAGAATGTGATATTTATCCTTTCCTTATGGATTTGCGAGAACTTTTACTATATTAAGAATATAAGCCTATACTCATTACATACATTGCAAATACCTTTGCTAATTTGTCATTTGTCCTTTAATTTTTATCTTTCCCAGATGCCAAAATTATGATAATAAAATCAGTGGAATGGGATACCGTATAGGGTGGATTATTCTAGAAATGAAATTGGAACAACTAGGTGTCCTTTTAATTTTTTTGTTGAGTTTTACTTACCTATCTCCTTTCTTCCTCCCTCCATCCATCTTTCCTCCCATCCATATAGAACTTTAGAATTTTTTATATAGTCATTGTGAGCAGCCTCTTCCTTTGTGGTCTTTAAAGTCATGGTTAAGTCTTTCTACACATTAATACCATGTAAATATCCACCTATGTTTTCAACAGCACTTTCACAGTTCTCTTTTTCATTTGTTAATCTTTTATCAATTTAGATTTTTTTTTATTTATGTGGCTAGATAAAGTTCTAATTTAATTATTTTTTCCAAGTGACTACCTCATTGTTCCAACTTTTCTAGAATAATCCATTCTATACAGTATCCCATCCCACTGATTTAATTATCATAATTTTGGCATTTGACTAGGAAAGACCATTACCTTCTTACTCTTAAAAAACATTTCTCAAAATTTATTTTTTAAAATAGATTTTTTTCAAGAGGTTTAGATTTACAGAAAAATAGTACAGACAGTTCCCTTATACTCCCAAACCAATTTTCCCTATTATTATTTTCTCATGTTAGTATGGTACATTTGTTACACTTAATGAACCAATATTGATATCTTATTATTAAATCCATAGTTTATTTATGTTTCCTTAGTGTTATGGACTAAATTTTGTTCCCCCAAATTTGTAAGTTGAAGACCTAACTCCTGACATGACTGCATTTGAAAATATGGCCTTTACAGAAGTATTTAAGATAAAAATGTCATTTGGCAATACATGCAAACATTGAATAATTACATTGCACATCTGAAACTAGTATTTTATTTTATTTTTTTTTTAAAGATTTTATTTATTCATGAAAGACAGAGAGAGAGAGAGTTTGGCAGAGACACAGGCAGAGGGAGAAGCAGGCTCCATGCAGGGAGCCCAATGTGGGACTCGATCTGGGGGCTCCAGGATCACACCTTGGGCCAAAGGCAGGCGCCAAACCGCTAAGCCACCCAGGGATCCCTAAAACTAGTATTTTATATGTTAATTATACCTCAGTTTAAAAAAGGATTCCATAAGCTCCAGAAGGTGTGCCTTAATCCAAAGAGCACTAGTATCCTTAAAAGAAGAGGAAGAACCACTAGGAGTACATGCCATGTGATAACAATGTGGCTAACTGTGAGCCAAGGAAAGAGGTCTCACTAGAAATCAACCCTGCTGACACTTTCATCTTTGACTTCTAGCCTCTAAACCTATGAGAAAATAAATTTGTATTGTTTAAGCCACTAGTCTGTGGTATTTTGTTATGGTAGCCCTAGGAGACTAATACATTTAGCTTTCACCTAACGTCCCTTCTTCTGTTCCAGGATCCCGCTCAGGGTATCACATTACGTTTAGTTGTCATGTCTCCTTAGGCTCTTCTTAGCCTATGGTGATTTCTCAGAATTTCCTTGTTTTGATCACTTTGACAGTTAAGAGGCATACTGGTTGGGTATTCTGAAGGATGCCTACATTACTGAAAGTTACCTGATGTTTTTCTCATGATCAGAGTGGGCTTATGGGCTACTGGGAGAAAGACCACAGTGTAAAGTGCAATTTTCATTACATTATATACAGGGTAAATGCTATTGACGTGATTAATGATGCTGATGTTGACTTTGATCACTGTACTGAGTGCTTGTCACTTTTCTCCACCCTTAAAGTTATATTCCCCGCGCTGCTTTCCATGTTGTACTCTTTGGAGGGAACTTACTATGCATAGCCTATACCTAAGGAGTGAGAAGTTATGCTTTCCTACTCTTTTTATTTAAAAAATTCTTGGCTATTTTTGCATGCATATTTTTCTTCCTCCTTCAGCTGATATTTTTATTTGGATGTTAGGTTCATGATTAATTTTGAGATAATTTGGTTTTTGTTAAAAATTAAGCATTCTAGACACATAGTATACCTATCTATTAGTTGTAAAATAGGTTGTGTTTTCTTAATTTAAAAATACATGTTTTGGGGGCACTTGGGTGGCTCAGTTGGTTAGGTATCTGCTTTTGGCTCAGGTCATGAACTCAGGGTCCTGGGATGGAGCCTCATATCGGGCTCCCTGCTTAGTGGGGAGTCTACTTTTCTCTCTCTCCCTCTGCCTCCCCTACTTGTCCCCTTTTTCTCTCAAATAAATAAAAATCTTTAAAAATATATTTTCTAAGTGATTATTTCAGAGCTCTGATTGATTAACTGATACTGATTTTTGTGTATTTATTTTGTATCTGGCCACAATACTGAAGTCTTAGAACTTTTGGTAGATAACTGGATTTTCTAGATCAGCAAATGACTTGCTTTCCCTCCAATCAATTTTAGACATAAGTAAATAAAGAGAAGCTAGTGAACTTATTTATCAAACTGAAGCCTGACTCCCAGTTCATAGTCTAGAAACTTTGGAAGCCTAAAGATGACAGATACTTTTACAGGTACTTTTGCTGCTAATGAAAAATAGAGATAAAAATAATTTCTGGAGGGAGGGGCAAGATGGCGAAAGAGTAGGGTCTCCAAATCACCTGTCTCCACCAAATTACCTAGAAAACCTTCCAATCATCCTGAAAATCTAGGAATTCGGCCTGAGAATTAAAGAGAGACCAGCTGGAATGCAACAGTGAGAAGAGTTCGCGCTTCTATCAAGGTAGGAAGTCGGGGGAAAAAGAAATAAAGAAGCAAAAGGCCTCCAAGGGGGAGGGGCCCGCGAGGAGCCGGGCTGAGGCCGGGGCGAGTGTCCCCAGGACAGGAGAGCCCCGTCCCGGAGACGCAGGAGCTGCACCGACCTTCCCGGGCGCAAAGGGGCTCGCGGGGAGTTGGAGCAGGACCCAGGAGGGCGGGGATGCCCTCGGGCTCCCCGGGACTGTAACAGCAACTCCGCGCCCAGGAGAGTGCGCCGAGCTCCCTAAGGGCTGCAGCGCACGGCGGGACCCGGAGCAGCTCGGAGGGGCTCGGAGGGGCTCGGGGGGGGGGGGGCTCGGGGGCGGCTCCGCGGAGGGGGCTGCGGGGCGGGAGCAGCTCGGAGGGGCTCGGGCAGAGGAAGAGGCTCCGTGCGGAGGGGGCTGCGCGGTTCCTGGAGCAGCTCGGGGGGCTCGGGCGGCAGCTCCGCGGAGGGGGTTGCGCCGCCCGGGAGCGCGAATCCACCAGCACAGGCTCCGGAGCACAGGGCGCCGGGACACAGCCCAGGATCCGGCCTCCCCCGGGACAGGCAGAGGCCGGGAGGGCCCAGGACAGCAAGGACGCTCCTGCCCCGAGCTGAGCAGATCAGCGGCCCCACCCGGAGCCTCCAGGACCTGCAGACGGAGAGCTCCGGAGTTACTGCGGGGGCTGACTCCAGGGCTCCAGAGCTGGCCCCGCCACTGGGGCTGTTCCTCCTGGGGCCTCACGGGGTAAACAACCCCCACTGAGCCCTGCACCAGGCGGGGGCACAGCAGCTCCCCCAAGTGCTAACACCTGAAAATCAGCACAACAGGCCCCTCCCCCAGAAGACCAGCTAGACGGACAAGGTCCAGGGGAAGTCAAGGGACTTAAAGTACACAGAATCAGAAGATACTCCCCCGTGGTTCTTTTTTTTTCTTTTCTTTTTTTGTTGTTGTTTTGTTTTGTTTTGCTTTTTGATTTGTTTCCTTCAACCACCCCCTTTTTTCTCCTTTCTTTTTCTTTCTCTTCTTCTTCCCTTTTTTTTTCTTTTTCGTTTTTTTCTTCCTTTTTTTCTCTTTCTCTTTTCTTTCCTTCTTTCTCTCCTCTCTTTTTCTCCTTTTCCCAATACAACTTGCTTTTGGCCACTCTGCACTGAGCAAAATGACTAGAAGGAAAACCTCACCTCCAAAGAAAGAATCAGAAACAGTCCTCTCTCCCACAGAGTTACAAAATCTGGATTACAATTCAATGTCAGAAAGCCAATTCAGAAGCACTATTATACAGCTACTGGTGGCTCTAGAAAAAAGCATAAAGGACTCAAGAGACTTCATGACTGCAGAATTTAGAGCTAATCAGGCAGAAATTAAAAATCAATTGAATGAGATGCAATCCAAACTAGAAGTCCTAACGACGAGGGTTAACAAGGTGGAAGAACGAGTGAGTGACATAGAAGACAAGTTGATAGCAAAGAGGGAAACTGAGGAAAAAAGAGACAAACAATTAAAAGACCATGAAGATAGATTAAGGGAAATAAACGACAACCTGAGGAAGAAAAACTTATGTTTAATTGGTGTTCCCGAGGGTGCCGAAAGGGACAGAGGGCCAGAATATGTATTTGAACAAATTCTAGCTGAAAACTTTCCTAATCTGGGAAGGGAAACAGGCATTCAGATCCAGGAAATAGAGAGATCCCCCCCTAAAATCAATAAAAACCGTTCAACACCTCGACATTTAATAGTGAAGCTTGCAAATTCCAAAGATAAGGAGAAGATCCTTAAAGCAGCAAGAGACAAGAAATCCCTGACTTTTATGGGAGGAGTATTAGGGTAACAGCAGACCTCTCCACAGAGACCTGGCAGGCCAGAAAGGGCTGGCAGGATATATTCAGGGTCCTAAATGAGAAGAACATGCAACCAAGAATACTTTATCCAGCAAGGCGCTCATTCAAAATGGAAGGAGAGATAAAGAGCTTCCAAGACAGGCAGCAACTAAAAGAATATGTGACCTCCAAACCAGCTCTGCAAGAAATTTTAAGGGGGACTCTTAAAATTCCCCTTTAAGAAGAAGTTCAGTGGAACAATCCACAAAAACAAGGACTGAATAGATATCATGATGACACTAAACTCATATCTCTCAATAGTAACTCTGAATGTGAACGGGCTTAATGACCCCATCAAAAGGCGCAGGGTTTCAGACTGGATAAAAAAGCAGGACCCATCTATTTGCTGTCTACAAGAGACTCATTTTAGACAGAAGGACACCTACAGCCTGAAAATAAAAGGTTGGAGAACCATTTACCATTCAAATGGTCCTCAAAAGAAAGCAGGGGTAGCCATCCTTATATCTGATAAACTAAAATTTACCCCAAAGACTGTAGTGAGAGATGAAGAGGGACACTATATCATACTTAAAGGATCTATTCAACAAGAGGACTTAACAATCCTCAATATATATGCCCCGAATGTGGGAGCTGCCAAATATATAAATCAATTATTAACCAAAGTGAAGAAATACTTAGATAATAATACACTTATACTTGGTGACTTCTATCTAGCTCTTTCTATACTCGATAGGTCTTCTAAGCACAACATCTCCAAAGAAACGAGAGCTTTAAATGATACACTGGACCAGATGGATTTCACAGATATCTACAGAACTTTACATCCAAACTCAACTGAATACACATTCTTCTCAAGTGCACATGGAACTTTCTCCAGAATAGACCACATACTGGGTCACAAATCGGGTCTGAACCGATACCAAAAGATGGGGATTGTCCCCTGCATATTCTCAGACCATAATGCCTTGAAATTAGAACTAAATCACAACAAGAAGTTTGGAAGGACCTCAAACATGTGGAGGTTAAGGACCATCCTGCTAAAAGATGAAAGGGTCAACCAGGAAATTAAGGAAGAATTAAAAAGATTCATGGAAACTAATGAGAATGAAGATACAACCGTTCAAAATCTTTGGGATGCAGCAAAAGCAGTCCTAAGGGGGAAATACATCGCAATACAAGCATCCATTCAAAAACTGGAAAGAACTCAAATACAAAAGCTAACCTTACACATAAAGGAGCTAGAGAAAAAACAGCAAATAGATCCTACACCCAAGAGAAGAAGGGAGTTAATAAAGATTCGAGCAGAACTCCACGAAATCGAGACCAGAACAACTGTGGAACAGATCAACAGAACCAGGAGTTGGTTCTTTGAAAGAATTAATAAGATAGATAAACCATTAGCCAGCCTTATTAAAAAGAAGAGAGAGAAGACTCAAATTAATAAAATCATGAATGAGAAAGGAGAGATCACTACCAACACCAAGGAAATACAAACGATTTTAAAAACATATTATGAACAGCTATACACCAATAAATTAGGCAATCTAGAAGAAATGGACGCATTCCTGGAAAGCCACAAACTACCAAAACTGGAACAGGAAGAAATAGAAAACCTGAACAGGCCAATAACCAGGGAGGAAATTGAAGCAGTCATCAAAAACCTCCCAAGACACAAGAGTCCAGGGCCAGATGGCTTCCCAGGGGAATTCTATCAAACGTTTAAAGAAGAAACCATACCTATTCTCCTAAAGCTGTTTGGAAAGATAGAAAGAGATGGAGTACTTCCAAATTCGTTCTATGAGGCCAGCATCACCTTAATTCCAAAACCAGACAAAGACCCCACCAAAAAGGAGAATTACAGACCAATATCCCTGATGAACATGGATGCAAAAATTCTCAACAAGATACTAGCCAATAGGATCCAACAGTACATTAAGAAAATTATTCACCATGACCAAGTAGGATTTATCCCTGGGACACAAGGCTGGTTCAACACCCGTAAAACAATCAATGTGATTCATCATATCAGCAAGAGAAAAACCAAGAACCATATGATCCTCTCATTAGATGCAGAGAAAGCATTTGACAAAATACAGCATCCATTCCTGATCAAAACTCTTCAGAGTGTAGGGATAGAGGGAACATTCCTCGACATCTTAAAAGCCATCTACGAAAAGCCCACAGCAAATATCATTCTCAATGGGGAAGCACTGGGAGCCTTTCCCCTAAGATCAGGAACAAGACAGGGATGTCCACTCTCACCACTGCTATTCAACATAGTACTGGAAGTCCTAGCCTCAGCAATCAGACAACAAAAAGACATTAAAGGCATTCAAATTGGCAAAGGAGAAGTCAAACTCTCCCTCTTCGCCGATGACATGATACTCTACATAGAAAACCCAAAAGTCTCCACCCCAAGATTGCTAGAACTCCTACAGCAATTCGGTAGCGTGGCAGGATACAAAATCAATGCCCAGAAATCAGTGGCATTTCTATACACTAACAATGAGACTGAAGAAAGAGAAATTAAGGAGTCAATCCCATTTACAATTGCACCCAAAAGCATAAGATACCTAGGAATAAACCTAACCAAAGATGTAAAGGATCTATACCCTCAAAACTATAGAACACTTCTGAAAGAAATTGAGGAAGACACAAAGAGATGGAAAAATATTCCATGCTCACGGATTGGCAGAATTAATATTGTGAAAATGTCAATGTTACCCAGGGCAATATACACATTTAATGCAATCCCTATCAAAATATCATGGACTTTCTTCAGAGAGTTAGAACAAATTATTTTAAGATTTGTGTGGAATCAGAAAAGACCCCGAATAGCCAGGGGAATTTTAAAAAAGAAAACCATATCTGGGGGCATCACAATGCCAGATTTCAGGTTGTACTACAAAGCTGTGGTCATCAAGACAGTGTGGTACTGGCACAAAAACAGACATATAGATCAGTGGAACAGAATAGAGAACCCAGAAGTGGACCCTGAACTTTATGGTCAACTAATATTCGATAAAGGAGGAAAGACTATCCATTGGAAGAAAGTCTCTTCAATAAATGGTGCTGGGAAAATTGGACATCCACATGCAGAAGAATGAAACTAGACCACTCTCTTTCACCAGACACAAAGATAAACTCAAAATGGATGAAAGATCTAAATGTGAGACAAGATTCTATCAAAATCCTAGAGGAGAACACAGGCAACACCCTTTTTGAACTCGGCCACAGTAACTTCTTGCAAGATACATCCACGAAGGCAAAAGAAACAAAAGCAAAAATGAACTATTGGGACTTCATCAAGATAAGAAGCTTTTGCACAGCAAAGGATACAGTCAACAAAACTAAAAGACAACCTACAGAATGGGAGAAGATATTTGCAAATGACATATCAGATAAAGCGCTAGTTTCCAAGATCTATAAAGAACTTATTAAACTCAACACCAAAGAAACAAACAATCCAATCATGAAATGGGCAAAAGACATGAAGAGAAATCTCACAGAGGAAGACATAGACATGGCCAACATGCACATGAGAAAATGCTCTGCATCACTTGCCATCAGGGAAATACAAATCAAAACCACAATGAGATACCACCTCACACCGGTGAGAATGGGGCAAATTAACAAGGCAGGAAACAACAAATGTTGGAGGGGATGCGGAGCAAAGGGAACCCTCTTACACTGTTGGTGGGAATGTGAACTGGTGCAGCCACTCTGGAAAACTGTGTGGAGGTTCCTCAAAGAGTTAAAAATAGACCTGCCCTACGACCCAGCAATTGCACTATTGGGGATTTACCCCAAAGATACAGATGCAGTGAAACGCCGGGACACCTGCACCCCGATGTTTATAGCAGCAATGGCCACGATAGCCAAACTGTGGAAGGAGCCTCGGTGTCCAACGAAAGATGAATGGATAAAGAAGATGTGGTTTATGTATACAATGGACTATTACTCAGCTATTAGAAATGACAAATACCATTTGCTTCAACGTGGATGGAACTGGAGGGTATTATGCTGAGTGAAGTAAGTCAGTCGGAGAAGGACAAACATTATATGTTCTCATTCATTTGGGGAATATAAATAATAGTGAAAGGGAATATAAGGGAAGGGAGAAGAAATGTGTGGGAAATATCAGAAAGGGAGACAGAACGTAAAGACTGCTAACTCTGGGAAACGAACTAGGGGTGGTAGAAGGGGAGGAGGGTGGGGGGTGGGAGTGAATGGGTGACGGGCACTGGGGGTTATTCTGTATGTTAGTAAATTGAACACCAATAAAAAATTAAAAAAAAAAAACAGTAAAAATAATTTCTGGAGAATCTGGGTAACTATGTTAAACATTTGGTACTTATAACAATTCTAAGAAACTATATCTAATGTATACTTTATTAGATATAAGTATATGTAATATCTTATATCTAATAATAAACTTTTAGTTTTACTTCAAATGAATTAATCAAAACTAGCCATATAGAGAATAATGACATTATCAACCCCAAATATTACAACTATTTTTCTTCTGTGATTTTACTTTTGATACTGTTTAAAATGTAAATGACAGTTTTGTTTAAATGTTTTGACATTTTCATATGATTTCTAGAATATATTTTAAGACATCAGATGATTCATTCTGACAGCATTTTAACTATCAAAATGTAATATTTAGGTAAAAAGCTTATGAACTTTTAATTTTAGAACACTTCTCTATCACTGATTACAAGTAACTTAGGATTCTCTTTTCACAAATGTTCAAAGCTTCTTTAGGAATTAAGAAGTTAAAGGGTTAAAATATCACTCCATATGAAAATAGTGTGGATCTTTTTCAACATGAATTAGATAGCTATACAAGAGAAAGAAATCAAGGAGGAAGAGAACAAAAGAAGACTCAAAATGGGAAACAGAAACAGTGACAAAGGAAGCAGAGAAAAATGCAGACAGAAACGTCCAAAACTTAGGAGATTTAAAAATTGACAGTAGGAGCACAATAGAAATGAAAAATTAAAAAAATATATTTTTAAATATTTGAAATACAAATGAAGATAAGTATAGGAAAACAGAACATTAGGTAAACTACAAGAGATGCTAGTCCATGGAAAAAGAAAACAAAGATGAACACTAGTGGAATTTCTTTTTCTGTTTATCGTTAACATGGGAACACTTCCTTTGTTCTGAATTTTGAATGAATGTTAATATTTCTTCATTGGTTTGGAGTTTGAAAAGCCAACTCTTAAAAAACGATTTGCTTCCCTCATTTAAAAAGAAAAATAATCCTCATATTATAGAATGTTGTTAATAAGAATTGAGTATTGTTGGAGCAAAAGTGAAAGATGTAATTTTTAAAATATCTTCATCAGCATGGGAATAATTTCTCAGCTTTTTTCCCTATCTAGCATGCTTCACACTCAGTAGGACACAGGTGGAAGGATTTAAGAGGCTTTCCAGAATAAATCTGTAATATGCATTTTTACACCTGCCCTGGGGTTTAACCAACTGCTCAGCCAATAACATTTAATCTGTGGCTGGTGAACTAACAAAACAACTTGGGAAGATGGAGTTCTCAGTCAAAAAGGCCTGGTAAGCAGCTGGTGTACATGGCTATCTGCCCGTCTCTCTGAGAACAAATCCATGAAAAAGCAAACTTACCTAATGTGTAGAAATTTATTTCAGGTCAAACTGTATGAAAGTAGAGTCTATTCAGAAGAGTTTTCTTTATTTAGAAGAAAAAAGCAGAAAAAGAGGTGACTTCAGGGACTGGACAGAGAGAGAGCTTAGAAATAAAATAACCACCTTTCCACAGTCAGCTCTTAGTTATGACAAACCTCATTGTTCTTCTGCAGCATTATTTATAGTCCTTTAGAAAATGAACACTAATTAGGGAATGAGATCTATAATCATATTTCTTTTTGCTTCATTTTTATCACTACCTTAGAACTTGCCTAAGAGAGGAATGGAAGAAAATATTTATGTTATATTGAGCTTATAATTCCATGTTCTCTAAAGTGATGTGTTTGTGCATTATATTTAAATTCTATTTTCAACTGATATACCCCCGCCCCACTCCTTTTTTTAGTACCAGCCTCAAGGAAAAAAAATAGTATTTCATTCATGAGGCATTCATGTTCACTACAAAACATCAAATCTCAAATTTATTTATCTCAGAAAGAATTATGACAGAAACTAAAAACTACTGCAACTTATTATAGTTTGGGTTAATTAAGAAAAGGTCATAAAAAGCTGTCAAACATTATAGAAATGGTATAAACGCTTTTTTTTAGAAATGGTATAAATTCTAATCATTATTTTGATAGATCTACTGACCATCAAATATAGCAAAATTAGTTTTCAAAACTAATGACAAAATAAGAAATGAGAATAACTAAAAAACGTATTGAGCACTGACACCCTGCTAAATCCTCTAAAAAAAAGTATTTCATTTAATTGGGCAGCCTGGGTGGCTCAGCGGTTGAGCGTCTGCCTTTGGCCTGGGGTGTGATCCTGGAGACCCGGGATTGAGTCCCATGTCAGGCTCCCTGCATGGCGCCTGCTTCCCCCTCTGCCTGTGTCTCTGCCTCTCTCTCTCTGTGTCTCTCATGAATAAATAAATAAAATCTTAAAAAAAAAAAAAAGTATTTCATTTAATCTACAAACCAACCTATCAGAAAGGTACTATTATTATCCTCAGATTACAGTTTAAGGAACAGGATTAGAAAAGTTATGCAATTTGCTTGAAATCACACAGCTAGTAAATTTCCAAGTGGGGATTCAAATCAGGTCTGACTCCAAATCCCATACTAATAACCACTCTACTCTTTATATTCCCATGGAAAATTATGAGTAAATGTGGCAGGAACTTCTTGTTTAAGTTAAACTTTTAAATAGCTTTCCAAATTTTAATTATTCAAATAATATAGTTTATAATATTAAGGACATGGACTTAATATCTGCCATGATTTAAAGGGGGATTGGGGATCCCTGGGTGGCTCAGCGGTTTAGCACCACCTTCAGACTAGTGCATGATCCTGGAGACCCAGGATCGAGTCCCACATCGGGCTCCCTGCATGGAGCCTGCTTCTCCCTCTATCTGTGTCTCTGCCTCAATCTCTCTCTCTCTCTCTCTCTCATGAATAAATAAATAAAATCTTTAAAAAAATCTTTAAAAAAATCAAAATAAGTTTTTGGTAAAGAATTGTCTATCCGCCTTTATTATTATTATTTTTTAGATTTTATTTATTTATTCATGAGAGAGAGAGAGAGGCAGAGACACATAGGGAGAAGCTGGCTTCATGCAGGGAGCCTGACGTGGGACTCGATCTGGGGACTCCAGGATCACGCCCTGGGCAGAAGGCAGCGCTAAACTGCTGAGCCACTTGGGCTACCTGGCCAAATATTTATAATAAAGTCCTGAAGTCACTTGTTTGGCCTTGTTACTACAGTTTAAAAAATAATAACACTGCTTTATAAGCAAATGTGAAAAATATGTAGGCTACTTCAGTTAGAGGAATTGTTACAATATAAAATCACACACGCAACATAAAAACTATTGAGCCAAGCATGATTAGCTATTTTTGAGATCTACTACTTCCTAGCTATGAGATCTTGACCAAAGTTATTTAACCTTTTTGTGCCTCAGATTCTTCCCATATGATTTCAGCATAAGAATAACATCTAGCTTTTATGTTTGAAAAAGACTAGTGCTTTGTAAATGTTCAGTATGAGCGAGCTTCTTCTTATACCTTTTAGATCTACCAAAAATCAGCTCAAGCCCAAATTCTACATATCATGGCCAACTGAATTAGCTGCACACAAAGAATAGAACATTATTATTATATTTAACTTGATTATCTGCATCAATACCAGAGAGGATAAGGGACGTTAATAATTCAAAATGGTAGGAATATTATTAACAAATGTCTTTGGAAGATTTTGTGGCTTGTATTTATATATGGCCATCCTAGATGTCCTGGGGATTGACGTCATGTAAAATAAAAGTGTTATCTACTGTATGACTTTGTTAATCCTTTGTGCTTTTTTGTTCAGTATCAGGGAGATGGAAAAAATTCTGATCAAAACTTCTCATAAAAAAAAATATAAACCTATACTATAAAATGGCAATCAAATATCCTAGATTTTGTTCTTTTTTATTCCTCATGCTACTTATTTTCCACATGCAATCTTTTCCATTACTTTGAAGGTAGGGAGTTTGTCTAAAGACTGATTATTTCCTTCTTGGCACTAAGGCTGCAATTCAGGTAGTGGCCACCTGTTAAATAATGGGGCCTTTTTATTGATTCCATGGTCAGTTGTCTAAGATTTTTCCAGGTGTGGTTAACTCAGAGAAAATAAGAATGGAGCACATTATCCAGAGGCTTAAACTTTTAAAGTAAAAATATGTGTTGAACAATAAAGGTCCAAATTGCTTACCAGATATTAAGTAGTATTATATGGCTACAATAATTTATTAGTTAAGTACTGACATAGGAATAGACAGAAAAAATTCATGTAAAATAATGAAACTGACCCAAAAATATTCCTAAAACCTTACTCTATGATAAAGGACATGTGGACATGTTTCATATCAGTGGGAGAAAACACAGGATTATTCAGTTGTGGAAGTTAGCAACTTAGAAGAAAAAGTTGCAAGAGTAACTTAACATCATACACCAAATAATTCCAGGTAAAGATGTCAATTAAAAATAAAAATGAAATTATAAAAATACTAGGGAAAGATATAAGTAGGTATTTATATAATCCTGGGATTATGAAAAACTGAATGACACCAGGCCACAAACATGAAGAAAAAGATTGGTGGATTTAGCAATGCACACTGAAAACTTCATGTTAAAAACAAAACAAACTCTTCACAAACTGTTATGACAAACTAGTAAAAATATTTAAAACAAAATACATCCTTCATATTTAAGAGATTTTGTAAATTAGCAAGAAATACATAATCATACTATACAATTAACCACCACCACCAAAAGGATGAAATGTAAATGACCAGTTAACATATTCAAAAAGTTTACTTTGTTTCTTTACCAGTAAACAAAGAAATACAAAATATAATACAAAGTAGGAGCTGCCAAAGATTAATGTATCTTTATCTGTTATCTGCGATATTTTACAACATACACATACATAATATTTAGGGTAAGGAGAAACCAGCAACTTCATACATTGCTGGTACAGGTAAATGATTTAATTTTCTGGAATGCAATCTAGCAGAGATGTTATCAAGACACACCTGAGCCGACAAAAATCAGAATGATCTGGGGGAAAGACCTGGTTAAAAGCAGCACGAGGGAACTTTCAGGGGTGATGTATATGTTCTAGATCTTGTTTTGGTAGTTTTTACATGGGTGTATACAATTTTTAAAACTAATCAAGATGAACAAATAACTATGCAACTTCTTATATGTAAATTATACCTTGTTAAAAAACAAACGCACAAACAAAACTATACCTGACTCAGCAGTTTCACTTCCTTTAATCTAAGGAAATAGCAGTGCACTTACAAAATATGTAACTGTTGGATTATTCACTCATGAAAGACTTACAATGAAAAATTGGATAAGTTTTTCCATCCTTGAGAAAGGTGTAATATATATATGAAGATAGAACCATTAATGATGATTCTCTGGGGGGTATGAAATTACCATTTTTTCTTTCCTGGCCTTTTTCAATGTTTTTTTAAATTGTATTATAAATACAAATTAGGTTATTTGAAAAATCAATATGTTAGTATTAATTTCATCTAATAATTCTATGAAAGAAAATGACACAAATCAAAATGTTTTTATAGAAACACAAGCAACTATGTACAAATTCTGCATCTTCTTTCACTGAATTTCACCTGGAATCTTAGTATTTGGGTTTTTCATTCCCACTTTAAGCATCACTTAACTTTTTTCATATTTTCTTGATTGCCTGTGTACAATGGCAACTTTCATTTTGTACTGGCTTGGTTGCTATCCGTAACTCCCATTGTGAAATAACTTTTTTACTACATTGTGCTTAATCCCAAGGACCTTGGCTCCTTAAATTTTCTAATAAAAATGAACTACTTATGCCTATAGGACCTTTCTCTGTTTCAAAATGCTGTCAGCTAAAAAAAAAAAAAAAAAAAAAAGAAAAAAAGAATAAAAAAGATAGATTCTTGAGAGAATCCAAGTCCATAATCTATGATGTGTATTCCCAGCATAGAAAAGGTAATCTTGTCCACTCTTTTCTTTCTCTATGAATGCTAAATTTACATTAGCTACACTCTGGGAGCCTTAGGATTTTATAATTTGGATACAGCTAAATAAACTGCTTTATAATACTTTTCTCATTTTCTCAAGACATTTTAAAATAGAACCATTGAGTGCAACTACCAAATTTAATGGCTATGTTTACATTCCTTTGAGGTCACAGACAACGTAACTGAGGTAAATTCATATTTGGTCGCTTGCTCCTTCCTTCCTTCCTTCCTTCCTTCCTTCCTTCCTTCCTTCCTTCCTTCCTTCCTTCCTTCCTTCCTTCCCTCCCTCCCTCCCTCCCTCCCTCCTTCCTTCCTTCCTTCCGCCCTCCTTCCCTTTTTAAAAGATTTTTATTTATTTGACAGAGAGAGAGAGAGAGAGAGCGCACAAGCAGGGGGAGTGGCAGAGGGAGAGGGAGAGGGAGAAGCAGGCTTCCTGCTGAGCAGAGAGCATGATGTGGGGCTTGATCCCAAGACCTTGGGGTCATGACCCACGCTGAAGGCAGACACTTACTCGACTGAGCCACGCAGGTGCACCAGCCTTTTCATCTTATCTTTGATATTATTACATCAAGATGAGTATATAACAGTTTGTCAATTTAATTTAGAATGTTTATTTTGTGCTGCTTGAGTAATTTGTCAGGGGGAAAGTATTACCCCAGTACCATGCATGCCCCTCCCTCTCTCACACCTAGTATTTCCTGAGCATTACCTTAGAGTTGGGCACTTTGTAACCTTATAATTGCTTTACACGCATTTCTCCTTTAATTCTAATAACCTTCAGGTAGCTATTGTTATCTCCACAGGTGAAGAAATTGATGCTTGCAATAGAGGCTGCTTGCTCAGCCAGTCTGATTTAACAGCTTTCTGTATAATTAAGAGATAATTCAATACGTAGGATGGCAGAGCCTCCATGGTAGTGTATTTCTTTAGAGGAAAGTGGAAAGTATTCCAAAGATGAGAATGGATGGTATATGCTGTAACCAGCTCCAGAAGGCCAGATACTATGATTTAGGATCAAAGGTCTTTTTGAAAGTGAGGTTGATTTTCCTTCCCACTTTCATTCTATTAATTATGACTCCATGTTGAAATCACTGTTCTGGAGGCAACATGGACTTTTAAGTGTGACCAAGAACCTCACCATTTATTACAGTGTGATTTTGGGCAAAAAAACCCTAATTTCCTGAGCCACAGTTTCCTCATTTATAGAATGGGACTAACACTAATTATCTGATGGAGTTTTAAGAAACAAATCCACCATAGCTGGTCTCTAACCTATGAGCCCTCTGAGGGTTCAATGAGGGAAGATATCATTAAGGTTCTAATAGGGTACCTGGAATTTAGCACTTGCAAATATCTACTTCAAGAATGAATTGGCTGGATTAAGAGCCACCTTTATCTCCTGCTGCCAGTAGAAGAATATGAGCAACAAGCATTAAAAAATAGGTATATTTACTTTAAAGTCAAGTATAGGTGACTTGTACTCTTGTCAGTTATTTTTATAATCTTATTAATCTGAATAATTGATAATTGGCTAAAAATATACTTAACAGGTAGTTTTAAAAGAAAGGATGAGATTGTACATTAAAGTAACTCTGTGGACTTTTGCTAAAACCAAAAAGTCTGTGAAAATGTAAACACTCCACTGTTGGGCCCAAGGGATCCGGAGGGGTCGGGAGCACCAACCACCTTGTCACCCTTGCCTCAGGACTTGGCCGCTATCAGCCGACCACCAAGGATCCATCATCATGGGGAGACAGGACCTACAGGAAACAGAAACCCACCTTACCTAACTTTGTACCATATATAGACAGAAGCAGCTATCACCCTACACCGACACTACCCTACCCTTCCCTAGAAAGGCCTGCGGGTGTTATCCCCGCGCCACTTCCCGGTCTTCCTCCCCCAACAGCACTTCCATTAAAGCTTGCCTCACCCACCTTTGCCTGGCCTCTCTAGTTCATTTCACTACCAACCCGATCAAACCTGACATCCACAGCAAAATAAATAAATAAATAAAATGAAATAAAAATAAATCTATAATTTATTAATAATTTATTATAATTTATCTATAATCTATAATAAAAATAAAATATAAATAATATAATAAAAATAAAACTTCCTAATAACATCATTATGTTGCCTTCTTGTTTTCTCACTTTGATATTTAAAGGATGTTCAGTACACCATTTGTGCTGCTGTTTTGCTTGAGCAGAGCCAACAGCACCATGGCCCGGCCAGTTGAGCACTCTTTGGGCTGCAGCCTCAGCTGAGCTGTGTACCCAGCAGAGCACACTTGGTACATAGAGGAAGCATCTGACGATAGGCCATGGCTGTCACGGGGATTGTGTAAACTTGCAGTTTTTTTTTTTTTCCTGCTGGGTGTTGTATGTATGGTGGTTTATATTTCAATATATTGGAGTCTTTTCATTTTATTCAAGGAATCTGTTCCATGTTTAAAAGCCTTGATTAAAGAGGAAGCTTTTTATAATCTAAAAAAAAAAAATGCACAGACCTTACAGACTTCACAAAAAATAATTCAAAATGGATGAGAGACCAAAGTAAACAGTAAATAAATTACAGAGATGAGAAGTACGGCACAGGGAATATAGTCAATAATACTGTAGCAACATTGTGTGGTGACAGATGATGACTACACTTATCGTGGGTTAAGTAATGTGGAGAACTGTTGAATCAATGTCAAATACCTGAAACTAAGATAACATTGTATGTTAATTATACTTCAATTAAAAAATGGATCATAGACTTAAATGCAACACACAAAAGTGTAAAACTCCTGGAAGATAATATAGGAGGAAACCTTGATGACCTTGGCTATTGGATGCAAAACCAAGGGAATGATCCATGAAAGATACAATGGATAAGTCGAACTTCACTGAAATTAAAAACTTATGCTCTGTGAAAAACCGTCAAGAGAATAAAAGGACAAGCCATGGGCTGGGAGAAAATATTTACAAAAGACACAAAATATTTGTATTGAATATACAAAGAACTTATAAAACTCAATAATAAGAAAATGAACAATCCGATTAAAAAAGTGAGCAAAAAACCTTAGCAAACACCTCACCAAAATACATACAGCGATGGCAAACAGCCTGTGAAAAAATGATCAACATCATAGGTCATTGAGAAACTGCAAATTAAAACAACAATGAACAATCACTCCACACCTATCAGAACGGTCAAAATCCAAAACACTGAGAACACCAAATGCTAGTAAAGAAGTGGAGCAACAGAAACCCTCATTCATTGCAGTGGGAATGCAAAGTGGTCAAGCCACTGGATGACAGTTTTGCAGTTTCTTACAAAATTAAACATGCTCTTACCTATGATATAGTAATCATGCTCCTTGGTATTTGCCCCAAAACTTATGTCCACACAAAAACTTACACATGGATGTCTACACCAGCTCTGTTTATGACTGCCAAAACTTGGGATCAATTGAGATGCCTTTAATAGGTGAACGCATAAGTAAACTGTGCTACATACAGATAACAGAATATTATTTGGCACCGAAAAAAGAGCTATGAAGCCATAAAAAGATGTGGAGGAACCATAAATGCATATTACTAAGTGAAAGTAGCCAACCTGAAAGCTACATACTCTGTGATTCCAACTATATGACATTCTGGAAAAGGCAAAACTATGCACACCATAATATCATCTGCTGTTGCCAGCATTAGCCAGAAAGTCAGAGATGTACAGAATGATCACAGAGAATTTTGAGGGCAGTGAAACTATTCCGTATGGTACTGTAATGGTGGGCACATGTCATTATACGTTTGCCCAAACCTGAGAATATATATCACTGAGAGTGAGCCGTAGTGTGAACTGTGGCCTTTGAGAGACAATGATGTATGAATGTAAGTTCATCATTTGTAACAAATGTACCTCTCTGGTGGGGGGTATCGATAGTGGAAGATGGCCGTGTGTTGGAGGGGGGAGGGAAGACAAGGGAATATGGAAACTTTTCATACTTGATGCTCAATTTTGCTGTGAGTCTAAAACTGGTCTAAAAACAAATGAGGCCTATTACAAAACATTTCTGAAAAAGAAAAAAAAAAACAGTCAAGGACCAGTTTGGAGTTGCTGTGGGCATGGTAAGAATTATGTTGTAAGCAGGTCTAGACCAATAGGTTGGGTACATTTAATTCAGAAAGAATTACTTTGGTATTGCTTGAGAACAATGATCACAAACCAGGAAGCTGAAATAAAGCTTCCCAGGACCTATAGATTGCGTTATTACATTTAACAAAAAAGAATCATCATGACACAATGACACAATGGCTAAAAATGCTTTAATTCTCAAATGGCTAAAAATGCTTTAATTCTCAAAGTGTGACTTGGGGATCTCTGTGTCTCCAATGTCAATTATTTTATATGAATACTAAAACATTATTTGCCTTTTTCATTCTTATCCTATCAATGTACAGAATTCTTCACAGAATACATGATGTGTGGGATCAGAACAGCTGGATGAGAATCCAGCTGCTCCTGTTATGTTAGACATTGGAGTTATGTAAAAAAAAAAAAAAAAAGGAAATCAATGCAACTCTTCTTACTAGATTTTCTCCTATGATAGATAATAAAGTGATTCTTTGTAAAAATTTTGTTTATTGTTAACATGACATATGTTTATTGTTATTTCTAAGTGATTTAAATTTTTTAGTTTTAATTTCTAGTAAGATAAATATCAGTGGATATATTCTATACAAATAAAAGCTCTTTGGAGTCCTCACTAATTCTGGAAGTATAAAGGGATCCAGAGACAAAAAAATTGAGACCTGTTATCCTAGCTAACGTACTGGGTAAAGAAAATCTCTCAATTGGCTAATGTGGGCTTTCACTCCTCTCTCAACATGTGTCCTTTTACCTGTATTTAGGTTTGTCTACACTAACTTATTACCCATGGCTGTGCTTGGCAACGTCCTGATGGGATGAAGTGCAGACCGTAATTAAAATATTCATTTGTAGTTATTGCATCCTTTACTTGATACACCACTAAACCGTATACAAATTATAGTATGTGTTATATATAAAAGGTGTTAAAAGCTTTGCCAATGAGATGAAGCTATGTCCTTCAATGGTATCTTAAATGGTTCTAAATGGGGCTAACACTCAATAATTACTTTTACTGGGGGGATCCCTGGATGGCTCAGTGGTTTAGTGCCTGCCTTCGGGCGTGGTCTTGGAGTCCTGGGATCGAGTCCCACTTTGGGCTCCCTGCATGGAGCTTGCTTCTCCCTCTGCCTATGTCTCTGCCTCTCTCTCTCGGTGTCTCTCATGAATAAATAAATAAAATCTTTAAAAAAAATTACTTTCACATTCACATTATTAAATTTTCACAGTTTTGGATACTCAGACAACTGGTACCGGTTACGCCCACACTATGCTAATTACAGAGGAACACTTGAAATCTACTTCATGCTAAATCTTGGTTCTTGAACTCTAATCTCTAACACAAACAAATTGTGACTGATGGACAAACTAATTTTTGATGCAAGTCCAGGTGCATTAGTAAAACAAAAAAACAAACAAAAAATAATCTAGATCCAAAAGTTCTAACCTATAAGATTATCTATCTTAGAAGAAGAATTTGTTTAGAACCAAGAACAAAACCACTTAGACCTGAGGATGTTGAGGAGTCATGATGAAATCTGTACCAGTTTATTAAAAACAGAAGCAAACCAGACTGTGTTTGTATTTCTTAAAACTTTACAAGTACAAAGCTAAAATGTTATTCTCTTTCCCTAAGTACTGCAAAGTACCTTAATTAATTCTTGAGATTCTAACAGCCCTAAAAGCAAGTCATAAAAATGAGATTTACATGGGAATATAAACTGGAGTGACATTTTGGGAGGGCCACTTGAAAATATTTAGCAGAAACCTAATATGCATACCCACTGACTAAGAAATTCCAGTTTTGGAATTGATCTGGAAAAGAATGGCAATGATGAAGACACATGGATGGTCATTACAGTGTTGTATATAATTATAAAAACTGGAAAGAGCCTAAATATCCAACAACACAGGGGTCATCAAGTAAACTATGGTTTATCATATAATTAAATACTATGTGACCATAATACAAACATAGAAAAATTAATCATAAAGTTATATATGGCAAGGAAAAGTACTTACCGTATACTGTGAAGGGGAAAAAAGCAAGTATATGATCTCATTTCTGTGTAAAATATGTATAGGCATAAAAATATCTGGAAGGGTATAAATTAATAGTATTTATTGTTGAGTTTGGGATTACAGGTGATGTTTATTTACTTTCTTTGAGGGGTCTGTATTCTGGTTCTGCTATAGTGAACATCTTTCCTTTATGTAATAAAAACACTTACTTGAGGCAACCATGCAATTGTTAGTGTTTCTCTAATTCTTATGATACTGGATACTGTATGTACTATGGAAAGTGGTAGAGGGGAGAGAGATGAGAAGAGAAGGAGGGAGCAAGGCAGACATATTTTACATTGTTGATTATTTTATCATGTATATTTGTTGTAAAGTATTAGGTTAATCTTAGATTTAGGGATCCCTGGGTGGCGCAGCGGTTTGGCGCCTGCCTTTGGCCCGGGGCGCGATCCTGGAGACCCGGGATCGAATCCCACATCGGGCTCCCGGTGCATGGAGCCTGCTTCTCCCTCTGCCTGTGTCTCTGCCTCTCTCTCTCTCTGTAACTATCATAAATAAATAAAAATTAAAAAAAAAAAATTCTTAGATTTAACAATCTGGAAAAAATTTCAATGGAACATAGATCACAGGATCACACTCTATTCTCATAGATTTAAATTTTCTTCTCTCCTTGGAGAGCTGATTTTGTTCTGCAGGAGCAGGTGGCTTTCTTTTTTATGTCTTTCTACTATCTTGTCAGACACAGCTCTCTCAAAACTTTTTTGGGAGCTAACCAAGCTTTATCTAACCAAACCCCAAATGGCATATGGACTTCATCCACATGGTCATATGAATCTGTTGGCCGATGACTCCTGCCCTGTATCTAATTGATTTTATGAAGTCCATGCTTAAAGAAAAATTCTAAAGCTATAAGAGTGTGATGCTATGGGATGAAGAAATGTAGTGGCAAAGAGGCTACTTTATTGCTACACTGGAATCTGGGAGCCATCACTGCCACCAAATATTGGCAGCATATATCCCAACAAAGGAAGAATCCTAATAATTTGGAGTGAAAAATTTCTATCATGCATTTCAGCTTAGATCTACTAATAACACTTCTTTAAATGTCTTGTTAGACAGTGAAATCTGGGAATAATTATCAAACACCATATACAGTGTTTACAATAGAATCATATTTCTTTTCTTTCTCTCCCCCCCACTTTTTTTTTTTTTTTTTTTTTTTTTTTTTTGCATAAAAAGGAGAATGCTGCTGAATGGTACCCAAATGTCTGTTGTATACCATGCCAATACGGCAGCTCAGCCAAAAATGCGAATAGAATAGTTTGCCAAGTAAAAGAAAACATAACAAATTGGTAATGGTTTCTATCTTGACAGAAAATGAAAATGATCCCTCAATGTGTGGTCACTCATGCGGACACATAAAAATGTCTGAGAAGCAATCATTTTACCTCAGATAACAGACCCTGACAGTGTAGTACAGCACTGGCTGACTTTCACTTCTTAGAAAAGCGGTAACCGTGACCTACAAAATAGTCTGGTAACCATGTAATTTATGCATAACACACATGCACATGCCATGCACTCATAATATTTGCCATAAATCATTTTGAATACAAGACTTCTTTTCTGAGTGGAATATACTTTATGAGAGATGATCTAAATCACCAGAGACCTGATACAGTTGAATGGGTGTATTGATGAACAGAAAGGATGTTGCTGCTTATCAGGTTACAAAATTTCAAAGTCTATATTGCAATAAAAAAGGTCCCATGTATTCTGTATGATTCTGTGTCATGCCTTGAACACTAAAGGTATTTTATTAGAATTCGGATAAGATAAATACAAAAAATGTGTAGGTACATAGTTTACAGTTCTGACTTTCTGTTTAAGAGACTGCAATAGAGGGTAGAAATGAACCCCCTGAAGACTTGGTAATGTGTCCTTACCTTATTTACCCTTCCTTTACCACTTATTTTTGTTCCCCAGATGGAGAAGTGGTCAACATCACTGACCATTGATTTTACCATCTGGTAAAGTTTTTCCATTTGTTTACTTTCTAATGAGGATGTTAGAACATAGATTGTACTGTGAAATCACAACAAAAGCAAGAATGACAATTTTAAAAACACTAATTGACATCTGAAGCTAATGAAGAATTCACAATGAGAGAAAACTGAACCAAGTGGCTAGGAAGAACCTTGGGAAGTTAAATGGCCTTGCCAAGTTAAAAGTAAATTTGAATCCTGCGGGTTATGAGTTTCAAATGAAACTTCTGGGTTTAAATTTGTTGGTGACTTTCCTGTTCAATAAAAAAGGACTTAAATGGCTTATAAAAAGGTTAAAAAAACTTATTGGGCATCAAACTGCTCTTACAAAACACCATCTTGATGAGTTAAGTGTAAATGAATCAGAAACACATGGATCATATTTCCTTAAAAAATGCATATGGATTCAAAAATAAGGGGAAGAGGACTTGGCAAAACATTTTTTTGTGTGGTGGCTGAACCCAAAACATTTGAAAGATATTTTGAGACATTCAAGGAATCCAAAATAAAACTAAACCTGTCCAGTCATATAAAAAACAGAAAATTCCTCTATGTAATGTGCATTTATCTGTATGGGTCAATCAATACTCACTGAGCCTTCCCCTTTGTCAGAGGACTATGGGAGAAGCCAGCTTCTGCCTCTAAGCAACTTTGAATTTAAGCAGAAACAAATAAACAAAAGTAATAGAAACCAATTAAAAAAGTCTCAGGTTTAAAAAAAAATATATAACCTACATCATACAGAAACTATATATTGAGAAATATATAAATACTTAAGGGTCCAAGGGGAGGTAGGATTCATTCCATTCTAATCATCATGCCCTCAGCCCTTTTGATTAAAGTTATGTAGAGTTGTAGAATCTTACTTACTTAAATGCTTTCTTAATAAGTGTTTTTATGTCTTTTTTAGTGTGTGTCCCAGCCTTCTTTCCTCCACCCTCTAGATTTGTGAGCGCTCAACAAATCTTGCTGACTGGTTTCCTGGAGGATGGGAGTGTTGAGCAGTTTTGAAATAGGAGAGAGATGCTGTCTGGCAGAGAGGAGTGAGGCTATGATTCTGGGTTGGGGTAATGGCACATGTGACAGTTCAGAGGCTCCAGAGGGTGAGTCATATGTGGGGGGTGACCCACTGGCTTTCTTGCAGCAATATGTTCGAGCCAGGGTGGAGTGGGAGGTGAGGGCAGTTAGGTGTGGGGAGTCCTAATATACTACATGTGAAGTCAACTGGAGGACAGAGGAGTGTGATAAGGGAAAGCACGATTCTTATTCCATTTTTTTCTTTTTGCTGTTATAGGATAAAGTGCTAAGGATAGGACATGTACGAGTCATTAATTCCTTTATTTCTTATCAGTGTCTTAAAAAGCTGAAAAATAGCCAAAGAAAAAAATAAGTTGACTGTGTATGAATTGCTAGGATCCTGTAGGTCATAAATTTTAAGAGGAACTTAGTAGGATTATGAAATGTATTACTGAGTCCTAAAATGTTTGTGGGAAAGTGTAAAACATTAATGATTTAGAATCTTTTGAAGCTGCTTTCTAGCTGTTTAATGTGGATCTTATCTTTTCCACAATATTAGAAAGTTATTTAGGACTGGGAGAGTGTCACATATTTCTTATATATTTTCTGCTGGCTAGCACAATACTGGGAACACACCAAGCACTCAATAAATGCTTACTCAAGTGAAATGAAGTCAAAAGGTGCTGAGGCCCTGTGATGACAAGGGTTTGATGAAAGGTGAAGTCTGAAGGGAAAAAAAAAGTAGGAATGTCCTAACAGCATCTCTGCTCTGAGCCTGTCTGTTCACGATTAATATAGAGGAATCAAAAGCCCTTACCATCCTTCATCATCCTCTACTTCTGCTTCAGAAACGTCATTCTCAGGAGTTTCAGCAATTGCTTGAGTGAGTTTAGATTTAAACTGGTTCAGCAGTGCCAGGGTCTGGAATAACAATTGTATTGCTAAGTTATCTGATAAAGATAAATAGGACTTTATGAGAGACACTGAAGTTTGGTAGAAAATAAAATGTGAAACACTAACACATAAAGCACTTAGATAAATTTTTAATTTTGAAGGAAAATATAACAAAATTCCAGCAGTGACTGATATTCACAAACTTTTTTTTTTTTTTTTTTTTGATATTCACAAACTTTGACAATGCCCTGTTTGCATTTACACTGACATTTTCTCTCAGACATATGTGACCATTTCCTGATTTGGGGAACATAAATTTGCTTATATAAAAGATGCTTAAACATTAAAATGCATGATTAGTAGCTAATTTTTAATGTCCATCAGAAAAGGAGGTACTTCACTAAAATATGCTGCTAAAACACCAACAACAAATACTATTTGTCATTGAACAAATTTCCAAAAATGTAAAAAGTTCATTTTTAAGGAAGATAGAATGGATGAACACAGTAACTCTTGGAAGATGGATAAATGGAAGTGATATTTTTAGAAGCTATTTGTATTTATCACAAACTTTAAATAATTCCCTTTGATTCAATCACTTCAATCCTAAGAATACATGAAGAAAAATAATATGAAACACAGAAAATGGCTTATGCAAAAGATGTACACTGCAGCAGCATTCATACAAGTAGAAGAGTGGGAACATGTTAAAATGTCTGTCAGTAATGAACTAGATAAATTTGCTAAAAAGCATTGACTATGCTATTACACTATTATTAAAAATTATATTCATGAAGCATTACATTCTATTGTTAAGTAAAAGAAATGGTACATAAATATCATGTTTCAGTAGGTTTTAAAAAAAGGGACATATCTCTGATTCTTGTTTGTCTTCCATGTCCTTTGTGGGTAACAAACAACAAGTGCCTACAATTTTGTAATCACATTGCACCCTGGCTATAATTCAACAGATGACTCCAGAATTTGAGCAGAGAATAAAAGTCGGGAAATTTTTTTTTATCCTATAGCTTAAAGAAGTATGTAATTGTGAAATGGGGTGAAGTACTACCTGTCTAAAAAGCTGTATATCTAATTAAGATCCTGACATATTGAATTCAGTACTAAAATATTCATATTTCAGAAGGAAAAAGGTATTATAATAATAGTTCAGTATGCAAATAACAAATATAAAGAGTCACAATAAATTGCTAGGCTCCATAATTTATCTAGGAAATACCATCGAGACCATGGTTCAAGAAAAAATTAAGTAGATTTTGGTGGTCCAGAACTTAAGCTCAGTCAAGACAGGTGGTGCAAGGAGCAAAAAACAAAACAAAGGCAGTTATTGCTAAAAATGATAGTGAAAGTGCCTTATATATGCTTTGTAAGTTCTGTAAAATTTAATGCCCACATGGACAACAGATGAAAATATGGCCATAGCTGTTGAATGAGAGGAGTTTGGGGGAAGTACTGTAAATTCCTACAGAATATCCTCAGAGGGATTCCGAGGGCTGCCTATAGTGCATTAGGGTTTAGATATTTGATCTATTTCCAGAGCAGTAATTAAAAGACTAAGCTCTTCAAACAGTTTTAACAGATAAAGAAGGCATCCCTTGTTTTGTAACCTCACTCATTAAAAAAGACTGTTGTGCTTACAAACTTTTATTGTATTTGCTTTATAATAAAAAAAAGCTTAATTTAGAAATACTAGAAAACAAAGAGAAGCAAAACAAAAATATCTATTATCCCACCACTAGGAATAATAATTGTTGACATTTTGGTATATATCCTTCAAGGCTTTTGGGGTGTTTTTGTGTGTATGTGTATGAGCTTAGATTACATCTGATGTATATTATATAAGATATATCTCCATATGCATATTTCTATATCTATAGCTTAAAGTAAATCCCATCAATTTTTAATGGTGGACTTTTGTACATTTGGAAATGTCTTTTCTGAAGGCATAAAGGAAAATGAAAACAAAGTAGATTTCTTAGTGGAATCAAATTTTAAAATTTCCTAGAAAATTACACGGGACCTAGGTCTTCTTCCTTGAGTTGAAAGTGGCAAGAGCCAATTAACCTGCTACTGGCATTTACTCAGAGAAGGGGGCCTTTAACAAACAAAAAACATCCTCTTGGCTTTTCTTAGCTTCTCCTGTATTTGAGATTGGATTTTCTCTAGCTGCATTCTAAAGGCAAGGGAAGACACGAGGCAGAGAAGCAAACATCACAGAAATAATGGGGCACAACACAGAGTAAAGAAGATAGGATTTGGGGGCTCCTGGGTGGCTCAGTCGGTTAAGCATTTGCTTTGGCTCAGGTCATGATCCTGGGGTCCTGGGAAGGAGCACCACATCAGGCGGGGAGTCTGCTTCTCCCTCTGCCCCTCCCCTCACTCATACTCTCTCTCATGTCTGTTCTTTCTCTCTCAAGTAAAAAAAAAAAAAAGAAAAAGAAAAGAAAAAAAAGAAGATAGGATTTACATAGAGACATTTCTGTTTGGCATCTGCAGGGGAGTTAGTCTTCTAGTTTTTGCTGAAGGAATGAATGGCCAACTACTTAGAGCATGGCTCTTCAGCACTGTGAGAGCCTTCCTGGCAAGCAGAAACTGTTTTTGAAGAGGCCCTGCCTTTGTAGACTTTGTGCATGCGTATCTACAAAGAAGAGGCTCTTCAACTGGCCTCTGTACCTCTAGTCCTGTCCTGGTTTCAGTATGTTCTCTATACTACAGCCAGGTTGGAAGGATCTTTCCAAACTGCAAATGAGATCATGTCACCTCCTTTTTTCAATGGCTCCCCATTGCTCTTAGGGTAAATATAATAAATTTCTTAATATGGCTCAAAAATGCCTTGCATGAGTTGGCTTCTGCTTACCTCTCCAGCCTCATCTTTCTCTTAGTTTATGTTATTGTTATAGTTAATATCTTATAGTTTTTGCAAAGAGATGAAATATTTCTTATATACTCTTCCTTTTGTCTGGCCACCTATCTCCTGTTCAACCTTCAAAGTTCAACTGACCAATCATTTTTCAGGGGAGCCTTCCCAGATTCTTAGGCCATGATAGGTCTTACTGTTATGTATTTATATAGTTCCCTATACTTAACCTGTCATAATGCTCACCTTCTTTTATTGGGATTACTTGACTGGCTCTTTTCCCCAGTAGCTCAGAGAGGACAGATACGTGTCCACCTTGTTTACCACCAAATACACTGATTAGTACATGGTTCTTAATAATTATTCGCTAGGAGGCAAAAAAGAAGAATGCTTAAGTAAGAGTGGTCCTTAGGGTAGCTTTGGTAGTATACTGACTGCAGTTGCTATTCAAAGGACTTTGTGATTCCATGAAAACAAGTTAATAATGTACTTTTTCTTAATTTCATTTAATGTGCCATTTCTTTTGAAAATTACTCAGATTAGTTCTTTATAATTTCTCCTATAGCTGACTTCTTATAGAACTTTCCCCATGATTATTTTCATGCTAAGTACTGATGGATGATCTTTTTTTACCAGTAACTAGGTGTCATTTATAATGCAGTCCCTGATTAACTTAGCCAAATAGACTTGTGCTTTTTAATTTACTTTTATTTTGCCTATTTTATTTATACACCTAAAATGGCATGTTCTTAAATAGATATGTATGGCAGCACCAAAAATAAAGGATTTTGGTCTTCCCTCTAGCTTTTCAACATGAATGGCTGCTGAGGAGATTTATTTCATTGAATGCTAAGTGTTACGTGATGTATAAAATTGACTTTCAAATTGTTGAACCATCTCTTTTTATTCTTATTTCTAACAATCTTCTTTTATTAGTTCTTAAAGATTCAGAGATTATTTGAAATAAGCAGAGTCCTGTATGATTACTTACAGTAGAAGTCAACTAGTGGACCAAATACCTTATTTATAGGCAGTGTACAATTTTGAGCAGATTGGCTAGTCAGCATGTGAGATGCTATGCTAGAAGAGATCTCTTGATCATTTATAATCACCACTTTTCCATTTCACAATATTTATTTAGATACCTGGCTATCTGAGAATATGTGGCTTTACAAGGTTCCTATGTTTGAAATGGGAGTACAAGGTTGAAACCTGAAAGTTTTAGGCTTTACCTACAATGGCTGGAAAGAACATGAATGGTCAAGGTTCCTGTCATCCCACTCTATACAAACATATCCTTTTTAATTTTTATTTTATTTTATTTTTTAAAGATTTTATTTATTTATTCATAAGAGAAACAGAGAGAGAGAGAAGCAGGCTCCATGCAGGAGCCTGACATGGGACTCGATCCCAGGTCTCCAGGATCATGCCCTGGGCTGAAGGCAGGCATTAAACCACTGAGCCACCCAGGGATCCCTCCTTTTTCATTTTTAAAAGGTAATGTTTTCCTGATGTATAATCAAATTAGGCTTCATTAGCAACACTTGAAGACAATGAAAAAGCAGTGCATTACATATGGACTTAGGCTTGTCAAGTTACCTGATCTTCCCGAGAAGTTCCTTTCTTTGCCTGTTGCTTCCTCAAAGCTTCATACTTTTGTTTTTCTCTTCTGTATTCTGCAACAGCACCATCAGGAGCAGTTTCTTCCTCTAAAGAATAATAGAATGTTCTTAGAATAAATAGTAAAAAGGCTATGTGGTTTCATATTAACATCTATGCTTATTACAGAAGAGTAGGTCAGATACTGGGATTGGTTTTCACCCATTTAAAAATCAAACCAATAAATGCCACCAGCTCCACAAATATTTCCTATGCTAGACAGTGATGGATATTAATTTATGAGCCAATTTTATAAACATCTTTATTATATAATGTACTACTATAGTTTTTCTCACTTGTTTGACTATAAAATTACCTATCTCACTTTAAATTTTTCATTTTCATTTCCCAGCAGTATACTCTGAATAATTTCCTTAGTTTTATATTTCAGTTCATTAATTCCTTGTTTAATTGTATCTAATCAGTTTTTAAGTCCTGACCAGGTGGACAGTTTTTCTAGTTCCCATTTCTCTTGAGCCATGGCCACATCTCTGTCCAAGTCTGAGATTAAAACTCCAGCTTCTAGCAAGTAGAGCCTACATCTGGTTCCAGTATTCCCTCGGGCAATTATAATATCCGTTTGCCCAAATCATGCTCTGGTTATGCCTCCTCTTCGTTTCTGTACCTAGGTCTTTTTTTCCTTACTTTCTGTCTCTTTCTGTCTCTATTTCTCTCTCAAGCTTAGCTAAGTATTTAAATTGGGCTGGATCATATTTTATCCAGCATTTCTATATATTTGTAGGAGAAGGAAGTTCTGTGCTAACTCAGTTCATGTTGCCAGAACAGGAAGTAGCACATTCATTTCTCATATGCTTGAATCCCCTTGAATAAACAAAAATTGAATAAGTGACTGGATGATTTTAGTGACATAAAACTGGCTAATAAAATACACAAGGAGTTTGAAAAATTTAGTTTCTCTAAGTACAGGCTGTTCTTTTACTTTTATTATAAATCTCAATATATAGTGGATGATAATTCATAAATAATGATGTAGTCTGATGACTGTCATTAACTGAAATTCCTACAAAGCATGCTAAATGAATAGGAATGAAGTATGGTGGGAAAAAAAGAACATTCACTAAAGCCTATATGTTGGCACCATGCTAAAGTGCTTTGATTATCTATGAAGGATCCATATACCAAAAGAGGAAACAGAAATTAGAATATGATAAAGCTGCGATTTAAGCCTAGGTCTGTATGGTACAAAAGGCCCACACCTGTGCCCTACTGGCTTCAATTAAAGCTTTAATCAGAAAATAAGATTTTTACCTAGTGTCTCTCATATGGTGGGCATTCTGACAAATGCTATGAAAGACATTTAAAACATAAATGATACCAGCTTTTCATTCTATAATGTAATCTACAGGGTGAAATTAATCTAAGATAGGTGAAAAGAGTTAAGAAATCAAGGCTTTGACTTTAAATATCAAATTGCTGATTCCTTAGAGGGCCTAAAGCTTACCTGTGTTATACTGTTAGAATAAAGTATCTTAGCTATTTTGGAGATAAAACTAGGTAATATATGTGAAAAGGTCTAAGGAAAAGAATGGTCAACATCACTATAATCAGTTTACTACTGGAGTATCAGTCCATGAGAGCACCAGAGTTAGAAGTTACTTTGAGGATCTTCTAATCTAATCTACCTTCTCAGTTTATAAGTGAGTGTTTAGGTAAGTCAAGTTACTCAGCCAGTCTCCCAGGGGGATCTCCAGCTCTGCCTGGGCTAAAACTAGTGTTCTGACTCTTAGTTTAGGTGACAATCTAAATTAAGTACTGTACTTCTGTCCCTGCATGTTATAAAGAATGCCTTTAACCCCTCCTCTAAGAGCTAGTTGGAAACTTAACCCTTGCTTCACTTAAATTCTTTATCTCAAAACGTTTTTGTTCTAAACATGAAGGGATGATGACTACTCAACTGTGGTTACTTAGCTCATGAACCAATGGTATCCAACTACAAATCTCATCTTTTAGATAAAGGGCTTATTCCCTCCACTGTCTCAGGACCAGAGTTCAGGGAGCTTAACAGCTCTAAGTAGCTGTTACATTCATTTCTTTTTTCTAAAAATGCTTATCAAATAATCATTATGTATCAGAAACTGTTAGGGCTACTTATAAATTATTTTGAATATACCCAGTATTTCAAGGAAATTTTTGAAAAATTCCTGTAATAAACAAAAACTTTTATCCAAATAAACATATTACTGCTAATAGTAAACAGCATTTGAAAACAAAAGGGACAGACTTCAATGGATATAAAAAATATCAATGCTGCTGATACCTAGTTGTATCTTTTTTCTTTTTTTTTTTAGATTTTATTTATTAGAGAGACAGCAAGCATAAGTAGGGGCAAAGGGGGAGAGAGAGAAGCAGGTTCCCTGCTGAGCAGGGAGCTGGACATGGGACGCAATCCCAGGACCCTGGGATCACAACCTGAGCCAAAGGCAGATGCCCAACTGGCTAAGTCACCCAGGCACCCACCCCAGTCTAGTTGTTTCTTATCATACTTTTTGGAAGCTAAACTATGTATCTTCTTTTTAAATCAAATTTTGTATATACCAGTTCTTAATTCTAGGAATGTACCAGACTTGAAAGTAGATAACCATGATAACTAATACTTTAAGTACTTATTATATTCCAGATACCAGTACCTGAGTTACTTGATTAATCCTGATAATCAAACCTATGGGGGAAGGCACAGTATTAGCCCTATTTTGCTGATACGGAAACTACAGTAGTAAGAGGTTACATAACTTATTATTAAGGGACTATGAACATGAGAATATAGACCCATGTAGTCTGACTCTAAATGACAAATTCTTAACCAGCTTGGTTACTTCTTCATGTTTGACACACAAGAAAACTTAGAAAATATTCCAATTTGACATAAAAAGGCATCAGGTAACCAGTTGGATGTGTCTGATGAAATAAAATCCTGCCAAAAAAAGGCTCTAAATTCCTCCAAGACCATAATAAATGGGAAATACAGTCTGCCAAACAGTGGATTTATGTAAATAATTTCCACCTAGGAAGACTCCTTTATAACTTTTTTCTGATAATCCTTAATTAGTCATATGTCCCCCCCTCATTTGAACCTTTAGACTGTTTTAACTACTTGTCTGTATTTGCCCCCTAGGCTACAAACACATACGGCAGGGATTATGCCCTGTTTGTGGCTTAGTAGACTGTTTTAACTACTTGTCTGTATTTGCCCCCTAGGCTACAAACACATACGGCAGGGATTATGCCCTGTTTGTGGCTTAGCATATGCCTTGCATATAGTATATGCTCAATAAATAGTAGCTGAATGGACAGATGAACAATTTGATCATTTTTAGATCTTTAATTACAACAGTGTTTAGTTACCTTATTGCTCTTGCTGGATGGAGAGACTCCCTGAGGGACTTGTATGGGCTTAGGGCCCTTAGCATACAAATACTTTTACAATAGATAGTTGTTTAATTGAGTTATAGATAAATAATTTCTGACACATATTAAATAGAGGTAAGAGGAACAGAAGTCAACTTTAAGGCAGTTTCCTCTGATTACCTGAACACTAAACTTTTTGGGTAGAATCTCTGTAAGAGTTATACCCATTCATTGAGGTTTTACCATCTCCTTGAGGAGCTACTGGGGATATACTATGTATCTTTCCCCTAGTCAGAATGCCTATTGTTTTGTTTGTTTTATTAGGAAAATCCATTATGGAAATGACAATAATGAGAATATATTCTTTGACATTAAGATGAGAGCTTATGTATAATATACTTTTTATTATCATTTCTTGTAATTATAATCCATAGTGTTTACTGAATGACAAGAGGTGAAATTTGTACTAAGTTTGTTTTAAAGATAATTGCAAGTTGCTTAAATGACGTCTTTAAAAAGTGAATCACTAGAAACCTGGTCTCTTTATCCAATGAAACTGCCAAAATGAAAATTATTCACAATAAAGAAATTATTTACTAGAGGTGTCTAAATGCACATTTACAAAGTCTACACAGAAGCTTAGGGGAAGACTAGGCTGAAAGTTTAATTTCTTTCTGTTCTGTGAACTAAAATAAGAAATCTATGATTTATTCATTTTATTTAATCACTTTATTTTCAGCATATTTTTTGTTACAAATTGAACAATACTGGCTCCATCTGGTGGTCAGAATAAGCCTATAGTTCCAGAGTTCCGTGAAGATATGTCAGAAGTTGTTAAATAATTCAGGGGCTACCTGAATTGAACACTGAACACTGACATATACTTTAACGCTGAACAGTGATTAAATGCAATTCAGTCTACATTTTCTTTTTCTTTCCATTTTCATCCTAGCTTCATTGCTTCATGTTATTTTACACTTAAAGTAATCCTCAAAATAAAGTAAGAATATTTTCCTGTGTTTTTCTGTTAGCTGATTTGAGAAATGTGAAGGTAACAAGTTATAATACAGTTAAATTAATCCAGACTTTTAGACTGTATCCTATTTTGGAACATAAACACAAAAATACTGATTTTCACTGTGTATTTTGTAAATTTGACTATGATATGCTTTGGTGATGGTCAGCTTTTGTTGAATTTAATGGGAGTTCTTTATGCTTCTTAGATTTTGATGTCTGAGTCCTTCCCTACATTAGGGAAGTTGTCAGCTATAATTTGTTCAAATAAACCTTCTGCCTTTTCCTCTCTCCTTATCTTCTGGGATTCCTATGATATAAATGTTACTGAGTTTTAATAAGTCAATTGAGTTTCCTAAGTCTACCTTCATGATTCATTACTTTTCTTCTCCTCTTCTTTATCAGTTTCATTATTTTCCATTGGCTTCTCTGCTTTGTCCATCCTTATTTATATGGTCTCCATTTGGGCTTGCATCTTAGCTACAACATTTTGGATTTTGGCCTTACTAGATTTTAGTTCTTTTACCTCTGCAAAAAAATACTGATTTTCAGTTGTATTTTCCATTAAACATCTCTAACAGGGGTAACCTGTGAGTGAATGAGAGTTCATATCTAGGGATTCTGTATATTTACAACCTACTGGCTACTTAATTTTTTTTGAAGATTTATTTACTTATTTGAGAAAGAGAGAGAGCGTGCAAGAGAGGGTGAGAGAGAGCACGAGCAGGGAGGAGAGGGAGAAGCAGGCTCTCCATTGAACAGGGAGCCTGATGCAGGGTTCCATCCCAGGATCCTGGGATCATGACCTGAGCTGAAGGCAGATGCTTAACCAACTGAGCCATTCAGGTGCCCCTTAATCTTAATTTTTAAATTCACTATAAAAGGAACATGTCCACAATTACAACAGAAAATAAAGAACTAAGAAGTTCTTAGACAGCAAGAACCCGCTCCTTTACAGGCGGAAAAACGGAGGTTCAAAGAGGTCAAATGATTGTGCTAGGCTTGGAATATCAGAAACCAGATCTTATGACATCTCAATGTTATTTCCTTTCTCTATATACTACTATGTGTACTTTCTCTTTGGAATGTGTAATCACTACAGATGTATTTCATTATAGTCTAATAATCACTTTGAAATTATATACATTTAAAGTATGCTGTGACTATTTATAAAATGGCAGGACTTCCAATATAGATTTAATTCTCTAGGAATTTTCATAATTTTAATTTTTGTTATTTTCCCTTAAGATTTTTAAAAACTTGTCTTGGGGCACCTGGGTGGTTCAGTCAGCCAAGCGTCTGCTTTTGGCTCAGGTCATGATCCCAGGGTCCTGGGATTGAGCCCCATTGTGCTTGGGCTTTTGCTCTCTCTCTAATAAATATATAAAATTTTAAGACAACAACAACAACACCAAAAATTTCTGTTAATACCCTGGTCCTACCCAAATACAAAATTTCACCTTTTACTTTCTCAAGCATATTGCTTTGTTGAGTTTACTATTCAAACAGCAGTCATGTTGGTAATAACTAATATAACAACACATAGATTAGGTACTACAAAGTATTATACCAGAAATCAATTCAAATGAATTAAATGAACTTATCTAATAAATTAAGAGATGAAGAGAACTTATATCAGTAAAGACAGGTTCTGAAGCCTAAACATGAAATTGCTTTAAAATTACTTTAAACTTAAATTGTTTTAAGTTACAGTTTATTATATAATTCTATCTCAAAAGCTTTTTATCAGATGTTTCTCCATTTTCTTAATGATCACAAAAAACAATTACAATACAAAAATGATTACTGAGAATTACTGAGGGACACGAATAGCTTCTCTTCTGGGGCTCCAACTTTCCACCTGTCAGCTCTAGTCTGTTGTTTCTTTTCAAATTTACTTCATTCTTCCTCACTTAGACCCCAGGACTAGAGCAAAGATTGATTGATGTTGCCCCCAGGTCTCTCAACAGAGCAGACTTTGCACTTCTCCAGATGGCATGAGCCACAATTCTTGCAGTTTGATGGCCATTTTGACAACATCCCTACGTTGACCTGCCATTCTGGATGTGGAAACTACAAATTTTATATTCTGTGTTGTAGCAATAAGAAAAAAAATACAAAATTCCTCAAGATAAAAAGATTTCATGAAACCAATCAGGGAGGATACTGAAGAAAGAATTGCTACCTAACACTGCCTAAGGCTATGATTACCCTGGCAAATTAAACACTTCAGAGTATCTGCATTTATAATAGCACTTAAAGGAGAGTTCCAGTGTTTTGTAGTAAATTCATGAGATACTTTTCTTCAAGTAGTTATAAGAGTTTACAGACCAATTCAAAAATAGTCCTTAAATACTTGCATGTGTGGTATGCACGGGTTTCTTTTTATCCCGTGTGTGACTGAGGCATTGAAGCAATAAAGTGACTAAAATATAAGACCATTACTACTAGTACTATCACTGCTTTTAGGACCTAGCACGTCTGAGATATAATACTAAGAACTCTGTGCCTGCTTTCTCACTTAATTCTGTAACAACAGAATGGATATTATCGTCTCTATTTTGTGCAAGAGGAAACAGAGGTTTAGAGAGGTTAAGTATCTTGCCCAAGGTTATATAGCTAATAAATGATGGAGAAAGGATTTGAAATCAGGGCTGTCAGACTTCAAAGGCCATGCTGTTTTTATTCTGTTACACTGCAAGCAGTTATGGGGAAAGGGCGGGGGGGCACTAGTGTATATGGGAGTGAGTGAAACATAGATGGTTCTTGATGTGAAGGAGCTTATAGGCTGGAAAATGGATAAGATACATATATTCTTTTAACTGTGCAGTGGTACCAACGACATGAGAGGTCCTGATAAAGTACTTAGGAAATCCCTGCAGAGGAGACAGGAAAAGTTGGGAGGAGGAAGTGGCAGCAAAACTGGGCGTTGTTAGAGAAGGAAGATCTAGCCAAAGCTGGTAGAAAAGACATCATAACCAAGCAGGGAGGCAATATAGTGCAGGATGCCATGAGGAAGACAAAAAATGTTCTGTGAAAGTGAAGAATGGGTGAAATAAGATGGGGAGTAAGGAAAATCAGAAAAATCTGATTATGCATGCAATTACCTAAGGGCTGGATTAGTGAACTGGAACTTTATTTTGTTGAGTAACAAGTAGCCACAAGACATGTCTTATAGGTCTACACTGCAAGGAAATAATTTATAAGTATTTGCAAGCCTTTTGTAAAACTAAATGAACTGTGTTGAACCACCCTGGACTGGTATGTTGTTTGAACTCATTTCTTTCTTTTTTTTTTTTTAAAGTATTTTTGTCGTTTTTTTAAAAAAAGATTTATTTATTCATTTATGATAGACAGAGAGAGAGAGAGAGAGAGAGAGAGAGAAAGAGAGAGAGAGGCAGAGACACAGGGAGAGGGAGAAGCAGGCTCCATGGCGGGAGCCCAATGTGGGACTCGATCCCGGGACTCCAGGATCGTGCCCTGGGCCAAAGGCAGGCGCTAAACCGCTGAGCCACCCAGGGATCCCCTGAACTCATTTCTAAATAAAATAAAATAAAATAAAATAATATTTTCTTTATGTGATACTAGTTTGAGTTAGTTGATAGAACGGACACTAAAGTTCCAAGTTTCCTGATGCCCACACTTCTCTTAATGAAAACAGTGCCTTCTGCAGTAATTCAGTGAACAAGAGGACAAAGGCCAGTAAGTAATAGAGAGACAGAGAAAGACTGGCTCACAAAATCTTGTTGAGATTTTCCCCTAATCAGTTTAGGAAAGAACTTTAAAAAGTATCTTGGTAAAATTATTTTCCCAAACCTATCAGAATATTCTACCTTTAATGTGAAAGTATGTGCAATTACTTGAAAGCACCATACCCAGTTGTTTCAGAATTTTTTAACCTGCCTAGACTGTATTCTCTACCATAGGTTCATTTAGTCCGATTCAGATTTCACCCTTCTTCCTCAATTTCTATCTTAAATATCTCTAACAAGCTGTATTTTGAGATGAGGTGAGGATAGTACAGAGATTATCAAGTTTTGCTTCATCTGAAGTCGACCTGTGTTCAGATGTGCTTTCTGGAAACTGGGATTGGAGTCTGAGTTGGATGGGAGTCACCTTGCTTAGTTTTACTGATAATGCTGTGAGCTGTAGGCCAGATCTCAGTCTGCTGATTCTGGCTTCCAGCTAATAGGTCATTTTGCTGTGGCTTATCTTATTTTATTTATTATTAATTTGTTTTTTAATTTTCTTAAGGAAACAATGCTTTGCAATTTTATAGTGGAGACTATTGGACAGAAGTTCTGACTTCTCAAATCTGATTCAGTTAGGCTGAGTTCTAAATGTCTTTATTGCTTTGGTTTCTTCATTTGCAAAATGGAAATTATAGAACTTGCTTAATCTACTTCTCAGACTGTTACAGAACTAAATGTGAAAGGGCATTTGATGAGACTTTGTAAACTTCATATTATATAAATATGAGGTTTTATTATTTGGCATTGAATCCAGGGCACCCTATATTATAAGCTACTTTCTAGCATGGCTCCCTTCAAAAGATTAAATCTCATTTGAAGAGGCAAGGAGTAGATATAATATTTTTCGCTTTATTAACATGTTTGTTGGGAAAAAAATATTTCTGTATATTAAATCATATTTTCAAAGCACCAATAAAATTCATAACTGGAAGAAGTGTGGGAAATTCATTTGTGAAGCAAATTATCAAAACTTAATTTATATTTCCATAAATTTGGATGTTCAAATGTAGCATTCTTATGATGAGGCTTACCTATAAATCTGAATTTGCTTAAAAGTAAGCACTATCTGGCTGGTTCAGTCAATGGAGCATTTGACTCTTGATCTCAGGGTTGAGTTTGAGCCCCACGTTGGGTGTAAAGATTACTCAAAAAAAAAAAATCTGGAAAAAAAAAAGAATAAGCACTATCTGCTGGCATACAGTAGGATGGAAAATGCTCTGCTATTCTTATCCTCTGCCTGTAGGACACTTGTACAAATAGTGCTTTCCATGTGCCAGTGAGTATTCTAAGTGCTTTATGCATGATAACTCATTTAAATATAACGTGGAATGAGTTGCTACTGGAAAGACATATCTTTTGAAAAAAGCTGAAATTTGGAAAGGCATGTAATGAGTGAATGCCAGTGAGCTTTGACTGACATGGGTACCAAAGCTAGCCCCAAGAATGTGAGTTCCTAAAGGGCAGGAACTTTTCTGTTTTATTCTTCATTTTATGTCTAGAGATTCAAATAATGCTTCTAAGTTTTCAGACACTTGACAGATATTATTTAAAAGAATTAAGATTTTTTTTAAAAGATGATTTTTCAGAAGAAAATGAATTCCTAGAGAAAGTAATTGAAAGAAAGTGGGGAGAAGGAAGGGACAAAGCAGAGGGGTCTAAATAACTGGCCTTCCTTGAAAAGCTGCAGTTATTAGGTGCCACCTTAAGCTTAATGGTTCTTAACATTTCTTTTGTGGTACTTGCAGCCAAAAAATGATCCGGAAACAATAGAAATATAATACTCATTAAGATGATACATCAACTAAAGTTAAAGTCTCTGAACTCTATATTACAAAAACATATGTGCTGCAGAAAGAAAAAAAAATCTTTTAAGGTGCCTGAGCTTTGAAATGGCATTAATTAACTCTTTTAATAAAGAAGGATTATTTGGCTTTGTTTGATTAATTTCATAAGCTGAAATCGTTACTAAAGTAATCTTACATTTTTTTCTTGGTGAAGTGAAAAATTTCTCACCCTCTTATTTTGGATTAGAACACAATTACAGACACATTCTCACTGATTAATTTTTTAAAGAAAACCTTTGGCTTAGTCACAAAACAAAGCCAACACACTGAATGGACTGGGTTCAATATTTTGAGTTAGCAACCTCACATTCTGTTCTCAGCTTTGTCACTCACTGGAGTGAAGGCTTGAGTTGCCTCCCAAATGCTTTGTCTCTATTGTCTTAGATGGTAAATTCATTATTAATTACTGTTTAAGGCATTTAATGTAGTAAATTAATTAGTATGCTACATACTGTTAAAATATCTCAGGCAGTACAAGTATGGATAATAGAAAAATAAGCAAGCCAACCTTGAGAAGTATTTCTGAGAAACTGAGTTGCCTGGATTCTATCCCAATAGTCCGCCTAGCATCTTCACAAGATACCAGCAGTCTTTGGCTGTAGTAAATACTGCAATTATTGTGTCTTTAATTACAATCAAATCAGTAAGAATAAACAATTCTTCTATATATGCATCATATGGCAACTCATCACAGTGTAGAGTAGTGTAAGGGACTTCTCTATGGGTTTTGTGGAAGGCAAAGTACAAAGGACTTATTTTTGTTGTCGTTTTTCTATGGCAGACTCACTCTCCTTATGTCACAGATAATACTGAAAATAAGATGTTCAGAGATAAATCAGACAAAAGTGGTAAAAAAAGGATACTGATGCTAATTCTTGGTTGGGATTATTTGAAAGGGGACCAGACTGTAAGGTTGCTTCTAGAGAGAAAGTATAAAGTGTCTTGTGTACACTGCCAAATAGTAACAATAAAAATATGGATTTACATAGTATAATAAAACTTTTATTATCTTTCTTAGGTATTGGAAGAGTAAATAGATGTTCTGTAATTAGATACCTAAATTATTATAGTAAGTGAGAGGGTAAAAATGACTGCATAAAAAATGCCATATCCTTTCCACTCTGTTTCACACACACAACTTGCAAGATAAGAAAAGGCGCCATGCTTTCTTTTATCTCCATGCATTTGCATGCACTGTATCCTCCATCGGCAACACTTTCAACTAACTTACACACCTGAACCAGTAGCTTCAAAAATTTATAAAAGTTGAGAGGTTTCTAGTGTACAAAAGGACTCACTTGAGAGGTGAGAAGAAAATATTAGAATCCTTTATATTTATTTATTTTTAAAGTAAGCTCTGTGCCCAGTGTGGGCTTGAACTTATGACCCTGAGATCAACATCATGATCTACTAATGAGCCAGGCACCCTAAAAATGTTATTAATATTTAAACTATTGTTTTTTTGTTGTATGTTATATATAGTATATAACCTATGTCTTTGGTTATACTGACATATGAGTCACAAATACATATAAAAATACATGTTTTGGAAATATTCACAATGTATTTTACAACCCAAATGTCCATCAGTTGACAGATAAACAATATGTGGTATAGCCATAGAAGGGAATATCATTTAGCTATAATGGGGAATGAAGTATTTGATACATCCTACAACACAGATGAACCTTGAAAATATGCTAAGTGAAAGAAGCCAATCACATTCATATGAAACATCTATAACAGAG